>NC_081409.1:741365289-741684010 GCF_030272615.1 Cryptomeria japonica
GCTAAATGTAGCGTCCTAAAATTGCGACACTTGCAATTTCAACTGCATTTCGGTCTTCACGATGGCGACGCAACACTGAACCTGAATGGAGACCCTGAAACTTGTCCACGACATCAAAAACTGCATTTTTCCAGCACCCTGGCCTGATCCTCCTTGCACCCTGCTGTCTCAGGAGGTGGGACCAGAGCGCCCAGCGCCCTGGTCCCTGGCCCTATTTTGGGCCCGGTCTCCTATGGAACTTCGGGTCTTTTTGTTTGCAAAATGGAAAATAACATTTCCTGGTTGGCCTAAGGTCAGAAAAATCAGTCTATCAACCCTAATTGACAAGTATATAAACTACATTTTCCTCTCCCATTTGGTAAGATAGATGGATGGAAAAAGGCGTGGAAATGATATTCAAACATTCAAACATTCAAGCATTCAAGCATTCAAGCATTCCTTCAAGCAATTGATCATTCTAAGTCTCCATTCAAGGCTAAGTGTTGCGTTCAAGACAAGGATTCAACCATTGAAGAGGAGATCACTTACTACATACTACTTACAACATACAACAAACAACAACATCTATACCTTCGCACATAAGGATACAAACATCCTTACAACAAGGTATTAGTACTTGTTTTACATTACATTTACAACATTTCTCATTTCTTGGTTAATTCCAAAACAGGGGTTTGACCTAAGGGCAAACCCCTAATCCCTAACCCCCCCAATCGTCTTCGCTTTTCTGTGTGTAGATTGCAGGTACGCGGCTGAAATTGAAGATCTGGAATCCTTGTGCAAAGATGAACAGATCCCCCTTCGTTTCGCAGATTTTTCGGAGGACCGTGTGCACGCCGGGCGCCATCGTCCCGTCAACTTTTGTTCAAATTTGCAGGACAGCGCCGTCTCGACATTTTACTGCTAATTCCAGGTCCGCAGCTTCATCCTATATCCCTATCTCAGTTTATAAGCGAATCTTTCTCACTTTCTATGCATTCCTAGCTTAATCATTCTATCCACAATCTTTACAAAAGAGGGTAGCCTTGCTGTCTTAACCCTTGAAACTCATCTAGAATCCAATCTTTCCTTGTGTGGGATTGGATCTTGTGGGTTTCAACCCCTCTTTTGAATGTAAAGTCTCCCCTAAGTGAAAACCGTCAACCCTAGTGACCTCCCTTCTCTCTCCTTGGAGTTGGAAGAGGGGAGAGCAACTAGGGTTCGATTTTTCCGCTTTACAGTACCATGGGAGGAAATTGGGAAATGATATGTAGAGCTCCTCATTCTCATAGGATTGAAGATAGTTTTAGGATGTTGATCTCAAATACTTTTCTCAGTCGCATGAGAAATTATGAAGAATCATGAGATTTCAAAATATCATCATTGATCTATTATTTCAAAAATGTATTTTTTAATTAAATATATTTCTACTAAAATTGACATTATTATTAATGTTACAAATAATTACTTAAAGAAATAAGAGAAAATGAAATCTATATGAATAAATTAATAGAATACCTACTACACCTTACAAAAACAAAATTTCTAGTATAAAATAAACCTCACATAACTATATACTAATTCAATAGACACTCTTCTGAAATAATTGTTTTGACAAAGAATACCAGTAGTTGAGAAAAATGGACGATTGCTTTTATGAAGACATATAGACACATATGTTTGAACTAGATTTTGATAACACTAAAAACCTACTTTCTAAAAACAATATAAGACACAAATTTTGTGTCATTAAAAACATTGAACGCAACAATACAAGTAATAATTCTGATGTTACTAGAAGCATTGGTATCTCTCAATTTATATATTAATTATTAAATTTTGGATAAAAAGTTTACAATAAAACGGCATTGGTAAGTACGTGCATCACAAAAACAGGCCAATAAACCGGTGCACTAAACACTATCAACCCAAGAATATTTCTGGCTGTTCAGGCAACCAAAAACAAAATATTCGTACAACGTAGAACATAAACAATATTTTTTTGTGAATTAGTCACGCTATTGAAATGGGAGGTCTGCAATAAGTTTGGCGATGTAACAAAATAATTTATATACATGCCATGTTGCAACCTTTAGTGTCTGAAGCTTTTTTCCTTAGGCAGTAGAACCATGGTTCCCTAGCGTTGAACAGTCATTGAGAAAAAATGGGTACGTTGTGCAGGATAAAAATGAATGGAATAGGTGGTATTGAGAAAACGGGTAAGTTATCAGCTGTTCAGAGTCCTTTCTCAGAAAATTGAGGCCCTTGTCTCCATACTTGTCAAGCCACAAGAATTTCCTGGTGCTCAATCTTCCCATATCCGCGATTTCTATCACATTTGGAATCTTCTCATTTTTGTTTGGCTTGTAAAAAAAATTTTGCAGGGCCTAGTTGGAATATTCCTCCATGGATCTTCTTCACTTTGTAAGATGAATGAAATATGTCACTGTGAGTCTCATGCGGAATGCAAAGGTATCTTGTATGAAATAGGTTACATCTATTACATTCTTCTCCCAAATAGTGATAATAGACATTGGTAGTGGAACACTATGAATCTTCACATATTTTATGAGATATCTTGAACATATAAATTCAAGTTTTAAATTTTCTAGTTGTGTAATAGAAACTACGTGGCTTTAATGGGTAAATTGTAGCGAAATTTAAATTTATTGAATTTTTAGTTTTTGTCAAATATAACAGTACTTAATAAATTATTTATTTATTTATTAAATTTTGAATGATAAAATTTAATATGGAATTAATATATCTTTTTAATGACATCTCAGGTATGTTGTTAGGATTTTAGAACCTATAATATGAATATATTTAACAGTTGATAACATTTTTTTATTAGTGATTAGCTAGTTTATGGATAGTTTAGCTAACCATTTTACGATTGTCATTACTTGTAAAGAATGACTTTGTTCTAGTTAGTTTCATTGCAATATGTGTAGGATATGGAAATATTTGACATTTATTTGAAGTTTAGCAGTATGTAAGTCATGTGAAACAAATGAATCTAAGTGGACCCATCTATATTTCTGGGTAAGAATTGATTGAGCTTATAAATTTATTATGAGTTATAAACATGCAATATACAATTTATACAATCTATTGAAAGGTGTAATGATATTTGGAATGCCTTACTCAAAAGAAAGGGTTGGAAATTTAATTCTAGCTCTAAGAGAAGAAATTGAATTAGAGGAACAAAAAGAAAATATCAGAGAGAAAGTTATTTAACAATCTTAAAATCTTTGGAACTTGGACCATTTTTTGTTGGAAGAATTGGATTTATTTTACTTCAACTTCTTTCCTACTCATTTTCATTTCAATCTTCTACTCTATTATATTTGAAGTAAATTTTATCTTTTTAAATAAGAAACAAAAATTTATCACTACCACTTCAAAAAATTGCATGTTTATTTCACCATATTTTAATTTCTCATCTAACTATTATTTATAAATAAATCATAGATTCTATCACATTTCTTATTCCTTAAAGTATAAGTGTATTACTTAGCAAAATCAAGTAAATGAAGGTATAGTTATTTTCTTTCCAGTAATTTTTGTAGTTAATGTTTTCATTAAATATTTAGTCATGCAATTTTGATAGAATTATTTTATATTTTGAAATTTAATTGTATAAACAAATTTTTTTATTGTACAACATGATGAACTTTATTTGAATATAATTTAATTTAAGTGGTTATACCCAACATGCTAGATCTTTATGAGCTAGGTCAGCATTACTTGCCCATTAATTGATTAACAATAATTTTTTTAAATGTTTAAATTTTCTCTAAATTAAACTATTATTTATCTTTATTTTTAAATTTTAACTATAGCTTTGATTTTGTGGCATTGATTATATGCAAAATTTCTATCATTAGCAAAGAGAGCGACCTCTCTGAGGCAGAGTGCCTTAGGGCAGTGTATATCGAGATACCAGCTGATCACATAAAATTATAACATTGCTCGACGTTTCTATTTCACCAATTTCGCTGTGGGTTTAGCTCTTTTTTTTCTTCAGGTTTAAGCCGATAAGCTTTTAGTGGGGGCCTTTGCCCGCAGTGTAAGACACTTAGACCATTTTTTTTAAGGTGGTCGGATTTTTCCCCTCGGCCAATTGTGACATGTTGGCGGCGAGTTTCGTGGGTCGGCACGTGATGTCCGAATTGTCTCTTGCGACCATTGGTCGGTATGAATCCACAACTGTTGATTTGTTTCTTGGTTTGCCCTCAGTCGGTGGGCACACATCTCGAAGTCGTTGTCGTCGGTTAGACAAAGTTATAGCCGCCACCTAACCTTAATAGGTATTTCGTTGTCTTCATTGTGTGAATTGTTTTGCTGTGCAAGTTTTGTTGTAAGGTAAATTGTTTGCATCTTTGTGATCTCCTTCGATTTTGCCGTCGACTTCTAAAGGTTTTGTTGTAAGGTAAATTGTCTGCATTTTATCTGATTAGATTAATGTTTTTTTTTCACAGAATGTGTCCGACTCGGTTTTTTTTTTTCTGTCATTCCATTTTCTTTGCAAGTTAGGAGTGCTTGGCATCTTGAAAACAAACTGTCGTCAACTTTGTTGCTCTGCAAGGTATGTTTCTTGTTTTAATGGTTTTAGTTTTGACATATTTTAGGTTTTTTGTTTTCTTGTCATTGGATACCCTTAATTTGTAGTGTTATTGCACATTTTTTATAGTGTCATTAGATTTTGTTTTCATGTTATGCAGCTTTTTGGTGCTTATAGATTTTAAGGTGTTTTTTGTGGGTGTTTTCTAATGCCATTAATTTGTAGGTTTATTGCTATGATTTGTCACTTTCTAGCCATGAAGCCTTTTAGTATGCAAGGTAAATGCCTTTGTGTTTAATTAGTGTTCGGTTTTTCATTTTCTTGCTTCTCATTTCCATCAACTCTATTACTCTAAAAGGTATGTTTTCTGTTTTAATGGTTTTACTATTGACATATTTTAGGATTATTATTTTCTTGTCATTGGATACCCTTAATTTGTAGGGTTTTTGCATATTTGTTATAGTGTAATTAGATTTTGTTTTCATGTTATGCACCTTTTTGGTGCTTATAGATTTGAAGGTCTTTTTTATGGGTGTTTGCTAATGCCGTTAATTTGCAGGGTTATTATTGTGGTTTGTCATTTTCTGCCCATGAATCCTTTTACTCTACAAGGTAAATACCTTTGTGTTTTATTAGTGTTCATTTTTTAGGTTCTTCTTTCAGAATTCGCCTTTGTTTTTAGGTTTTTCGGGTTTAATTTTTTGTTGTGATTGCCTTTTCTTTGTAGGTTGCGAGTAGTTTTAGGTTTTAGGGTTCTGTTTGGTTTGACCTCCAATAGTGTAATGCTATTGCTCTCCATGATTCTGACATTGTGCTAGGCTTATCTGTTACCCATTATACTCTGCAAGGTAAGGTTCTTTTCAAAGCTTCAAAGGTAAGAAAAAATTTTATTTCTAATTTGTGCTTTTAGAATCCTTTTAGATATTTTTATAGGGTTTATATTGTGCAGAATATGTGGAATTTATTTGAACTTAGCATTTGTTGTATTTTCCAAGAATGATTGATATTCTTTAGCAGAGGCATTTATGGATTATCATGTATGGTTGGTATTGAATTTTTTATTACAAACATAGTTATAGAGGGTACATCCCTTCAGATTAATGACATTAGACTGTTGGATGTCAACAACGACCGAACCCTAAAATGTTAAAGCACTGGCAACCTAGAAATTTAAATGAGGGATATTATAAACAAAATTTGTCAACTAATTATAAATAAATTTATAGAGAAGCACATGTGGTTCATGGTCATTAGCCATGTCACGTAGATAATATATACTTGAACCATTAGATAATTTACTGATATGTTTAAGATATTTTAAATTTGTTGTTTTCTTGTCATTGGATTTTCTTAGCAGGTTGGTAGTGCTTATAATTTTTAGGGTCGAGTTCAGGTTTATTTCCAACATTTTAGTGCTATCCATCTATAGGATTCTGACCTTGTGCTATGCTTTTTTGTTGTCTATTATCCTCTCCAAGGAATCCTTATTTTGAATGAATCCTTTCTAAAATTTTATAGCCTTTATAGAAATAAGGGTATTTACCTTGTAGAGTAAAAGGCTTCATGTCCAGAAAGTGACAAATCATAGCAATAACCCTATAAATTAACGACATTAGGGAACACCCACAAAAGAAACACCTTAAAATCTATAAGCACCAAAAAACTACATAACATGAAAATAAAATCTAATGACACCATAATAAATATACCTTGCAAAACAAAAAACAATGATAGGGTGATTAATTTTATAGTGTTATAATGGTCATATAGGAGGGCATAACCGTCCAGATAACAACATTACAATGTTCGATGTCAACCTACATACAACCCGCAATAGTAACTATGACCCCATATAAAAATTTATATATTATACTTAACTACTTAACTTTCTTGTTGATCATGAACCTCATGTGCTCATTTCGGATACAAGGTTCATGATGAATAACAAAGTTAGGCAAATTCCAAGGAGGTGAAAGTACGAGTTTAACTGTTGAGAGAATGGACTAAATGAAAAAACAATTGAAAAAAATGAACCTCACTTTGGAGGAAATCAAAAAACAAACACTAATAAAACACAAACGCATTTACCTTGTAGAGTAAAAGGCTACATGGCAACAACATGGCAAATCACATAAAATCCTACCAATACACAAAAACCTTGCAACGTATAAGCATTCACCAATTGCAAAGAGTATCCAATGACAGGAAATAAATAAGCCTAAAATATGTCAAAACTAAACCCATTAAAACATAAAGAAGTTTACTTTCCAAATTATCAAGAAACCATACCTTGCAGAGTATCAGAGATGACGACAACAAAAATCAATTATGATTAGACGATGAGTATATGTCTTCTTTTGAGATGGCAAGTACTTGTAACCTGCAAACAAAATTCAATGGCAAAAAAACAACAAACCATAAGAGGGTTGCAAATGGTTTTAGATTTTAGGGTTCTGTTTGGCTTGATGTCCAACACTGTAATGCCATTTATGTGTATGGTTCTCATGTTGTGTTTGGATTATTTGTTATTTTTCCATTGAATTTGTAATTAGAAATATTTTTATAGAGGACACATACCTTTAGACTAATGACATTAGAGTGTTGGATGTTAATCACCACCGAACCCTAAAATGTAAAAGTAGTAGAAAGTTGGAAATATTAATGCATCATAATGAGATAATGTAATTAGAGTCAAATTGAATAATTTTATTGATATATAATATATAGTACTGGCACTATACAAAACCCAACCAATGTTTATAGTTGCTCCCAAAATAAGAATTGATCACCCACCATCCTCCATGCTACTGAATGAAACATGATGTACAGAAAGAAAGTACCATGAAGAGTACTTTTTACTTATGCTTTGTATTGTAGATTGGATTAATCCCAACCAATGTTGTATAGAATAAAAGTTCTATAAAGAGTATGTATTATAAATGGTTTGTATTGTAGACTGTGTTAATCCCAACCAATAATATTTGTTGGACCTTGAAAACTTTTGTGATCCATCCTCCATCCCCCAGGTTGGTAATGGTAGCATGTTATATGGCCTTTTGATGTATATCTATTTGATGTATATCATCTTAAAACTATGAGAAATAAATTGTATTACAAAATTATACTTGTATGAAGATAAACTTAGTTAGTCAGGTAAAATTCCTCAAATAATTATAACCAATTTTAAATAGAAATGCTATTCATCTGTAGCATTGTGAATCTGTCCTAGGCTTTTCCATTATTTGTTATCCTCTACAATGTATGCTTATTTTGAATGCTTCAAAGGTAAATAACTTTTTGGTAGGGAATTTCATAGGATCTATAAATTTGTTATGAATTAGAACCATGAATAAATTTATGCTTAATGTTTATACTTAGCAGAGAAATTTTGTAATTAGAATCCTTTTTGAAATTATATAGCCTTTATAGATCAGTAGAAACATAGTTATAGAGGGTCATACAAAGTTGATGGCCAATAACAATTTTAGGTAGATAATCTATTGATAATCAATCAGTCTTTTATATTGTTGTAATACCCATCAAGTACAACACAAGCATACAAAAAATTGCATTCCAATACTAAGTATAAACAAGTTTGTAGAAAACAATACGAGCAACCCTCTATTAAGATTGTTACAATACTTTAATGTGCCTAACTTTGTTATTGATGTTGAACCTCAAATGGCCGTCTACAATTATGTTATGGCCATATAAGTTAAGGCTATAAATTTGTACTGAGGGGGCCTTTACCTGCAAAAGTATAAGACGTGCCGACCACCTTATTTTCCACTAATTGGTTGTTTCCCCTCACAATGCTGGTGATGTGTACCAGTGAATATAGTTGTCCTTGTCACCATCGACCACCACAAACCCTAAACTGTTTCATCTCCTTGTGTTGGTAATGCCTTAGCAGAGTACTACATAGTCCAATGTGCTTCCATTCCGTCAATTGGAAGCTACTCGTGTAAAATTTCATTTTTCCTAGAATATAAAGTAAATGTATAATTTGTTAAATAAAATTCATTACTATACTTTTCTTGTCTTCTCGTTTCAATTCTTATTTTCACCTGAATTCTTTATATCCTATGACTTTTCGATTTTTAATGTTTTTAGTTAATGTTTTTTGTAACCAGTCAATAATTATTTTTTTTGAATTTCCTAACAAAAATATGATTTTCTTTGACATAGGCATTGTTTTTCTCTTGTATTGAATTTTCAAGAGATCAATTTTGATTTTGTGTTTCTAACATAAAAGAGGAACATTAACACAATCAAATTTCTATAATGCATAGAGGAATCAAAGAAACAGATGATATTAATAGTGTCATTGCAAAGTTGTTGCAAGAGAGAAACAAGATAAAGGATAACCTGAGAAAGATAATTCATCAGTATGAATGTAAAATGTCTAAGGAATAAAAAAAATCCCCTTCTACTTCTTCCACTGATGTTACTTCCATACATAGTATGGTATTATACCCTCTTTCAATAACAACTATTGAACAATTAACTGATCAACTGGCCAATTTCATGTTAGGATCCTTAAGTGGAATGATAACCAACTTGGTTGGATTTCCTGGGTAGATCCTCTATCTCTTTAATTATTGAGTGATTGATCAATTGAACTAATGTTTTGATTAGATTTTGAGATGAGAAGTAAACTTTGTGATCCTTGTACTTGATTGTTAAATGTCGAAATCGTAAAATGAAACTTTATATTTTGGTACTCATATTCCTATTACAACAAAAGTAATAGAATCATCCATCCACCAAAAAATGTTGATACAATTTTACTTTTTTTTTTATGTTAGTTCACCACTTACTTTTACTGGTCCAACCTGATGGATTCCTAAATACCAATAAATCTGTATGCATATGAGTGTTTGATCAGTTGAGCTCATATTTTAATTAGATTTTGAAATTAAAAGTAAACTTCATGATACTTGTACTTGATTATTAAATATCTAAATCGTAAACTGAAACTTTATATTTTGGTACTCGTATGCCTATTACAAGTAAAGTAATAGAAACATCCATCCACCAAAAATGTTGATACAATTTTACTTTTTTTATGTTAGTTCACCACTTACTTTTATTGGTCCAACCTAATGGATTTCTAAATACCACCAAATGTGGATTCATAAGAGACATTTTTAGAATTAGATTGAGATAATAAAACCACACAAAAAATAACACACTACAAATTCTGATTTTTTTTCTTTACAACTTTCCTATTTACTAGGATTTAGCTACGTACTTATCCACGACAGTGAATTAGTCAAGCCATTATGCCTTTCAATCTGTTCTAATAGAATATTTGAAATGTCATAATAGGATCACAATCAACTTTATTCTACAAGGCAATATACCAGTCTGGATGATAGGGCTTCTTTCGTCAGACTGAATATGAAACCACTTTAACCCTAACGAACAGGTAAATTAACCTTCTCTTGAAAGTACATCTCTATTCACTGCAAATTTTGATTCCCTTCTTTTGTACAATTTTTCCAAAACATGCAAAATACTTTCCAACTCATTCAGATTTTCATTTATGAACATATCTTTACATGTTGATAACTTTATTTGACGATAGTATGTACAATATTGCATTCTTCCAATAAATATAACTTATATGTATGAAATAAATTAGTTATTTGTTAATAAAATGTACTAGCATGTATGTTTAGCCCTAAGATTTCTTTGAAATTTAAACCTCTCTATCCAAAATGTCATCTGCACCAACCACCTTTGAATCTGTACAATAATCAACAATGGATACTTCGATAAGCTAATACATCATACCTTTAAAAAAAAAATGTTTTGTTATCATTTCTTTCAGAATATATCTTTCTTTTTTATTCCATCCATTCCATTTTGACATGCACCCTTTTTCCTAGCATATACAAATATAGTTAAGCATTCTGTAATTTACATAGCTTAATTACATACACTGCAAAACAACAAACTATACATTAACGAATAACCACATATATGTCTTAGTAGTCCTTGACATTAAATCCTCTATATTGATATTATTTTTTTTGTAGGAAAATACCCAAGACTATGCCCCTACCCCATTTACAATTCAATCTATCAATGTTGGGGATGAGCTTCCTTCAGCATTGCTGCAAGTTTTATCATTCCAGAAAATGCAGAGTAGCAAAGATGATACAAACAGATATAAGCTAGTGTTGTCTGATGACACATACATGCAGTTAGCAATTTTGTCTTCTAAGTATGCCACTCTGATAGATTCAGACACTCTTAAAATAGGCTCGATAGTCCTGTTGTCCACTTATACATGCAAATATGTATGGAACACGAGGTAGGAAACAAACCATGTTTATTGAATAAAATATCCTTCTTTTCTATTTAATTGTTTTCAGCTACAATTCAAGGAATCTTAAAGAAAAGTCTTTTCTTTTTACAGGACTATTATAATACTTAGTTTACAAGTCAAAAAATGTGATTGTCCATTCTTTGAAAAAATAGTATACCTATTCAAAGAACAACAACTAGAAATGATGAGTGAAGATACACCATCATTGTCTAAATGTTCTCTTCAGTTTTCTACTGAATTACCATCCCTCAAAGTATAACCTCTAAAAATATAAGCTCAATCAAAAGTTTAAATCCATACCAAAACAAATGGACAATCAAAGATAGAGTTACTCATAAATGGTCTATAAAGTCATACAATACAGCTACTAAGAAATGCCACGTCTTTAGTTTTGACATTGTCGACACTGAGGGCTGAGAAATTAGAGTTACATGTTTTGATGAAATAGCTCAGCTGCATTCTGACCATGTGGAAGTGGGTTCACATTATGTCATTTCTAAGGGGTCCATTAAAGAAGCTAACACAAGATACAACAAACTCAACACCCATTTAGAGATCATCTTGTCTGATGCCTCCATATTAAAATGTTGCAGCCATGAAGAAGTACCAAATCAACAACACTCTCCTTTCATTCGTATTAGTGAAGTGTTTCAACCAACTAATAATACATTAGTTGACATCATTGGTGTTGTTTTACACATTGGAGATATCATTCCAATCCATAGGAAAGATAGCACTCAAACAAAAAAGCGATTTTTTAGAACTAATGATATCTCAAGGTCAACAATTGATATCAACCTATGGGGTCCAATATCAGAACAAAGAGGACTAGAGTTAAAAAAACATGTTAACCATTAACCAGTGATAGTGTTCTTATACTTGCTTTAGGTAATGCTCGTGTTGGTTATTTTAATGGTAAGGTTGTTAACATTACAACTATAACAACATTACATATTAATCCTCCTTTTCCAAAGATAGAACCCCTAATATTAAGAGAAAATCTTCCCTTGCATACTCTAGATTTTTCTCCAGCAATTACCCACATTGATGGCAAATATACTAGAATGGCTATTTCATCAATCCGCGAATGTATGAGTGTGAAACAAGAAACTATTCAAACCACTTTACTGGCTGTTCTAAGATTTGTAAACGTAACAGATAAAACTTTCTGTTACGTAGCTTGTCCACTAAAAGTAAATGGAAAGCCTTGTAAAAAAAAATGCACTCAATAGGTTGATGATTCATGGTTTTGTCCTAGATGTGAAATGACCATGGAAGAATGCAATTAAAGTTACCTTTTATGAATGAAGCTACAAGATGCAATAGGTACTGTTTGGGCTACTTATTTTGATGAGGTTGGAACTCAATTGATAAAGAAAATTGCAAAAGAGCTTTGTGCACAACAAAATGATGCCACAACAATAGAAACACCTTGCTCCGTGATTAATAAACTTATCTCACGTTGCTACTTATTCACACTCCTGTTTTCTACTAACACATACAACTCTGAATCAAAGATGAAAGTTAAGATCAACAAAGTCTTCTCTATTCACTATAAATCTGAGTGTGATGCATTACTTGCAGAGATTGCTCGCCTATCTACATAGGCTTAGCTATATTAGGCATTTTTCCTAATTACAAAACTTTCTACTCATGATACAATTATTACATTTGAAATTTTACATATTTTATAGTACTACAATCCTACACATAACTTTACATATATATGTCTTCATAGCTTTATCACTTTTTCTTTGAATACTGCATTATGTAGAACTTTTTTGTATATTAAGTACTATTATAATTAAAATTAGCCCATTTATGTATGCATAAATATTATAATAGAGAATTTGTATATCAATAACTATCTATATTTAGTTTAAAAATTCATACACACATGTCCACAATCACATCTACAATTGGATATTAAATAGTAAGAATTTGCATCTCTACATACAGATATATTTATATGTTTATGCACAACTAACTATACAAGTTTTTAACCTCTTCAGGAAATACTCGCTGTTGCATTGCACAACATGTTTAACTGCATACTGATCTATGCTGGTTAATTGTCTTGTAGAATAAATTTTCTTTCCTTGAGATTCCTCTCATATATAAGTACTTACTGTTCATGCTGTTGGCATTCTACACTCTTATGAGAATAGTTCGAGTTGTCATTGATGACAACCACCTGGCAACCTTTTGGCACTCATTTAGTAAAGCCACCAGAAGGCACCAGAACCGGCATAGACATCTACATACACCGACAAACACTTCACTAGCAGCAACAATAATGCATACCAGTACCCTAGCCGACAAGGAATAAACTTTTGTTTATTGTACTTAAATATAATTATCTTTTGTAAAGCCGACATGGCATATTGTAAAAGACTCATATACATGTATGAGATCTTATAGGTCATTTTGTGTATTAAAGTATATGCATCAAGAGAATATATGGATGATATATTGTATAAGGAGATATAGTTGACAACGAAGGTTTTGGTTATAGAATGAGCTTAAACCAGTACTGAACCTGGCATAGTTGATGCTGATTTGAAGCAATACATTGTATTGGATTTCATAATCCATGTTTGTAGTCAGTGTGACTCTTATTGAGTAGTGAGCTCTAGGCAGTTGGCCTTCCTACATGTGCAGGCCCCTCATTGTAAGTAATATTTATTAATTGGTTAGTGAGTGAATATTGTGGGTCACAAATCCCACCGAGGTTTTTCCCACACGAGGTTTCCTCATTAAAAATATTGTGTTATGGTGTGTTTTCTATGTTGTCTTTATTGTTCTTGTTTACTGTATTGATTCTTATTTACTGGTATGCTATTTTGGAATGCAAAGTTCTTAATAAGGTTAAATATTCTACTAATTGGTTAGATACTGATTCACCCCTTCTCACAGTAGCTTTGGGACTGTCATTAATCCTAACAATTCCTATCAGAGCTTGGTCCTCTATTTGAAAAAGCCTAACAACTTGAGGAAGATTCTGACATCAGTACAGATGGAGAACTTAAGAAAACAATTGGAAGGAGCTCTTGTAGACTATGATGCAGAGAAGTTGAAGAATATGAAGCTTGAAGATGATCTAAGGATTTCACAGGAATTCATTCAAGGACTTCAGGAGAATCTTACTATAGCTTGAAATAAAAGAAAATAACTTCATGAGAAGATGCAAAATGATAATGATGAAAAGGAAACTCTTAATGAACTTGTGAACAAATTGAGACAAGAAAAACAGTAATATGAAGAATTAAACGCTGATATGACTATGAGGTTTTGTAAAGACATTGAAGATAGGAAGAAGAATGAAGATGACTTTACTAGGAGAATCAATGATGTTGGAAATGAAAGTCTAAGACTCAGTCATGAAAATGATATGTTGAAGACAACTCTGATTCACATGCAACATGATAAAACTGAACTCATGAGACAAAAGGCAATTCTGGAAATTGAGTTGGCTACTACAAATCAACACAATGACAAATTCAAGAAAAGTTTAGAAGAATTTGATAACACGCTGAAAAGTCAAAAACCTAATGGAGATACTAATGGACTTGGATTTGAAGTTGGAGAAATTTCTGGTACTACAAACAATCATGATCACAGTAAACCGATAAGACAACCTAGTGCTTATAAATTTAATGAGAAATGCTTTAACTGCAACAAGCATTGTCATAGAGAAAATCAGTGTAGATTTAGAAACAATCAGAACATCAATGCACCCACCGGTCAATGTTCCCAATGCAACAAAGTTGGTCATAATCTAGAAAACTGCAGAATGAATGTGAAATGTTATGTTTGTGGAAGTTATGGGCACTTATCTGATCAATGCAAAACACAAATCGGCATAGGATATGGAAAAGCTATTCAGAGGAATAATGTGACTTGTTATCCTTGTAACAAAATTGGACATATTGCAAAATTTTGTAGAAGCAAGACTTCACCGACAAATAATAAAGGACCTAGTTTGAAAGGCAAAGAAAAGGTAGATGAGGTAAAGCAAGAGTTTTCAAAACAATGGATTAGAAAGATAGATCAAAATGTTGATGAGACTATTTCTTCACTGGTAGAATAGAGTATTACTTCATCAGCAGGAGATTCTTCATCCAACTGAGAAGTAACCCTTTGTGGGTATTGTAGTAAATTGAATATCATGCAAATTACCCTCGATCGATAGTGAGAAGATAAATTTCTTCTTTACCAGCATATGTGTTAAGTTTTCACTTAACCGACAAGCATTTAATGCGGTTGTTGAGAGAAATTTCATTATAAAACATCGGTTTTCCCTCATTTTTGATTCACTGAGCATTCAAATTAACAGAGAGAACGAAATCTGAGAAAAGGCATTCAAGGCGAAGGTGTGAAGTGATTTCTTTCAAGAATTCAGACATTATCAGGAAGCTAAGGGTATTTTTCAAATGGCTTCTTCTTCTACTCCTGAATTTATTGTGAACCCTATTATTGTGGAAAACGTAAAATGCCCTAGGCCTGTGCTTAAAATTATTCCTGAAGTAGCTAAGCAAGATGATTCCATAGGATCATTTTTGAAGATTCCTAAGGTGTAGCTTATGCTGAAGACCCTAGGATATATATTCATTGCAACATTGGAGAATTAGGTTCTAAGGCATTGCTAAAAATGTTTAAAACCGTAATTTGCGATGAAAATGGCACTGTTAAACTTGAGCACAAAATTTTGGAGACTTTAGGTTTTGTTGAAATACTGAATATCCCTGAATTTATGGAAGAAGTAGTGAGAATTGTCCTAAGTAGGGCACATGGAAAATTTCTATGGTTAGACTCTATCTGCAAATTTACCTGGTGAGCAGTTAGGGCAGTAATAGGTTTACCCTCAACTGGCAGCAGACAAGACAAAACAAAGAAAGTTCCAAGCAACAAAGTAATGACCCTAACTGGAGCAACAACATATAGTAGATCACTAAGAGTGAATGACATCAAGGACATAACAATGATATTCATAAGTATGGTTTTAGGTTACAAGACTACTCATGCAAACAGACTTAATTTAGTTTCTATTCTTTGTATTAATAGTGCTTATGAAATGGTGAACAACAATGCAAAAATAGATGTATGTGAATGGCTGAAAAATGAACTCTTAGATAATTTGAAAAATATTAAAGGTGACAAGAAAGGGACATTTCGCTTTGGTAATCTCTTAGTATGCTTAATGTTGTAATTCACAAAGGAAATCCCTGGTATAGGACATAAATACTTTGGATATGACATACTGATAGGAAAACAATTATAGGAAGCTTTTACTGGCATGGGAACTGCTAAGGACAACAACATAACTGAATACTTTAAAATTTTTCAAGCTAAAATGAAAACCAAAGAAAGATTACTGCAGAACGTAGTGGATAAATATGACAAAGAAATATGTTTTGTCATCAAGAAGGATGAAACATGGATGGAAGTTGTACTTCCTAGGACTGTATGGGTAATAGAAATGGGTTATGAGGTAGATCTCAACATAATTGAGACTTATGCAAAAGCTTTGTTAGATGCACCAAAAGAACCAACAAAAATTTTTTTTGGTAGTGCTGAAACAATTGAAAGTAATGTGAAAACAATGAAGCAAAGGAAGAAAAGAGAGAAATATATAAGAGATGCATCAAAACAGGTAAAGGAAACCAAAGAAAATGTTATGAACATTATTGGTATAACGGCTAGTGAGCTAGAAGGACTACAACTGGAGGCTCACATTTCATCGGTTGGCACATCTTCTGATAGTGAGATACCAGTTGAATTCAAAAGAGTTGAAATGAAGAGAAAAACTTCACCGGTACCCTCTCCTCCACCCAAAAGGACAAGGACCTTAAGGAAGAAACAATAGGCAGTAAGGCAACCAACTAAGAAACTAACTCCCAAGAAGAAACAGAAACTGGTTATACCTCCATTAGATAATTTGTTAAATGAAATAACTGATGATGGTACGGTGGGTGAAAGAAGTTGCGTCCCAATTCCGTGGAAGTTTGTGAGCAAAAAAAATTGCCGCTAGAAACGAGTGCCCATTTTTTAAGAAACGGGCATCTGTTTAGCTTTGGAGCCCTGACCCATAAAAATAAAATAGGTGCATGTTTTGAAAAATGGGTACCCATTTAGGATCAGACCACCATAGACAAACGGGTGCACAATTTTTAGAAACAGGCACACGTTTCTAAAAATGGGCACCCGTTTCTAAAAACATGTACCCATTTCTAAAAATGGGCACACATTTCTTAAAGTGCTATAAATTTTAAAACAGGTGCCCATTTTTTGAATTTTAAATAACGAGCGCCCATTTCATAAAAGATGGAGCAGGAAACACACCTATGCCTCGGTTTTGGCTTTGTGGGACCAAGCCTATGCTTGGACCTCCAAAAAAATGGCTAAGGCACTGGAATACCATATTTCTGCCTTGTCGTATTTTTTTGAAGGTCTTCCTGATTATATTTTTTGATGAAACAAAAACCCATTAGAGCTCTCACTGTCCTAATTTCAAAAATGTAAATTTCATAGTGATATGATTAGTTTTACTATTTTTGCATTATATATTAATCAAAAGTGGTACCTAAATGTAAAATAGTGAGGTTTAGTAAAACTTTAATAACTTTTTTTTTTAGGTTTTTTTAAAAATAAATTATATGACATCAACCTACATACAATTATTTTGAAGATTAAAAAAATAAAATTAAAATATGAAATTTTCATCAAATTATGGTGGTCGTACACCAGATGTTTTGAAAATATACTTCATAGTCAATTAAAAATTAATTTAAAAAAATATATTCAATAAAAAAATAAGAAAAAATATTATCATCAATATTTGGTGTATTAGGTATCTTTTCCCAGAAGGATTTGCAAACATTCTTTTATTTACGTCAAAATATGGTGGTCGTACACGTGTGGTATGGTACTGAAATAGGCATTTTGAAATAGTGGTTTTAAATATGCCTATTAAAAAGCAATTTCTACCATGTGGGTATTGAAATAAATTACATATTTGAAAATTAGACTCCAAGCACTACATTTTCTATTACTAAAGTTTTTTTAGATTCAAATTCTAAGTACCTCAAATTTTAACAGCAATCGACAAAAAAATTGAAAAATAAGGAAAACACTTCCACTTTTTGCCCAGAAGTGGGACTCAACTTCTTGCACCCACCCGGTAATTTGGCTAATGTGAGCAAATTGTATAACTCATTCAAAGATTCAGAAAAGGAGAGCATTGAAAACAATATAATTTTACATCTGGATATATACAAGAAAGTTGTAATTGAAGTTGTGGATGACTTGCCTAATGAATTGTATAGAAGATTAGATGCCAAGAGGATTGCAATGATGGAATTGGATAAGAAACTAAAAGTTGAAAAAATTCTAGTTGTACATCTGGTTAACTCAAAAGAGGAGATTGATGACCTGATTTGTGAGGCTAACAGATCCATTTTCGCTAGTGGTCACTGACAAGTAAGTTTGATGACAGGTAGAGTATATGAGATTGCAGAAGAAACTGTTGATAAATGGGATATATTTTTTGTGGAAAAAGAAAAACAAGAGGAATTGAACCGACCAAAGAAAACATTCAAGGTGTATTAAAAGGATAAAGACAAAAGGAAAGGTAAAGTTGGTGGAATACCGAACATCAAGATAATTGATAACTTGCCACCACCCTTGGATACTGCACCGGCACATACTGATGATCCATCGGTTACTAAAAGTGAAGATATCACACATGACAACATTAATCCTAAATGTGAAATACTATTCAACATGAATGTAGACACTCAAGAAGTGAATATTATTCTGGATAAGGATGGTACAGAGCCTAAGGATGATAATATTGACAGTGGCAACATTGCTGATAAACTGGTAGAGACTATTGAGGTTGAGATCCCAACAAAGAAATCATTACAAACTAAGAAAAAATTACAAATAGAGAAACCATTGGACACTGGGAAGAATATTGAAGGTACAAATGCTAGCACAAAGAAACCTACTGAGACTGAGATACCGATAGTTGAGCACATAGAGAAACCGACAGAAATAAAGGTACATATTGAGAAACTGATAATCACTAAGATACCTAAGCAATTAGGAAAACCTTTACTGGTTGAAATACAAACTCAGACTGATCCACCAGAGGTTAACACAAGCAAAATGGTTACAAATGTTGGAAGCACAGAGGTAATTAAGGTAGTTGGTCAGACATCCGGTACTTCATCAAGTGAATTTAGACCTACTAATGTGACAAAGGTACTCCTGGACTCTATCAGGAAGATAACTGATTGTAATGCATTGGCTTACAAGGCAATTGATGACACCATACCAATTCTTAAATTGATTGCACTGAAATGTAACATAGATCATGCAAAGGATTCTTTAGGTAAATTGGACACATTGTCCAAATTTATTATTGGCAATGTAATAATGGTTGATAAGGTGAATGAGGACACCTTCAAAGAGAAAGTTGAAAAGGAAAAGGATAAATTCTTTGAGGATACAATAAAGAAGTGCACATAACACATGAATACACTTTTACCGGCACTGAACACTACAATTTTGGAATACAAAGAGTTTTACAGAGAAACATGCAAACCACATCTTTTGACAATGGACATAGAAAAGGAAATAAGAAGAGTACAGAAAGAAATAGATGACATAGCTAATAACATAATTGGTTCATCCAAACCTATATGAGTTATTGAGCAAGAAATAGAAGGTTTTGAGGAGAAATTACATAAATTTGAGAAAGAGAAGGAAAGGATTAAGGGTAATGCCAGAGAACTTAACTATAAACTTGGTCCTAAGTTGGACAACCTTATCTCTCTGAGAAATGAGATCTCTAAGGCATTACTTCAAGGAGAAAGATCATCGGAAGAGAACATGCATCATCTCGCTGACAGAATCCAATAGACTGAGGCAACCCTGAATGATGGCAACAGATTCATGCAGAGTCTAAATTTGGTTTTGGCAGATATATTCCAGATTGTAACCAACTAGTTACAAACTTTGAGGTGAAATTTCTGCACTCATTTGACAATTTTTGACAACCTTTGTCATTGATGTCAAAGGGGGAGTAGTGGATAGAGAGAAATGATTAATCAGAGGAGATCATCTTCTCAGGGGAGCACATCTTTTTGTTAACTTTTTGGACTTCACTTTTTGGAAATAGTTTTTGAATTTTTCTCATGAGTGTTGCCATCAATGCCAAAGGGGGAGATTGTTGGTATTCTACACTCTTATGAGAATAGTTGGTGTTGTCATTGATGGCAACCATTTTGAAACCTTATGGCACTCATCTGGTAAAGTCACTGGCAGGCATCGACACTGGCATAGACATCTACATACACCGGCAAACACTTCACCGACAGTGGAAACACTGCATATCGACACCCCAGCCGACAGGGAATAAACTTTTGTTTATTTTACTTAAATGTAATTATCTTTTGTAAAGCCGCCATGGCATATTGTAAAAGACTCATGTATATATGTATGAGATCTTATAGGTCATTTTGTGTATTAAGGTATATGCATGGAGAGAATATATGGATGATATCTTGTATAACGAGATATAGTTGACAGTGAAGGTTTTGGTTATAGAATGAGCTTAAACCAGTACTAAACCTGGCATAGTTGATTCTGATTTGAAGTAGTACATTATATTGGATTTCATAATCCACTTTTGTAGTTAGTGTGACTCTTATTGAGTAGTGAGCTCTAGGTAGTTGGCCTTTGTGCATGTGTAGGCCCCTCATTGTAAGTAATATTTATTCATTGGCCAATGAGTGAATATTGTGGGTCACAAATCCCACTGAGGTTTTTCATACACCACATTTCTTCGTTAAACATCTTGTGTTATGGTGTGTTTTCTATGTTGTCTTTATTGTTCCTGTTTACTGCATTAATTTTTACTTACCGGTACACTGTTTTGGAATGCAAAGTTCTTAATAAGGTTAAATATTTTGCTAACCGGTTAGACACTGATTCACCCCCCCTCTCAGTATCTTTGGGACTGTCATTAATCCTAACACATTCTTTCCAGTACAATTACATATTTACATTTATCTAAAAATTCTAGTTGTCTATTTCTTTCATGCATTAATGATTGTTGAGCAATTAATTTCTTCAAATATGATCTTTCTACAAGCTCAACACACTTTTCAATATCTTTTTTTACCTTTCATTCTTATCTTTAATTACTCTCTTTCCCTATGATGTAAAGATGCTTATTTATATTCCTATATAGAGATTGCATATTGATGTATGATGGTTACTTACATTCCAGAGCACAAAATGCTTTCCTTCAAATTTCTTTCATATAAAAGTATTTACAGTTTAATGCACTTTCCTATTCATTTCATTACTTGCATTTCTATCTTTCGTTTGCACTTTTTGTGTATCATATGAACATACTTAAGTATATTTGTACACATATATAAGTATCTATAAATAAATAAATATTTATAGAAAATTTATACATATATGCACATATATATCTATTTTTTATTTTTTCATATCTATTTCTACAGGTATTTACCTACTTATATATAGATTTTTTAATAGATATATATTTACACATGCACATATTTGTATGTATATCTATATATATGTATAAATATATACATATGGAGAAATATATATCCATAATCATAGTCTCGAAATGTTATCATACCCAAAATTATTAAAAAATACCAAATATACAAAAACATCTATAGAAAATTATATTTATACACAGTTATATATATATATATATGTGTGTGTGTGTGTGTGTGTGTGTGTGTGTGTGTGTGTGTGTGTGTGTGTGTATCTATATATACTGATATTCATATATTTCATTGATATGTATATATACATGTGTATATATATACATACATCTGTATGTAAATAAAATTTATATATTTCTGCATATGTATATTTCAATAATGCCTTTAGGAAGGGAAGTCATAGGTAAACACTATAGTCAGCAAAACATACATTAGTAAATTGAACACTTGCACAACAAATACATCTCGGAACAAAATGACCAAAACAAAAAAAAACATAATCAACCAACCATGTGTATACTAAGAAGCCAACATGATTTCTATCCATACAATATACAAATCAAATTCTATACAAAAATATATTTATACACAGTTATAGAATTTTATATATATACACGTGTATTTATATATGTGCATATCTATGTATATAGGTATTCACATATTTCATTGATATGTATATATACATGTGTACATATATACATACATCTGTATGTATGTATAATTTTATATATCTATGCATACGTGTATTTCATTAATAGCTTTGCTAGGAAAACTCATAGGTAAGCAATATATTCAACAAACTATACATTGGTAAATTGAACACTAGCACAACAAATACATCTCACAATAAATAGACCACCACAAAACTAAATAAAAGAACAATACATATTAGATAAGCAGTTTTCAATTCCCATATGCTTTTGAATACATATTTCAATGCTTTCTCTCTTCAGTTATGAGAATTCAAACATGCCTCTATTCTCTTCAAACTATTAGATATCTATTGAGCCTTCCACTCAAGAATGTGATGCCATCAAATGGAGGAGAAAGCAAATAAACAGAACTTACTATGTAGAGAATAGAGGCAATATCTCCAATAAATGCCAAATGAAGCGCTGTGCACAACAAACATCTGATAGTAACTCAGAGATTCTATTACAAATAGAAAGAAATGACCTTGAGCAAAGTAATGTGCCTCAAACATATTCAACTTCTCCTGAACTCGCCCTGTAGACTCGTTCATTCCTACATGCATTATCTAACTTCCAAAAAAGAATTGATATGTTGGAGCTCATAGAGGCATGCACTGTTTGTAAAGAAAACTATGTGGGTATGACTATAAAAAAAATGAACCATGCAGTTATATGCATGAGATGTTCTGCTAAAAGAGGACTCCACTGTATCTCATTATCAAACAATATGGACCCAGGTGGGCAACCTTCTATGTTAAAGTGTCTTTCTCAAGTAGTAGAAATACTCATAGCAAGGATTGCCCTTGTTTTGCAGGTTAATCATGGAAGGGGAGTACAATATAAGTATTTTGGTCACACAATTAACTTCCCACATGATATTTCAGAAATTGCATTATCATTGCCCCACAAAATTCAGCATTTAGAAATCCTTAATGTCCATAGAAATAATCTACAAGGATTTACCTATGATAGTTACATGAATAGGTTTCACGTCATGAATGCATTAACTTACAAAATAAAGCATGACCAATACTATAAAGATATTGTCATTGATTTAGATGCAGTACATCTATTACTAGAGCACAACACTTACATTTCAGACCTTTTGCATTCTGTACCTTCACCTCAAGAAGAACCTATACAAGAAATTCTTGATGTGCCCAAAATCAACAATGAAGAAGAAGTAATAGAAAACTCTTCTTCTTTCATTCCATGACTTCCATCCTCAATATGAACTTGATGCAATCAAGACAATCCTACATCTAGATAATACTGAGAACAATGTTGTCCCTTGGCCACAAATCAGTACATCACCTATCAATGAGTACAATACATAAGGCCTACTTTCAATGGAATTCCCCACACTATTCCCTAATGGATTGGCTTTACCACTTCAAGGTAGAATAAGGCATGTACATTTACATGAATATGCTATTCACTTGATCAAATATTTCGACCAAAGATTTGGCCACCATGTCCATTTTAGATATTATATCTTTAACCTTATGATGAGGCATTGATCTCAACAATTAGCTACTATTTTCATAAAGAAAAATTTAGAAGATTCTCTCCCACTGAATCTTCATGACTTGAGAATACTTACAGAAAACATCATCAAATGAATTACCAAATCATATCATGTGATATTCTGCCTCCTTGTGTAGAACACGTGCATTTTGGAGCAAATCTCGTAGAGACCTTACGACAATGATAGAACAGTTAGGTCCACCTACGCTATTATTTACTCTAAGATCAACTAATACAAAATAGCCTAACTTGCATAAGTTGTTCCCAAAAACACAGTCAAATACTGTGCACCACAATAGAAGGCAACCTATTGAAAATTTAGTCAATAACCCACATATAACAACTTTATACTTGCACTTAAGATTTCAGATCTTCCATAATGAAGTCATTGTCAAATAGTTGAATGCCACTGACCACTGGTACAGATATGAATGGTAACACCGAGGCTCTACCCATATTTATGGCTTTCTTTAGCTTCCAAAAGCACCTAATATTGATAACCTTGATTGGTCGGACCATGAAAGCATTCAATCAGTTAAAATACTTCTTTGACCAGTATATCACAACATGGAATCCATGCACTGAAGTAGACCACTTAAACAAGCAGTACATACCTGCAATTTCTGATCCATGTCTTTCAGATATAGATGTAATATCCAGTTCTGAGCCTTGCACTGATTATACTAAGTTAGTGAATATTGTTCAACGACATACAAAGTGTTTAGAGTATACTTGCTTGAATAAAAAACTTAATACTTGAATGTCGATACAAAGCACCTTGGCCTCAACAAGATGACTGATCATTAACTTTAGACCATAATAATAACCCATCATATAAGCCAGCAAGGAATGATAGTCACCTCAATGTTCACAACCCAATAATGCTTGCCATATTGAGGGCTAATGTTGACTATTAGGCAGTATGCTCCAAAAAGGCCGTTCTCCAATATATCTCAAAATACGCATCGAAAACTGAATGTAAATAAGAAAGCTATACTGACATGTTAAAAAGAATTGTTGGTTCAACAAATTTAGAAGATACAATTCTATTAGCATATAAGAGATTTATGATGCGAATTGTTGTTGATATAGACATTAGCGCTCAAGAAACTTGCCACATACTGCTTAAACTCCCCTTGATCTCTTGAACACGTCAGTTTGTGACCCTCAATATTGGAAAAAAAATCTTCCAACATATAATAAACTATGATGAAGGTTCACAGACATCCATTTATTTCATTTTTAATTACATGAAAAGACCATCAGAGTTAGCAAGCCTAACTTTTCTCCATTCAACTCAGCAATATACTTACTGTGAACAACTCAAATCATGTAAATGGATAAAAAGAAAGCTGCCAACAATTGTAAATGTCTACCCATAGTATAAATCTTTACCTTTAGAAGATGACTATACTTTTGAAACTTTCTGTTGGAGTGAATTACTTTTGTACAAACCATTCCGCAACATCCCTCTACACATAGGTATCTCAACTGATAAAATTATAGTAAATTGGAAACATCTTCAAAGTACGCATTACATCCGGTGGTATGTAAATGGAATTGAAGAACACCTGACTAGAGAAAATAGCGAAGACTTACAGTCACAAGATATTCCACAATCTACTGATCAAGACCTCTACGAATGGGAGTTCTTGTCACAAATGGGAGTGTCAAACAACTTTGATGTTGCTGCTCTTCAAATGCTTGGAAAACATGATTTTGATCTTCAATTTAATTATAGTGCTTCCATACCTAATGAGATGTTGCATACAAAACCATCTCAATTCATTTCAACAGAGAAAAGACAATCAACTCACACCCTTGGCAACATACATTCAAATGCACCTAAAAAATTTGAGCTTGCAACAAATCAAAATACTGCACTTGATATTATAAATATTCACACTACACAAAATTTGAATTCCTCACCATTACGGTTAATTATTCAAGGCACAATAGGTATTGGAAAGTCATTTCTTATTGACTATATATGTAGATAGTTAAATTCCCATTTAGATCCTACACAATACCCATTGCTTGTACTAGCACCAATAGGTGTATCCACATATAATATCCAAGCTACCACAATCCATGCTAACCTCCGTATACCTATTCAAGAATACAAACCCTTAACAGGCCATTCACTATTAATGTTTCAAGAGCAATGCAAACATTTACACTACATTTTGATAGATGAAATGAGCTTTGTTGGTACTCAATTATTGATGAAGATTAATAATATATTATGAGAATCTTCTCCCACCAAATAACATGAATCATTTTCAGCACTCTCAATGATCTTGGTTGGTGATCTTTCACAACTTCCCCTAGTTATGGATAAACCATTATATGCATCTCACTCAACAACACTTGCTCTATGGCACACCTTCAATAATGTTGTCACATTGGATGTTTCTTTTTGACAACAAGGTACAAGCCCCTCCAAGATGCAATTCTGTGAGATTTTGCTTAATATACGCAACACAACACCATTGCAAACAGACTAGGAAATCCTATAGATGTGGTCAATCCATGCTTTGACACTTGATCAGAACATCCACTTCAACCAACAAAAGCATTTGTTTGCAACAAACACAACTTCAAATGCACACAACATTAAAATGTTGAAACAATTGCACTCACCCATTGCACGTGCAACACCAATCATTGTACACCTGAAAGATAAACAAACACACCAAGAAGATCAACTATCATTTGAAATCCTTCTTTCTATAGACCAAGAAGTAATGCTTATTGCAAATTTATGGATAAAATTTGAGCATGTCAATGGTGCTTTGGGTCAAATGAAAATGATTGTCTACGATCCAAGTTCTAAGCCACCTGATCTGCCATAATATGTGGTGGTCCTATTCCAACATTATACTAGACCATCATGGGATCCAACAAATCCAAAACATGTTCCCATATCACCAATTATTAGGGGAAACCACACACAAATTCCATTAACAATGGCATGGGATATTACTATTCACAAATCACAAGGTCTAACACTAGACTTTGCAACAGTTGACATTGGCAAAATAGAGAAACAAGGCCATGCATTTACAACACTTTCCAAAGTGAAATCAATTAACCACTTGTGGATTCACTCGACTTTAACCTACAAAATGTACTCAAGGTTGCAAGGTGTTGCATCAACCATTCTAAGAAAAAAAAAGAAGCTCGTTTACTGAAGCTTTCCTAGATCATGAAAGAAAATTACTTGCAAAATAAACATAAATAGGTACTGCAAACACAACTTCATTGTGATTTTACATACCATATATTTTGTATCAATTGTTTCAAGGTATTACAATATTCATACCTTGCAGGATCAACATCAAATGTAACCAATATTTGATTCAATTGAAATTGAATGAGGCTTTTAGATGCAAAAATACTCTAATAGAACAAGTACATATCTTCCATCCACTGTCTTCTCAACTATTTAATTTCCTTACAAATATGCTTCTTCTAATGGTTACCAAACTTCTTTTCTCTTCTTCTACTTGCATGTCTTCTTGTACTTGCTGGGAATCAATGAAGACACCAGTTCAAACAATGAAACCTACAAGGGTATGCAAATAACTATAACTTTTACAATCAATGATACTAACTTATGTTTCTACTATCTATATACTTTCCAGATTGTAGAAACACTACCAAAGACAAACTTTACAATTTAAAACACTTTAACTTTTCTGATACAATGTTATTTCTCATAGGTATCAAATGGTAGACAACGAAGCAACCTACAAAACAAAACAGGCACATTAGCCAAATACAACATCAGCAAAAAATGTAAGTACCTTCAATTAATATTATTTATATTCTACAAGTGTTACATACATTTGTAATTTCCTACTACAATTTATTACTCACAAGAAAATCTTCATACAATTACAATTTCCTAATACAATTTATTTCTCATAGGTTTAAGATGATATACATCAAATGGATATACATGTCTACAATAAAAACCATTTATAATAAGTTCTCTTTGTGGTCAACTTCTTATTTTGGGAACAACTATAAACATTGCTTGGGTTTTGTACAGTGCCAATACTTTATACTATATATCAATAAAATTATTTAATTTGACTTTAATTACATTCTCATTATGATGCATTAACATTTCCAGGTTGCCACTGCTTTTACATTTAAGGTTTCGGTGGTGATCAACATCCAACACTCTAATGTCACTACTCTAAAGGTATGTGTCTTGTATAAAAATGTTTCTAAATACAAATTCAATGGAAAAATAACAAAAAAGCCAAAAACAATGTGAGAACCATACACATCAATGACATTTAGTCTTGGACATCAAGCCAAACACAACCTTAAAACCTAAAACCTTTGCAATCCTCTTACGGTTTGTTGTTTTTCTACCATTCAATTTTGTTTGCAGGTTACAAGTGCTTGCCATCTCAAAAGAAGACATATACTCATCATCTAACTATAATTGCTTTTCGTTGCCATCATCTTTGACACTCTGTAAAGTAAATGCGTATGTTTTTATTTATTTATTTGCAAACTAAACTTCTTTCTATTTTAAAGGGTTTAGTTTGCAGTTGTGAGTGCTTATACCTTTCAAGGTCTTTCTTTGTGACTATTACTTAATGTCGTTAATTTGCAGGGTTTTTGCGTATTGGTAGGATTTTCTATGTTTTGCCACTTTGTTGCCGTGAAGCCTTTTACTCTTCAAGGTAAATGCCTTTGTGTTTTATTAGTGTTCATTTTTTGATTTCCTCCAAAGTGAGGTCCTAATACAATTTATTTCTCATGGGTTTAAGATGATATACATCAAATTTATATCAACAAAAGACTGTATAACATGCTACCGTTACCAACATGGGGGATGGAGGGTGGATAACAAAATTTATATAGTCTACCCATTTATAGTCTACAATGCAAACCATTTATAATAAGTACTCTTTATAGCACTTTCATTCCGTTTTAAAAATTACTCTTCATGGCACTTTCTTTCTGTACATCATGTTGCATTCAACAACATGGGGGATGGTGGGTGGTCAACTTCTTATTTTGGGAGCAACTATAAACATTGGTTGGGTTTTGTACAGTGCCAATGCTATATACTATATATCAATAAAATTATTCAATTTGAATTTAATTACATTCTCTCATTATGATGCTTCTACAAAAACCCTCCTTGTAATGTTATAATCCCTTTACAATAAGACCTATCAGCCTCCTATTGTAGGCAGTCCACTTGCAACTGCTAGTATTTATAATGACATGATTATGTGTCTTTTTTTCATGGCCTTTAGAAGGGATGGATGTATTTCATTTTGGAGGTATTCTTTAAGATACATATGTTATTCTACCTTACCCAATTTATCATTATGTTTCAATTAAATGTAATGAATTTTAATTCAAGAATTAAAGGTAATAAATTGAGGTATATGATGTTGTATTATGTTATATTTTGACTATTTATGTACATTGAGAAAGTATAATTGACATGTGTACTGAGTGGTCTCACATGGTTTTATAGATTTGAGTTATATTCCAACAATGGTTATATAGAGGTGCCCATTAGCCTTATCTAATTTATCTTACTCATCATACTTGATTCAAGTGTGGTTCCCTAGTATTTTATTCCATATTGACTCACATAACATCACTACTATGATTCTGAAAAATTATACTCTAAGTGCACACATAGTAAATATGTGATTTAATATTTTATTCAAAGTTGTACAACCTGAGTTGGCCTAGTGGTGGAGAACTTGTTCTCTTGAAAGAGAGGTTACAAGTTCAAATCCTACAAGGGGGTAGGACATGTACACCTTATTGGCTTGGGCCCATTACCTATCAAAAAAATATATATATTTTTTAATTTTGGATTCAACAAATTAAATTTATAAATATGTTTATATAGATTTAAATTGTGAATTTAAATAATCAATAATAAATAAAAAATATTATTAAAGATCTTTTGGATAAGGGTGAAATTAAGGTTGCATATAATTGAGAGAAATTAAAATTAAAGTTTCAAAAAAAAAAATGGAAAAGGGCTAAATAGATACAAGACATAAGGAAATTCATTTTGCATTTAAAAATAAATATAAAAAAAGTCAAGTGCAAAAACCCTCTCCTCTCCCAAATTCATGTATTTTTATTTGGAGGAGAATAACGAGTTCTAGTGGGGTTTAAAACAATAAATTAGGAATCAGGAAGGAATCATTTCTATGAGTGGATTTTCTTATTTGTGTGGCATGCTTGGAGTATTTTCTATTAGAAATTTTGGGGAAAAATTAAGGTAAGTTTTTGACTTATTCTCTTATGATAATTATTTTCAATTTTGATGTATGGAATTGAATTAAGAAAAGGTTAAAAGCTCTTGATGCAATCTTTTTTTTTTGGTTTCTACGTGAGTATATATATATATATATATATTCAAAAAATATATTTGTAATGATATTATGTTTTAGATATGAATGAAAAATAATTTTGATACAATAGAATGGGTGTTGGAAACTTTTTGTACAAATGGGTATTCTTTCTTTTCTAACATTTCAAAAAAAATGGTGAAATTTGAAGTTATTTCAATGATCTAGATATGGTCCAAAGTTGTTTTTGATTAAGATAAACGGGTTTACAGGGACTCAAAAAAAAATTCCAACAAAAAATAAAACACAGTAACCAGAGTCTAACCAGCCACAGAAGTAGGGGATTCACCCCAGAAGATAAAATCACAACAAACAGACCTAAATAGGATGCAACAACATAAAAAGATAAGAAAGAGCTCTCATAAGCTCAACATTTTTCTAGATCTCTTTATTATTAATCTCTTGGAGTTCCTCCATAATGAACCTCAAACTACCAGTTACCTAATGGTTGCTCCTAGATGTGGTACATGGTCCCATGGACACCTGCACCTCCTGCTTCATCTTACTCAAGTTGATATCTAGGGATTGCTCTGCTCTAGTCATCTTCTCCTTATGCATGGAAATCTCCTCATTGACTCTCTTGAGACCCTCAATGCTATTGTGCATGGCTTCCTTTCTCACCTCTACCAAACCCTTTAGTTTACTCTTTAGTTTTTGTATCTCTTTCTCCAGCCTGTCAATTTTTGCCTCATGTTCAGTCTTCATGATCTTGATATCTTTCACAATTTGCTGGGATAACATTAGGAGTTCATCAGTCTTATCTAGAACAATAATATTAGTGAAAGTGGTGATGATATGTTTAATCCCCTATTTCAGAATATTGATTTCCCCAAAAAACCATCGAAAACACTTTTCTTGATACATTAGCGACTTCCCTAGGAGCTTATCAACATCCTTTTCATCATCTTTGATCTCATTGGGGTCCACATTGAGGGGGATGTCAAGTTTTATTTCATTATCCTCCTTGTCAAGATTCACCGCCTTACTTCCAGTCTTCTATTTTTTTTCAGATTTTGCAGGCCTAAAATATGGGTCTACGAAATAGTGGTTTTCTTTTTAGCAATGCATCTAGGAGGGTTTTTTCTACTTCTACTAGTACACGGAGTGGTATTTTTCAAGGGGCCCTCATCCTCTGAGGGTTTATAATCTGAGTCATCTGATACCTGGACATCATTCCAATCCATAGCCTTCCTGGCCTTTGCATCGTCAAACTCCATATGTGATACATCATGCACCTCCTGGCTGGCTAAAGACTTGGGGTTTGTTTAGAGCAGGGGAGTATTTAACGTCATGGGCCTTTGCATACTCCATGATTAGGAGAATTAAACCCTCATGAAGAACTGGGTTATCGTCATTCATAGCATGCTTACTAATAGATAATTTCATAGAAGATAATAGATAAAAAAGAATGAAAATTCTTTGGTCATGCCTAAAATGGTTTATAATTGTGAAATGGTAACAAAAAATTCTTGCAAAGAGAACATCAAGGGTAATGTACCTCATAATGAATTCTGGCATGTCTGCCTAGAGACTCTGAAGGTCTAGCCAGATGTAGCTGCCATTCGAGTTCTTCTTAACCCTATTTCTTTCACTTTGTTTATCATAGAAAACTGAGAGGGCTTCTTCCGAGTTCTTCCTTTCCCTAAATAATTTTTTGCCCTCCATACTGAGTCTAGACATATCAACAATGAATGATTCATCTATTCTGAACTCTGCCCCATACACACAGAATGCCCCATTATCCCAATTAGTTACAAATAAGTCTGTGAGCTGATGATTTTGTCCATGAATTTTTTAAACAAAGGGTTCCATTCCCCATCCACAATTTCCCTCCAGACCTCCTCATTCTTCTCCCAAAGCTCACATGAGGACGACTCCATTTTATTTTTGTCTCCACCCATTATGATACTGCTTCTCTAATTTTTTTAGATGATACCTAAACCAGACTTCAGGCCAACACAAAACAAACATAGCCAGATGAGCAATTTGGAAACTTTCCTTCACTCCTTTTTATGAAAATCCCTACACGTGTGATCTATCATAATTAATGTTTGAGCAATGAAATATTTTCTGCATCCTTCCTTGCTAACTCACACAACTAGAATGGGAAGGAGTCCCCTTCCCACCACCACTTTTTATCATCTCTAACCACACCTAGATTAGCCATGTGGTCAAGTAGCCTATTACCCTCCCTCAAAACATGTGAGATTTTAATAGCGTCAAATTTGGTCATCATTTAAAAGAACCCCTACATTAAATGGTTAATGGTCCAAAGTTGTTGGTTTCTAGTCTGTTGAAAAATTGGAAGATTTGAATCTTTTAATGAAATAGGATATTTTTGAATGTGATAATGATGGTGTCATTCATAAAATGTTGAATCAATCCTACTAGAACTGTGTTGAAAAAATTATTATTGATTCAAATTGTGCACTATTTTTTATACCACTTTTTAGTTTGAAAATGTAAAGAACCTAGGATTTAGTACCTTGTTTACTGCCACTTTCTAGTTTGGAAATGTAAAGAGCCTTTTGATGCCACTACTCTTGATATATTTGGTGCCTCATCTCTTATGTGTTTATTGGGTGGCGTGGTGTATTTTTTTTGGTAGCTTTGCTTATCTCTTGCAAGAAGTATTGTTGGACTGCTTGGATAGTACTTGAGGAAATTATGATGAATCTACATGTTTTCTCTCCTATAGTTATTCCATTTGGATGTTGGAGAGATAACCTCTCTAATCATGTTTATTAAAAGTGATTCTTCTATGTTGTCTATACTCCATGATTGGCATGAATGTAAGCCTACTTCCCCTTGTTTGTTGTGAGTGTGTTTGGGTCATGTGAATGTCTCCCAACTTAATGAAGTCAATTTTTTTTGTACCACATGATTGGGTGGTACATAGACTACCAGTGGGAATTTGAGGTTCGAGGATCATGGTCATTCATTGGACCCTTCATTTAAAAACCTTTTTTCTTATGTACTTCAGTTACTTTTCATTCAAATATAAATTATGTAATTAAGGGAAAATGTTAATTATAATATAAATGATAAAACCTCTCATTAAGATAAAATATAAGCTAAAATGGTAAATGATAGTAGAACTAGGATAATTTTACATGACTTAGTGTCGAAGTTGAGTACGATTGTATTGTAGCTTACTTTCATGCTTAAATGTTGTTAAGATAAAATGAATGTAGGAAGGTTATCTTTGGGATTAAAATTAATTGAATATTTCCTTGAGTGGTCTCAAATAGTGTTTTGAACCCATAATATTATCATTAGGGCTTTATATATCCATCCATAGAGTATTGTGTTGTTTTCGACCATTTTAGAGTCTTTGTAGAGTCTTAAGAGTAAAAGTAAAAAAGAAATATATTTTTTCTTCTATTCCCTTTTCCTTAGGGGAGCACCTACTAGCATAAGGGTCTCCTATCACTTCGATATGCCTCTAATATTATTTTTTTCTATGTTTATTGCTCAACAAATAGTAATCTTCATTTGGTCCTATGTCATTATTTGTCATTTTTATGTCAACCTTTTTGTTGTATTAAAATTTTGGTGGTTCTTTTGCGTTTAGAATGTCCTAGTGACCCAACCATGGCTTTAGATTTGTAATTGGGTAGGACACTAATGTTACCCAAGGTCTACATTAGTAGTCAAGGACTCCAATAACTAATGAAGACTACATTGCTAGACGTGGGCACTAGCACCTAGTCGCTATTGTCCCACATGGCCACTTGTATTTTTTTGTGTAATCATGCTTAGGTGTAATCATGGTAGATGAGGATTGTTGGTTGATAGGTTCACCTACTTTTTCACCTATTTTTCTGTCCAAATTAAAAAATTCATCTCCTATCATTTCTAAATATGTAACTTCATTTTCTCGTTTCATTTTCCCAATTCATTCATCTTTTCATGATCCAAGAATTTACATTTCCTTATTTTTTCTTTTTGTAGAAGCTACCTTGGAAAACCTCATAGTTTCCCCTATAGGCACCAGTGTCATTTTTTGGTGCTAGTATCCTTTGGTTGCTATTTATTTTCTATTTCATTGGTTGTTAGGTTTTTGAGGTGATCATCATGGAAACCTTTTACATGAAAATTGTCCCCCTTGACGTCTAAAGTCTTCCCATTATTTTAATTAATTTTTAGTTTTCCTTTGTCAATAATTATAGTATCTCATTACCTTGTGAATTTTTTTGTAGTTTAGAAGTGATTTGTCATAATTTCAATTGGTGGAGGGGTTTTACCTCTTGGTTAAGAAACATCTTGTAGAGTGTAGTCATCTAATTTGGGTTGTTGATGAGTGGATTAGAGATGAGAGTTACCTCATCCTACTCCTAGTATCATAAATTGATAATGACATCATCTTATGAGGTGTGTGAGCTCCTTGTTATACCTTCATTAATGTGGGTTTGCATAGGTTTTGTAGAGTTCTTAAGTGTGTTTCTTCATGTGTTTGGAGGTTGTTGGTTTCATCATCCTAGCATGGTGTATTTTTCCCAAGAGAATGAACATGGGTTGATACTCAATTGCCACTTGGGTCACCACCTTCTCTTGTAGGTTCATAATGGTTGAGTTGTCTTGAAATCATTAACTCTTCTACTAGTGCCAAATCCTTTAGAGAATGGTGAGGTCAATCTTTCTTTTATTTTCCCTTGTGTCATTGTGTCTCACATAACACTTAGGTGAATATCTTCCTTCAAGTATAACATTTTTTGTCACAGCTTTGATGTTGTTGTTTCAAAAAATATACATTTTGTCATGTTTTTCCTTGTTTCTTTATTTGAGACACTACACAAGACACACATGTGGGTATAAGAAAATTTAGAAACACTTTTATACTACCATTGATCAATCCACTTATACTTAATATACACATTAATTTTTGGACTTTAAAAACATGGTTATTTAAATACATTTTAGTTTTTCAATATCACTTATATAGATAGTTTGGTTCTACTGCATCATATAATTGAGTTGAACCTAACAACTACTCTGAAATAAGAATAATAACTAGAACATTACTAAAATAAAGAGATTGATATTTTAATAAAAAGATTAATTCTTATTCAATTTGAAAAGAATACAAGAAATCCATGCATGTAGGGGCTACAAGAGAAGTAGAAATTTATGCAGATGTAAAACTAATAAAAAATAATAAAAAATTACATACCACACATTATTAAGCATCCATTGATAACCAATAAAGTACATATGTATTATAGAGAAGAATCTTTTATATCATTTGAAATAATTTATGGATCTAACACACAAATTAATAACTAAAAACTTACGTAGCTATGCATTGCTCCATTTTCTGTTATGGTGTTGCTATTGACTATGTTTCTACATCTGGATGTAGGTTCTAGTGTGGTCTCTTCTTCTCTTCATCCCTGTCCGATTTTTTGGCTTTGGGGTTCCCTGCTTGCTTTGGTGGTGCTTCGCTATTGGATCTACTTTGCTCTCTTTGCAGAGGCATGTCAGTGCTTTGGCCCTCTGCCTCTTCATTGTTCAAGTCTGATCGTATTTTTTGCTCTTAGTGCTTACCCCTTTGGTGTTGGGCCATTCCATGTTGCCTTGTGGTGGGTGGTTCTTGTGTTATTCTAGGCCTCTTCTTCTAGAAGGTGGACATTTTTTTGAAGAAGCTTTCTACGGTTTTTGGTGGTGATGGGTGCATGTGGGTTCTAGTTCGAGCTATTTTTGAGATTGATGACATCCTGCTCATTGGTAGTTTTTGTGTTTTGGTGGTTGCACTATAGATTCGTGTTAAGGACTGGTTACCCTTTGAGCATTTAACCAAAGGCTCGGATTCCTGTGTACTCGCTTTTGTGCTAGATTACTACTACTACAGAACGCTATCTTTTTCGAGGATCTTAGCCTTTTCCCACTACTTTCCTCATCAAGTGATATGCTCTATTGGGACTCTGCACCCTAGTGTTTTTATAGATAGCTGGTCTATTGAGGTGGCCTTCGTTTGACTATTTGCAGGTTTCCCTTCTAGTAAGATGAAGCTTGCTTTTGGTAAGGGTGGCACCTACAGACGTAACTTTTTGGAGAAAGGTGGTTTGAATTTTTGTTATTAGGATTAACAAAGATCTTTCTGTGGACAATAGATCTATAGAAGTTATCTGGGGTGGATCTTTAGAGGTGATCCATGTTTTGTTGTCTACTTTTGTTTCCCGTTGTTCTGGGTTGGGAGTTTTGGCTCCTTCCCTTTCTACAAATAGTGTTGTTTGTAGTGGATCTTCAAGCTTAAGGTTTCATGATGCCTTTCACAATCCAATGTGTCCTCTATCCTTCCTTCACTACTCTGTCCCAGTGCAAGGGGATTTCGTTAGAAGATGGTTCGGGGTCCTCTTAAACCTCTTTTTTTCAAGGATCTCTTTTCCATTGGTTGATGTTCCAGTCAAAAGCATCCTTTTCAAAAAAGGACCACCTTTTTTGGTTTTTGTGTTTTGGAGATCTAACTGTTTGTGAGTTTCCCTTTGTGCACCTTTATTGTAGTTATGTATTGGTAACATGCCTATCCCATCTTTTATCTAATCAAAACACATGTGATAATGAAGATGTTGTAACACAAGATCCCCTAAGATATTTCTACTAGCCATGGAGGCATTTTATTATATAACTAACTAGCTATATTACACTGTCCTATAGCTCATATAGGTAATACCCTTCCCTTACAACATGCTACAACATAACTGGATTTATCCTCTAAAATACTTTCAACTACAATTTTAGGATTTTGGATTAAAGGTTTATTGTATATTTTTATTTGTTGTATATTTTTTCCCTCAAATTTAATCATTCAAAGTATGGGAAAGTAAGGGTTATATGTTTAACTCCTACAATATTTAGAATTACAATAGATAAGTTGACAAGCAAGGTTGAATATATGTGTAAAAAAATAAGTTTAAGAAAGGATATTCATTGTCATCTACTATTAATGTTTATTTAAAAAAATTTATAAAATGGAATTTTTATTTTTCAAATATGATGTAATTTAATAGTTTAAAATTTGTATGATTGAAAATATAATGAAAAATAATCTGCACAAATTATTGGAACAAAATAATTAGACATTCACTTACGTTGTTTTGTATAATAATACATTGAAAAATTAATAAATAAACAACATTGTGAAATCAATAGCATATCTAAAAATGAGAACTAGATTCGAAATAAAGAAGACTAGAATATGCACACAAGTTTTCTAAGTGGTAATGATAAGTGTAAGACCCTTCCTCACAAGATACTTAATACAACCATAATTTGTTATATATATTTTGATTAGATCGATTCAAGGTCAAAACTTAATTAATTGTGTGTGTGTCATGACAGTAGTATTCCAGATGTCATTAGCAAACATAGTTGAAGCTATGTAGATCTCTTTCTTTGAAATACCTTGAATATAATATATTTAAATTATGTCAAACTTATGAATGTTCTCTTACATTTTACTTTTGGGACTGATGCTTTATTGTTATTATTTATTGTAATGAAAATATATGCATATGTAAATTAATGACATGACATGAAATTTAAAAAAAGCGGATTGTTGTGCAAGTTAGAATTTTATTAGTGATTAGTTAAGAAAATGATTCACAATTAAAGTCTTGGGAATTTTATTATCATCTAATGTCGATTACAATTAGGGTCTAACTATAAGTTATTATTTTCTTGTGTAGGGAAGTAAAAGGGACAATTCGAGGATGAAGAAACTTCTATATGAAATTAATTTCCTCTTAGATAGGTGAAAAATTTATCCATTTTAACTTAGAAGGAAATAAGGTTTTATTATTTGATATATATGTATTTATATTGTTGGTCTTGAATGAGAATTTTTGAGTCAATTTCCTATTGAACATGCCACAAGATTGAGAGGAACTAGTGAATTAGTCTAGACCTTAAAATATTTTTCTTATTATCTCTTAAGCTCAAACCATAATTAAGTTATTATTACAATTATGAAACACAAAGCACAATAAACACATGAACATCATATTTACATGGAAGACACTAAATAAGGAAAAACCACAATGAGAATCACACTCACGATATGAATAACTAATTATAATGTTTTAGGCTTAAGGCCAAGGAGCTTAATACACTTTATTGGTGTTGAAAGACTAAGGTACACAACATTAGGGAAAGATACAAAGGACTTGCATAACATAAATTCCCTTGAACCAAAAGGAACACACCTTATTCTAATAGGTACAAGGAATAGATGAATTGAAATAAACAAGATCTCATGATCATGCAATTTCCCTTGAACCACTATGCCATGCAACCAATATCATGGAAAACACATATGGCATGAAACACTATCTCAAATTACTATCATGCTAAAGATATCATCATTCAAGCTCTTCACAAATTGACTATCACACCAAATCTACTTGCATATCAGTTGCATCCATTTTACACTAGTTCACACATATTCCACACCTCAACTCATACTACTACACATCTATATATACAAGATCATTCATTAAAAACCTCAACTAGGTTGGCCATGGACAAAATAAATAAGATTACATAGTTTAGGCCACTTGGATAATTAACACATAATACTATCCACTCTAGGAGATAAGTTGGAAATAATGAAATGTGTAAATAAATAATAAAGCACGTTAACCAATTGACCCAAAATTAACCTCCAGTGCAGAATATACAATCCAGATATACACATTCTATGGTAAGACCCATATCAACATCCAAAATCAATCTTTAATGCATATTCAGACCAGGGAACATGATCCAAATAATATACACCACCTCAATTAGCTAAAAACAAAACCAACTAATAGCATTGAACATAGAACAACATAACTTCACTTACAAATCAAAGTAGTAATAAAAAATTGACTAAGGATCTTATGATATCAATTGACTAAGGATCTTATGATCTTACGAAATCAATTGACTAAGGATCTTATGACAATAATTGACAAAGTAAAAGGGAAAATCAAGAAGGTAAAACCATGACTGCAAGTAGGAAGGTTCCCCTCACTTTGAGTCATGAAAAAGATACCAAAATTATGAAGCAAAGCCAAGTTCACTGAACAATTCTAAGTATCAAAAAGGAAAATAAGAGAGAAGTGTATGCCCCTATGTTAAAGTGATTGTGCGCGCCTTATTGGGAGATATTTATTTAAGATAGGATACACCCAAGAGAGAGAGAAGAGAGGGAGAACATTATCGCAAGAATTTAGTTCCTAGTGAGGAATAAACCCAAGGATAATGAACACAAAACACAAAGCACAAGGTAGTTTTTCTTTCCTCGGGGTCAATATGTTGTATGAAAACTCATGTATATTATATATGTATATGTGCAAATAATAATTATCATTTCCCAAAGAAAGGACACTACCTTAGAAGAAAGGGAAGAGAGGATGTCTTTCGAGTCAACATGAAAGAGACCATGAAAAGATTTCAATGCTTTGCATCGTCCCCAAATAGACACTAAGGGAACAATAGAAGAACAAGGATACACATAGAAGAATGCTCACAAAAGAGAAAGAAAGAAGATAGAGAGAGAATATCTACAGTGCTAATATTGCTAATCTAGCACGACATCCACCTCCCAATCTTGTTGATCACTATGTCGGGAAGGTGGGCAACATGCCAGAGGAATGACATCGAGCACAAAAAATGGAACTATCACAATATCCAAACAAGGACTATGCTCATGTGGTAAGTCACTTTGTTCAATTCTAGGAGCTAGGATTAGGGTTTGTGAAAATTCAGTTGATAAATGCTTGTCCACATCAACATATTCATAATCGCTATCAGAAGAATTAGGAGTTTTATTACCATCATGAATAGAATTTTTACTCATTTCTTCATGAAAATTTAGAGAAATAGGAGAAAGAACATGAATAGGAGTAAAATGATCACATGTTTTATGCAACTTATGATTTGGAGATGTAGGTTGAACATCTTGTTTAGGAGAAAAGGGAATCATGTCAACTATTGGAGTCTTGGGAGATTGAATATTTTGAGGGACAACTTCACGAGCTCGAACATGGCATCTTTGTCAGCGTTCCCTCGCATAATGATTCTGTTGAGTCTTAGTGGAAGGCTGAGAAGGAGGAGGAACATTTGAAAAAGTAGGAATATTTTTCTCTTTGATAGTTGAAGGTTTAGGTTGAGGTCTTTTAGGTTGAACAAGAGTAGAAGTAGGCCTCTTCTCTCTATAAGCGAAAGGAGGTGTAACTGCACCATATAAAGGAGGAATGTTAGGTGTAGGAAGAAGACCAGGTCCATCATGAGGAGGAGGTATAGGTCTAACCTTAGGAGGAATAGTGTTGTTCTTCTTAGGATAAGGCATAGTCATATCCATAGGAATAGGTTGAAGATCTTCCTTAGGAGGGAGATTAGTTCTATCCATGAGGGGAAAACTTCATCTTCAAGTATGATAGGAATGTCAAGTGTTGGGGGTCTAGGTTGACTCAAGGATAAGATTATATCTTTCTTTCATTTTTGATAAGATTGAAAAAGAGCATCGCTCCTTGATGGAAGAGATTGAAATTGCTTAGGCCAAATGAAAACAATGGGACCTCTAGGGCTTCTTGTGAGATTTCGCCAAGATCAAGGGCACAATGAAAAGTATAAAATAAAGACAAAATAATGACAAGAACAAACTGTATTCTCATCAATATGCAAATGATCAACTGGATTCTTACCAATACAATGAACATAGGCTTGCTTATATAGGCAAGGCTATATCAATGTATGAGCACACAATAATGACATGTGGCTCAATGAGAAACAAGGGTAGGTAACAAATACTAGGGGTAGGTAGGAGAAATAATATAATATTCCACAAGAGGTAGATGACCCATCGAATGTGGAGTGTAACAAAAAAACAAGACCACAAAAGGTGGAATTTCTCCTACAATATCTATCCCTATGTGCACACTTCCCTAAGTGTCTCAAATCCAAACTATGAAGAGATGCATTATCCTAGGTTAACTTAAGTAAAGTGTAATAATATCCATAATGAATATTTATTTACACCAACACCCCCCCTTAAGTGCAACTTAGGGGAATGAAGACTCAAGTCAATAATGCAAGATGGGTCCCGGCTACGAGACCATGATAGGTACCCATGTACAATATGAAAATGCAAGCAAAACTATGCAATGCAATCTCTCACAAATGGAGAAAGGGAGACAACTCAGTGGGAAAAAACTCCCCCCCAAAAGAGAGATGAATGTACAAAAGACTCTCAAAGAAGAAGGACAAAACCTCAAAGAGGAAAAAGTCCCCCCCATAAGAGAGGAAGGAGAAGTTAGCTGACCCCCCTAATGACACATCTCGCATCCCCAAGAGAGCTTGCAACTGCTAGAACTTACTCTTAGTGAAAGGTTTGGTGAATATGTCTGCAACCTGCTCCATTGTAGGACAATACTACAAATCAATGACCTACTGGTGAATTAGCTCTCAGATATAGTGCATATGAATCTTGATGTGTTGGTCTACTAGTGCTAGACTGGGTTCTTCTAGATTGCAATAGCACTCTGGTTGTCACAATGTAGAAATATTGGCCATAGAGTGGTGAACCCAAACTCTATGAGAATCTGCTGAAGCTAGATGGTCTCAGTTGCTACGTTAAAAATGCCTCGATACTCTGCCTTAGTCAAAGAGAGAGCAATAGCATGTTGCTTCTTGCTTTGCCAGCAAATGGGGCTTGAACCAAGGTAAAAACTATAACCTAAAGTAGACTTACAATCATCAAGATCGCCAGCCCAATCGGAGTCTATGTAACCAACTAAGAGAAGTCCTATGCCTGCTGCATAGTGAATCCCATAGTGATGTGTACCCTATATGTAATGAAGGATGCGTTTGGCAGCTTTCCAATGAAGCTTATGTGGCTCCTGCATGAAGCAGGAAACCATACCAACTGCAAATGAAATATCAGGGCGTGTAAGAGTCAAGTAGATGAGACTACCCACAAGCTGACGATACAATGTGGCATCAACTAGTGGAGAAGAAAATGGATCCTCAAGCTTGACTCCTAAAAGAAAGGGAGTCGGTGCAAGCTTAGAATCAGCCATATGAAATTGTGCAAGTAGATCAACACCATACTTGGGCTACGATAGTGTAATCCTGGAAGGTGACTGTGAAATCTCTATCCTGAGAAAGTAGTGCAAAAGACCCAAGTCAGTCATAGAAAATTTGTAATGCAAAGCAGATTTGACCTTGCTAATGATGGGTGTGGTGCTCCCTGTAATGATCAAATCATCAACATAGAGCACAAGTATCAAGTGAGAGTCATCCTGTCGCAAAATGTAAATATTCGGATCGGAATGACACCTAGTGAACCCTATTGAGAGAAGAAAGGAAACCATCTTGGCGTACCAAGCCTTGGGGTCCTGCTTAAGGCCATGGAGGGATTTCCTTAGTCTGCAAACCAAGGAAGTATCCTGGATGAAACCCTATGGCTGCTCCATATAAATATCCTCATCAAGATCACCATGAAGAAAATCACTCTTCACATCCATCTGATGTACAACCCAACCATGAGTTGTAGCAATAGCAAGTGTCAAGCAAATGGAGTTCATCTTGGCTATGGGCGCAAAGGTCTCAGTATAGTGAACATCTGCAGCCTGAGAGAAACCTTTTGCAACAAGCCCAGCCTTATACTTATCCACACTATCATCCACTGCAAACTTGGTCCGATAGATCCACTTACATTGAACTTTCTTTCTCCCCTTAGGGAGATGGACTAAATCCCATGTGTTGTTCCTCATCAAGGAACTATACTCTTCCTCCATAGCTTGGTCCCACTTAAGAACCCCTGATGCTTCCTGAAATGTCCGTGGATCGAAAGAAGTAGCAATGGATGTATGTGGAAGATCATGATGTTGTGATCAAATTCTCCATGTAACTGAAGGATCCCCAACAAGAGAACCCATAGACTCAAGTGTTTGTCGAGCCTAATGAGGTCTAGGTGGAGGTGGGGAATGAGGCTTCTCAACTACAAGTGGACCCTATGAAGGTGTAACCCTGCGAGTCAGAGTTGAAGGAGTCTCATCATCTAAATCACTATCCACAATGGAGGAAGGTGGAGGAGGTAGAGAGGATAACGTAGGAGAGCTTTCCTCAAAGTGAAAACTCCTCTCAGTGAACACCTCATGTGTCTCAGGATCCATCAATTTGTATGCCTTAACATCCTAAGGATATTCAACAAATATGCAAGGTTGACTCTGTGGTTCCAATGCCTTGCATTTTTGTGGAGGTATGCAAGCCCATGCTGGACACCCAAAGACTCTGAAATGTCTCACAATCGGTTTCCTACAAGCCCAAGCCTCAAAAGGAGTAATACCTTGCAAAGCTTTATGAGGAATCCAATTTTGGATGTGTGTGGCACAACTGATAGTCTCTTCCCAAAAGGCGGGATCAAGAGAATGTGCATGTATCATACAACTAGCTATTTCTTTGAGAGTTTGATTCTTGCGCTCTGCAACTTCATTCTGTTGTGGAGTGTATGCGACAGAATGCTAAAGATCAATCCCCTCAAATATACAAAAATCCTCAAGTCTTTTGTTCACATATTCCCTTCCATTATCTGTATGAAGAATCTTGACCACTTTCCTGGATTGCTTCACTCTTATCAATGAGAAAGCAGACCCAAGTGAAGTAGAAGTAGTCATCAATGAAGGTGAGGACATAGTGGGCCTTGCTAAATGAAGGTGTTGGAAATGGACCTGCTTCATCATTGTGAACAAGTTGAAGAACTTCCAAAGCTCTCCAAGCTTTCCTCTTATCAAACTTCTCCTCGAGATGCTTGCCCATGGAACATCCTCAACATACACCCTTTGAAAAAATTGATTCAATGTAGACCTATGACCATGTCTTTAGTGCTGAGTTGTTGAAGATAGTAGTAGTTGAGGTGACCAAACCACTCATGCCATAGCTTATTGTCAGAATTTGAATGAGTAAGCAAGGCCCTAGAAGGTGAACTTGGCACAAAGTGGGAGAATGAATAAATCCTTGAGTTGTCATTGACTTGTCCCACTGCTACCAAGGCATCATCATCAAGTTCCTTTACCACAACTGAATCTGGTGTAAACTCAACCTTTTTCCCATTCCCATAGTAAGTGATCTGGTAGATAGAGAGAAGGTTGGTAGACAAGTTAGGAACATACAGAACATTCTCAAATGTTCCATCATCTATGTCAACAGATCCTTTCCCTTCAACATCTACTTGTGTATCATCACCTATGTAAATGTGAGGTACCTTAGATAGCTCCAACAAAGAAAATTGCTCTTTTGTAGAACCCATGTGATAAGAGGCACCCGAGTCAAGTATCCACTGCTATGAAGAACCTGTTGTAGCCACAAATGCTTGCCCTTTTCCCTTAGAATGTGAGGAAGAGGAAGGAGATGAATCCTTCTTTGTGTAGGTGGATGGCAAGTTGATGTTGTTTTTCTTAAGCAGATTTGTCAACTCATCAACTTGCTTGGTGTGGCATCGATGCTCATCATGACCATACTTCTTGCAATATGAACAAGTCGGTTTATCCTTCTTAGGTGGTGTCCCCTTCTTTGAAGAGGATGAAAAATTGCCTTGTGATAGAGAGGATGATTTTCCTTTTTCCTACTATGGCTTTGACGTAGAGTGCTTCTTCTTCTTGTTGGAATCTTTGCCTTGACCTCCTTGATTCCCTTGATTAGCCACCAAAGCCTTGGACTTTGAAGACTTGAAAAGCCCCATGTTCAACAACTTAGATTGTTCCAATATCAACATTTCTGTGAAAGCATCAAATGAAGGCATACCATAGGAACTCCCCACTATCAAACGATGAGTTTGGAAGCTAGACACAAATGATGCATAATTTGGTGCAAGCTTGTCCAACAAGTTGAATATCAACTGAGCCTCTTTTTTGTCAATTCCAAAATCCTTAAGCTTTTCTCTTAGCTCATTTTCTTTGGTGACATAATCTTGGATTGTATCAAAACTCTTGGTATCCAAGTTAGTGAGCTCATTGTCAATCTTATAACCTCTGATTTCATCAACTTGACCATACAATTTCTAAAACATATCCCAAGCATCTTTGATTGTAGTACACTTCTCAATATGAAAGATGAGGTCATCTGATACATACTTGCACAAAGTTCCAAGACCCATGCAATTATTAGTGACCCATTTTAACTGAGCATTAGGATTAGCCTTAGGATTAGGTGGTGTTGCTATTGTTCCATCCATGTAATGTGTGAGTCCTTTTTCCATTAATTTGCTCCATACTTTAATTTTCCATGATGCATAATTATGTGGAGTTAAAGGTGGAAATTTACGAGGACTCATTGCAACAAAAATGAAATAGTACAAGGAAAGAGAGGCAAAATCACACAAGAAACCCCCCAAATTCACTCAATCAAAGAACCCCCCCAAAAGTGATGATTTGACACTTTATACTTAGTGCATGTACAATGGGCCACTTGCAAAAAATGGCAAAGTGGACTTCTGATTTCAATTTTACAATTGCCTCAATAAGGCCAAAAGAGACTCAAACTAATAGTTCAAGAGATCTAAACTAAGATCCAAGCAATTTACAAGTACCAAATAGGGCAAATAAGACCAATATCTGAAAGTATAACTTATACTCAAAATATCTGAAATATGATCATATATTGTGAAAGTAGATGATAAAACATGTACTTTAAAAAAAAATGGCACCTGAAAAGGAGGTCGTATGAGCTCAAACGAGGCCTTTGAAGTTGCAGAATTGAGGATTGGACATGTACAACTGAGAGAATTAAAAAATTCCTAAAACCTTATGCACTAAAATTAGAAAATAACCACACCACTGTGAAAAGCACAAAAAATTAGCCCAAATAAAAAAAAATTGCACCCAAAAGGGAGCAAAATTGAGCAAGTTATGGGCCTCCAAAGTTGACCCAAAAATCCAAACTGCTCAATGGAGAGGGGTCTAAAAATTTCCAAAGAAAATGCTGACTAGGTGCTGAATGGGCACTGCTGACTGGGCAAAAGCTAACAGGGTAGAAGGTAAGGATCCCAAAAACAATTTTCAATTTTTTAATTTTTTCTTCAAAAAAATCTTTTCAAACTGGAAATTAATTTTCAGAAAAAAAAAATATATATATATTTTTTTTTGAAAAAAATTTGAAAATTCTACACCGTACCACCCGAATTGGGTAGAAAATTTCCTCCACACCCAAAAATCGATTTTCGCCAAAATAAGTCAAATTTATACTCAATTTTTATGGAAATGGCCTCCCAGATGCAATGGTGAGGTCAAAAATGTTGTAAGATGCCTTAAAAAATGCAGTCCCTCAAATCCAAAAATAGAAGCCTTCCATGATGTCTCCAAAAACCAATCAATGAAGCCCCAATGGCTCTGATACCATGTGATATTTTGCTAAGATCAAGGGCACAATGAAAAGTATAAAATAAAGACAAAATAATGACAAGAACAAACTATATTCTCATCAATATGCAAATGATCAACTGGATTCTTACCAATAATATGAATTTAGGCTTGCTTATATAGGCAAGGCCATATGGATGTACAAGCACACAATCATGACATGTGGCTCAATGAGAAACAAGGGTAGGTAAGAAATACTAGGGGTAGGTAGGAGAAATAATATAATATTCCCAAAGAGGTGGATGACCCACCGAATGTGGAGTGTAACAACAAAACAAAACCACAAAAGGTGGAATTTCTCCTACAAGCTCTATCCGTATGTGCACACTTCCCTAAGTGTTTGAAATCCAAACTACGAAGAGATGCATTATCCTAAGTTAACTGAAGTAAAGTGTAATAATATCCATAATGAATATTTATTTACACCAACACTTCTTTCAGATGGATGAAATAAACTATGGTTCATAGTTATGATTTCGCCATTGTGAGGAAATTTCAAACACTTATGGATTGGAGAAGCAATAGCCTTCATGGAAGATAGCCAAGGATAGCCCAACTTCATATGGAATTGATTGGAAGAAGGTATGATAACAAAGTCAACATCCATGGATTTAGTATGAATTTCAACAAGAAGGGTGATAGAGCTAATGGTAGGACAAGAGAAGCCATCAAATAACTTCACAACTACATTAGAAGCATCATATATTGGTTTATGCAATTGCAAAATGAAAAGATACTCCTCAGTAATGATGTTAACCATGCAAGAGGGATCAATAAGAGTGCCATGGCAAGGGATATCATTAACCTTCACAACTATGTATAAAGGGCCATCAAGTGCTCTAATGGTCTCAGTAGGGTCAAATGTAATACAAGAATCATGAGGAGTATCTTGTTTTTCTACCGTACTTACCAAATTCCGAGCCATAGAAGTGAATTCCTCAAAAGAGAAAGAAGTATACTCTATCTCAATCACATTAGAGGTATTAGAAGGCAAAGGATCAATAAAATTTTTAAGATTTAGATTAGGAGGAGCTACTAATTTATTTCCCTTATCATTCACACCTACCACATATATAGTATTGTTATCAATCAAATCTTGAATCTTATTTTTCAATGGGAAACATTTCTTAGTATCATGACCAGCCTGATAATGAAATTGACAAAAGGAATTGTTATCAAAATAAGGGGATGGAATTTAGAAGGATCAACTTGTTTTATAGGAGGAAGTTTGATAACATCTGTTTGCAATAACTAAGACATAATACTATGTAAAGATTCATTCAAAGGAGTAAACTCTCTTTCTCTTTTGAAAAATTTAGAAATAGAAGGCACACCTATTGTAGCATTCACATTGTTGTTGTTGATTGTATCATTGAACTTGATTAAGCTTTTTGTTGGTTTGAACTTCGCAAATAGTTTTTGAACACTTTCCCCCTTATCACTCTGAGCCATAGGAGTAGATTGGTCCATTTGACTCCCAGTCAGTTGATAATTATGGACTATTGCGCACAACTATGGAAAGGAAGTAAAATTAGACAAAAGAATCTTTTCCCTGATATATTTTTGCAAATTAGAAATGAAAATTCTTTGAATATCATTATCAGGTACATGAAAAGAAATTTGAGCATACAAATGCTTATATCTACCAATGAAATCAGTCACTTTTTCTTTAACATCTTGTTTACAATGCATTAAATCAGTCAAAGTGATTTTAGGACCAATGTTATTTTGAAATTGTTGGATGAAAGCATTTGATAGTTGTTGAAAAGAAGTGATGGAATAAGAAGGCAAAGAGAAATAGCATTGTAAGGCCTTATCTCTTAATGTTCTTGTAAAGAGTTTTGCAAGCAATCTTTCATCATAAGAAAAATTATTACATAAGGTTTGAAATGTTTTGACATGCATAAGAGGATCACATTTTCCATTATAGAGTTCCAATTGAGGGACCTCAACATGCTTAGGTGGAACGACTTTAACAATATCAAGAGAAAGTAGGCTCACAACATCAAAGGTGGGTATGCTAAACTTGGACTGACTCAAGAAGCAATTTGTTGTTGTAAGGAAGACACATTTTGAGCAAGATTGTTGATTGTTGCTTCAGTAGAAGAATTGATGTTAGACATGGTTGATTGAGAAGGTGGTGTGATGTTATTGAAGGAAGGCATGGATTGAGAATAAGCTGGTGGGACATTATGATAAGTAGGCATAGGTGATGATTGAGTAGGAAATGGGACACTCAAAGGGGGAACAAAATTGTTGAATGAATTTCCCCCTTGTGTGACATTGATTGGTTGAGGGATAATAGGCATACTTATGGAAGACATAAGTAAACATGGAGGATTAAATGAAGAAGAGGGATTGCCCCCATGACCAATGGTTGTAGGAATGACATATTGAGTTGATGTAGCCATGATGTTTGAAGTGAAAGTAGGAATACTAGCCATTGGAGTAGACAAAGGAATATAATGATTGATTTGATTCAAAGGTTGTGAATAACCTAAGTTCTCAACACAACTCTTTATAGGCATGACATTAGAATCAACAATATGAGCAATGCAAGCAAAATATATCAATTCCATTCTTATCACTTTCAATCATGCATTTAAGGCCTTCAATTAATGGAAGGGCTTCAATAATAGGGTATTCTTGGGACATCATTGTTGAAAGTTATCAAATTGATTGTCCAATTTTGAAAGTTTATTTATAGAAACTCTAGCGACAACTTCTTGTTCATCATGGGATTCATCAATTCGATAGATAGGGACATGATTAGGATGGGAAACATTAGCATTATCCTCATTAAAAAAGTCACCCAAATTATGCTCCATCTCCTTGGTAATTAAACCTTGGAAAACCTTAATTCTAATGTTTCATCTAACGGGGATAGTGTAGGTAGGAATAATAGTGGTGAAACTCATACACTAGAGAGAAAATTAAAATTTTGAATTTTGAACAAAGCTTATAAAATTGAGTAATGCAAAATTTAAAAAAATAATGATTAAACAATTTGAACTTTGTTGGAAGAAGAAAATGACATAATTTCCAAAATAATGAATCAAAGAAAATTGGAATTTTAAAATTAGGGCCAAGGGGATACCACTTAATTTTAAACTAAGAATTTTTAAAATCAAGTCAGATTATAATTAACCTCTTAATTTTAAATTTTTTTGTGAAGTTTAAAATGTTTAAATTTGAAGGCATCTTCGATACTAGAGGGATAAAAAATCAACAAGATCATCCAATCTTTTGGATTTAGGCTATTAAATATAGTCATAAAAGTCTCCTGATATTTCGAGAAAAAAGCTAAGGACCATGGTGGGAATGGACATGGTCCAACCAACTTTCTTCAAAATTTTCAAGGATGAATATTACAATGATTTTAATGCTAATCCCAAAAAATTGGCAGATTTTACGATTTCTAGATAGGAAAAATGAAGGTTCCAATGTGGAAATAGAACCCTATTAGTGCTTTGAAGAAAAATAGAAATTGGATTAAAAATTTGAAAAGGGTCAAGCCTAATGGATGTGGACACCTTAGATAATGTTTTAGAAATATGAATTTGAATGAAATTGATTGAAACTTGTACAAAATCCAATGAAATTTGAAAATTAGGGTTTTATGGCCTAACCACTTAAATTTTGAAATTTTGAATTTTGAAGGAGGAGGGAAATTGAAATTTTGAATTGTAGGACAAAAGACAAGTCTCAAAATAATTCCACAAATCTAAGAATTAAATGGAAATTTAATTTTTGCACAATTTCAAGATTATTTTAAAAAATTAGGGTTTTGACATATAAACTCTTAATTTTGTGAATTTCATTCGCAAATTGAACAAGGCAATGAAGAAATTGAATTTGACAAAGAAAACAATTTTCAGATCTAGGATAATAAAAAGCTATTTTTGCAAAACACAAGTCCAATTTCAATTTTAAAAACTAGGGTTTTGAATGAATTAACCACTAAGTTTGCAGAAAAATTAAACTTGTAAATGAAAAATATGCATTGATTTTTAGAATAAAGCATGTAAAATGTCAGGTTCAGCAAAATGTAATGTTGGTGGAATATGAGTGATGGAGAGATCGAGAGGAAAGCTTTTCTTCCCTCTAAGGAGAGATGAAAGTTTCACTTCAGAATTCCCTTCAAACACTTTTTCCACATTACATTGGAAGAGGGAGGAAAATACACTAGATTCAATCTTTAGAGAAAGTGATTGAATTATGAGTGATGGTAAGTGAATCCCTACTTTTGAAATTGAGATTTGAATTGATTGAATTGTGTAGTTATGACCAAGTGGAAAAGTGACAAAGATTTGATTATAACTTGAGATAAAAGTGTAGAATGAAGCTCTGCACCTGGGTCTAGCAATAATATGTCGAGATGAAGCCGTCCTGTGAATTTGGGAAAAAGTTGCTCGGATCGTGGTGGGAGTGTAGACGGTCCTCCAAAAAATCTGCGAAACAAAAAAGATTTTTCTATGTCTGCAAATGGAGTCAGAATCTGAAAGTATAGCTACGTACCTACAACCTACACATAGAAAAGAGAGGGAAAGGTGTTGGGATTGAGGGTTTGCCTTCAAGTCAAACCCCAGTTTTGGAATTAACTGAATGATGAAAGAAAGTACTTGCAAGTAAATGTAAATGAAAGATTGAAATGTAAGTCACCTCAAGGGAGGTAGTAGATATAATGTAGATAGATTTGATTGTGTAGAATTGAATGTTGGAATGAATCTCCTCTTCAATGGTTGAATCCTTGACTTGAATGGAACACTTAGCCTTGAAGGGAGGCTTGAGAATGCTCAATGCTGGGAAGGAATGCTTGAAATGCTTTAATTCTTGAATGTATAATTGCATGTATCTATGTTATGCCAAAATGGAAGGGGAAATGCGACTTATATACTTGTCAGTTAGGGTTAACTGACTGATTTTCCACCACAGGTCGACACTGGGGGAGTTTTTCCCGCTCAATTTGCAACCTCCAATGCAGAATTGAAAAGGGTCCCAGAGGTGCCACACCCTTGTCCTAGAGGGGATAGGGGCGCCATGCCCCTATCCTACCCTTTTTCCAGGACAAGATGCAGGTTAGGCAATGCAAAGGGAAAGAAAGATGCAGTTCTCAGGTGTCGAGCAAGCCTCTAGTCTCTGATCAGGCTTAGGGATTCAATTCGTGTAGTAACCCTTCCTTAATCAGACTCTTTTAAACCTAGTTTGACCTTGGTTGACCTTTTAGTGGCTTACTTGTATGGTTGATGTACCATATTGTGAAGTTATATTCAGGTTTTATGCTATGATCTATTATGCTTGGATTTAAGTTTCAATGTATGTTGTTGCACATTATTTCCTTAATGATGGTTAAATATTATTATATTAGTATACTGACATGGACTAACACATTTATTTTATGCGTGCAATACGTTATATACATGTTTTGTGTTTGTAGGTGTATGGGGCGAGAGGAGATGATTTTCTTTAAATCACTTAGGTGAGATAGGGAAGGTCACGATTCTCCTTCACCAGTGTGTCTACGGTGTTTGTGTATATATGCATGTGTGGTTCATTGATGCATAAAATTACAGGTATAAGTATCATGTAGGTACGAGGTATCATCTCCACCTGGCTTCATAGGTTTGAGTGTTCCTTATTAATCCTATGGAATTGGAGGAGATAGGCGTAAGGCTCTACACTTACCCTAGCCATGCTCAATAGTGAGCATTGTCAGTCGCTCATCAGTTTCCTTTGTTTGGTATGCAAGTCATGTGCTTGTTTAGTTTTTGAAAGTTGTGTGTTATGTGTTTCATGAAATTTAATATATGCTTTAAATATTTAATTATTTAATGTGTGTTAGTATGAATTTTTAATTAAAGGGATTAAATTAAATAGGACCCCTTTTTGTATTATTAATTGGTGAATTAATTTGCTCAAGTGGTTAAATTAGATAAATAGATTATATGATTTAATTGTTATCAAACTTGTGAAATTATAATTGTGTAATTTATTTTGCAAATTGGAAAATAAAATTAAAAATAAAAATAAAATAAAAATATCCCACCCATTGACTTTTTAAATGGGAATTTTGGATTTTAGAAAATAGAAAAAAATAGATATTTTTTTAAAAAACTTTTGTATTTCACCTAGGATTCATGGTAATGAGGGAGGTGATTTTGCATGAAAAGTTGGGGGGTTTTTGAATAGCTTGAAGAATTTGGGATTGCTCTTCTGCAATTTGTCTTTTAGGAAAGCAATAATAGGTTGGTTGATCTGGATTTTGAATTGTTTTTAGAAACCCTTTGAAGATCATAAATTCTGAATTAAAGTCATATCTCTACTTTGATAGTTTGGTTTGTTAGTTTGAAAATAAAATCTTCATCTTCTTCAATTTGTGCCTCAATTCTTGGAGTAATTTGATTTTAGTTTGTGTATTGTGACCATGCTTTGGAAACTTTGGGTAAATTTGGATATTGTTTGCCTTGAGAAATTTCTCTATGATTTTCTAAACAAATTTCTTATTTGAAGTTTTCAATTTGTTATTAGAATGGAAATATTAGATTTCTCATTGTGAATTTATTTTGGGAAGTTTGTAAATTTGTTTAATTTCACCCCTGTATGGGGTGATGCTGGCAAAATTTGCCCAAATTTATTTGCTTGAGAATTACATTGTTTTCAAAAATTGTTCATTCCCTACATTTATTTGACACCAAAAAAAATTCTAAATAATCTTTGAATTTGGAGAGCACAACCCCATATTGTAGGGAGCGTTGTCATAAAAAAATTTAATTAGTAAATTAGATAATATATTATTTGGGGAAATTCGGAAGTGAAAGAAAATAGATATAGTTGGAAATTTAATGATATTTTCATTTTAGAGAAATATTGATTAATTTATATTTTTATATGTATTGAAAAATAGGCAAAATTGTATAAATTTACTTTTGGAGTTTAATTATTAATGGTGATTTTTCAAATGTGGTATTTTGAAAACTTAGATAAATCAGAAAACCTTGGTCAATTTGTATTTAAATGAAATGGAAAAATCGCGTCATTATAGAGTACTGAAGATGCATGTTTTTGATTGATTGTATTCACATTTATTTTTGAAAAATACAAGTCCTTGGTTATATGTATTGGCTATTTTCATGTGGTTGTATTTGTAACTAGTCATGTCTCTATTTAAAGAATCATCAGTTAGGTATCTGTGTGCAAGGGCTTGTTTGGCCAAGTGGTTTTCTATTGCTTTGAACTATGTATACTATTTCTTGTGTATACCTTGGTTTTGGGGAGTTCATTGGATTTGTGGTTAAGTGTCATATGGGAGAGTGGATTTTGAGTCAGGGTCACGCCCCAAGTGGTAAGCAAGGTAACCCATCAAAATTTTGTGTAAATAAGTGATAACTTAATAATATATTAGGGGGTTTTGTATTTCAAACATTAAATAAGATTAATTGTGCCCCGCTCATGGTTGAGTGCTTGTATAGACTCAGGATGCAGTGGGAAGGCTAGGAATGGCAAACCAACAACCTTGTCCTCACGAAAGGATTGTTTGGGTCCACATGAGACTTCAATGGGGCTGGAGGTTCGGGAGAGGTTACCAGGATAACCCATGATGGGGGTTGGGGCCTATGGAGGCCTATCAGGATAACCATACCAAGCTATGTGATGACACTCTTCCTTTATGTTGACTAGTGTGTAGTTTGTGTTGATTTTGCTTGGAGCATTATTGTGGGAGTCATATCTGATTGTTTATGCTTTTTGTAAGTACCTGATATTCATGTTAGACCATGCAATGCTTATGATGGATTGTGAGGAATTAGTGTCACTAGTACTCTAGTTGTTCTCTTGTATATACTCCATACCATATTTCAAATGGATCCTCTTTCTTCTTCTTGGACCATTCATGTATCTCTTGGACCCTATGTGGTTATATGTATTATTTTCTTTTGTACGCCTTGATTGAAGGATGTAATTGATGTGAACTTTATATATTTTTCACCTTTTATTTTATACAATGGTCTTGCCTTTTAAGCAGACCCGAAGATGTAACCCATTAGGGGTGAACTCCGATATAAATCGATGTTGTATGGTGTAAGTGTTCATCTGGTTCCTTTTAATTTTAGATGCATGAATGACATTATGGTTAAAAAGGCATAATTTAATTTAGGTGATACTAATATTAATTGTATTTATGAAGCTATTAATTGAATACAGTAATATGGAATTTGATGGATGTAGCTTTAGTGATGTAATGTAACTAATGGTGGTTGTATATATTCAATCATACTTAGTTTAATCTCTTATGGTATTTAATTTCTATGTTCATGTGGTAATCATTCTATTATTAGTAGGTTTAATCAATCTCATTGCTAATTGGATTAATACACTTTAATATTCATTGGATTAATTGAGTAATCTTCATTGGAAACCCTTTAGGTGTTTATGCTAAGTCTTCCACTTGTGCAAATATTATTGCAATTTTTAACTTAATGTATTTTTAGTTCATTAATGTTTAAAAAAAAAAATTATTTGCACTCTTTTCAAGAGTTATAGTTGTATCCTCTAGGGTTTCTTGATGGGGCATTACAATTCACATGCATGAGGACCCTAATATGGTTGACAATTGCAAGGGTCACAATTTCATGATGCTACACTACTATATCAACCTTTCAAAAATACCTCATACTTACTCAACATCATCATCAGACCACACAACAACATTAGAAGAATTGAAAGATCCATCATCCTTTCTTAACTTACAACTAATAGACATAGGGGTTGCATCTAGTTAAAATTCTCTATCCTAAACTTCTTCAACATCTCCTTGGTATACTTGGTCTAATAAATGAAAATGCCTTCTTTTGCTTGTGTAACTTTAAGACCAAGGACAAATGACAAGTCACCTATCATGGACATCTAAAACTCTTCCTTCATTTCTTCTACAAACTTCTTACATACATCATTATCTCCTCCAAATATGATATCATCAACATAAACAAAAACAATCAATAATTTATCATCTTCAATTTTGAAATAAAGATTGCTATCTATAGTACCTTTTCTAAAATTTTACTGCAACAAGTACCTATCCAACCTTGCATACCAAACTCTAGGATCTTTCTTGAGTCCATAAAATGCCTTCTTGAATCTTTAGACCAAATCTGTATTTTCTAATAGTTTGAACCCTTCCATTTTTTTAATGTATACTTCTTCAAGTTCTCCATTCAATAATGCTAACTTAACATCAATCTAATATAGCTTATAGTTCTTATATGCAACAAATGCAAGAAACATCCTTATAGCTTCCATTCTTTCTATCGAATAAAATTTATCCTCAAAATCTATACCTTTGACTTATTAATAACCCTTGCACACCATCTTTATTTATCTTGTTCTAGAACACCCACTTAGTTCCCATCACATTCTTATGCACCAGTCTTGGTACCAATTCATATATCTTAAATTATTCTCTAATTGATTCATCTCCTCTTCCATTTTCTTTATCCATCTTTCATCCATGCATGCATCTGGATAGGTCTTTGGCTCCACCCGAGATAAGAATAATAATTTTCTTTCTCATTAGCTTCTACAAGTCTACTTCTTGTTCAAACTCCTTTATTCTTGTCTCTAATGATCTATTCCTTTTAATGATCCTTTTCCAGATACTTTGATGGAATCTTAGGTTTTTTTTTCAGGTTTTCTTCTTTTCTATTTTTTATCTTTTGAAGTAGCCTTCTCTTTTGTAGTAATAGGGACAATTTCTATTTCAGTCTTAGATTTACATACAATTGAAGTCTAATTCCATTCTACACTCACTCTAATAATTGCACTCTCCACAATATCATTTAGCCTCTTGTTGTAACACTAGAATGCCTTACTCATAGAGTATCCCAAAACTATTCCTTCATTTGACCTTGCATCAAACTTCCCTAGATCTTCCTAATCCCTCCTTATGTAGCACTTGCTTCTAAAGATTGTAAAATACTTGTCTATAAGGGGTATTTCATTTCATAGTTCATAGAGGTTTCTTTGTGTGGTTCACTCTTATTTGTACCCTATTAAGATTGCAAACAACAATATCCACAACTTCTCTCCAATACACAATAGATAGGTTAGCATCCTTCAACATAGTTCTAGCCATTTCAACAACAGTCCTATTTTTTCTTTGAAAAACTCTATTTTTCTTAGGAGTCCTAGTATAAACTTAACTTTAACACTTAATCCACAGAAAGATATGAGCATGCAAGAACATGAAAACCAAAGCACACCATATATAGTGAAACACCAAATTTTATGTGGAAAACCTTCTTAGGGAAAAAATCATGGAGAATTATATTGTCATATGAACACTTGTTAGAATGTCATTGGTTAAGGTGATTTTTACAAAGAAAGGCTCATTGCCGAAGGGCTCACTTCCTTATAGAAAGAAAGAAAGAAAGGCTAACAAGCAAAATGAAGAATAGTGAAAGATAAAGAATCTACCACTAATGCACTTCTACAACCACAAGATCTATAGATACCTTTGGCTCATTTCTTGCGATAGCTAACACATGAAAGTCCACACTTCTCAACACTTTTCACCAACTCAAACAACATTATTTAAACAATCAGGGAGATAGATCCTCTTTCACACACATTCATCACAAGTTTAAATTTCTTTCACAAAACACATTCGTTCTCTCTACACACACACCTCTATCTCATCAAATTATCCTTTTTCTATATCATCCTTATATTTGTAAAATCTCTCAAGGTCGGTTAAGAGTCTAAAGCAATTACAGTTTAAATTAAGTCAACACTAAACATTCCCATAGTGGAAAAGAATGTAAAGTGGACAACAACTCATCTTAACTAAGACCAAAATAAACATCAAACATGTTCTACAATAATCCATAATCATCAAAGAAATAATATGAAGTATAAACACCTGAGGTTGACCAAACCTAGAGTAAACACCAATGAAATTTGAAACCATGCTTTCATAGCACAAGAACACATGTCAAAAAAATAGAATGAAGCTAAGGATATTATCAACTTTAATCCAAAACCATGACACTAGAAACCATAATGTGAAGAAATGTGGAGCATACATTTCATATGAAAACACTATCAAACACTGTCAAATACACTGGTAAACACAATTTTTGTAGCATAGAAATCTAGAGCACCAAATTCAAAATATAACATCTCTAAACACTTCTTAACAACATATCCAAACTACAAGAATAAATGTCCAATATAGAAGATTTGCAGAGAAAATTTATCGACACAACTATAGAGAGAAATCAACATCAGTCACTAGTGACAACGAAAGTATGTTGACATAAATGACAACACATGAATAGCTCTTTTTTATCGACCTTGCAACAATATCCCCCTTTGTCATTGATGATAGGTCATCAACGACAATAGTAATATCAACAACTCTCATACCAAAATTTTATTCCTTTTGCCAAATGCCAATCCACTTCACATTCTTCCCCCTTTTTCCAAACATGTCATATTTTCATTGTCTTCCCCTCTACCTTTAAGGATAAAGGATCAAATACATAAAATATTAGATCACTCTATACAACTCTTCAAAAACCTTACAAGTGCAATTAGCTCCCCCTAAGAGGTAGTCCCAAATCATTAGTCTAGAATATTAATATTCATGAATTTCATTGGACTAATACACCTCTATATATATTTAGTTCAGAAAAGGATAGGAAATAACCCCCAATTTCTCCAGGAGATATTCAAAAGTATATTTAGTGGGTGATTTTTAGTAAAGATATCAACAATCTGTTCCTTTGTAGGAACATAATCAAGCTTCAATTCATTCTCCAAAACTTTCTCCCTCAAGAAGTGGTACTGAATTGAAACGTGTTTCATTCTTGAATGCAATACTAGATTGTAAGAAATATTTATTGCACCAGTATTGTCACAAAAGATAGAAATAGTTCATCAAACAATATTTCATTTAGTAGTAGATAGAGATATAGATCCTATTTTTTTACTTGACCAAGTAACCAACTAGGGTCCAAGGAAAAATGCATCCCTACTTGTACTTTTCCTCTCATCCACAGAACTAGCCCAATCTAAATCAATAGGCAATAAGAGTGAAATTAGATCTTGTGGGATACCATAGTCCATAGTTTTATGTTCCTTTTAAGTATCTAATAAAGGTAGAAGTACAAAGTCATGTCACACTTTTATAAAGGAAATGGCCACTATTGAATCAACTTTTAAAATTAAATCAATAGAAAGTGAAATATATGTTTTCAATTTTGAAATGATGTAAACTAATGAAATTTATATTCTTTTGTCTATTTTATGTTTGTAATTTTACGAAAATTTTAAAAAGTATTTGAGTGTAGTTTTTTATTAAGTAAACACTATAATTTAGTTGCTGATAAAATGGTGAAATTCAAGTTACACAAGTTGCCACACTTTATTTAGTAAATTTTTCCTTTCTTTCTTCAAATTTTTTGTGTATATTGATAACTTGAAACATTAGTGCATGGTTATATTTTTTACTATTTTTAATAAATATATTTTTCAATAAATTTGAAATTTTGTGTGTGCTTAAATATAACTCTTTCCCATTGCCACCATGTTTTTTCTTAATTATTTATGTAAATTAGAAAATAATTATATAATCTTGACAAAGATTCTTTTCTCTACTACATCATATTTTTTTCAAAATTTTTAAATAAAGTTTAGTATTTTTCCTTGACATGATAATCAACCTTATAATTTAGTGTTGATGACCCACTTTCAATAAAAAAAAAATATTAGATATAAAAAATTAATTAAAATATTAAAAGATATATATTTTGGAAAATTCACTTATAGATCTATAAAAGGGTATTTTTTACATTTCAAATAATATATAATCTATAAGAGGAGTTATTGAAATATCTTGTTTTTTTATTTTTTCGGTAATTAGACCCAAAGGTATAAAATATATATTTAGTAGACACTTCCAATTTAAAAATTTGTGGCCCATATATAACTTAGCTATAATGAATCTATACAGAGCATATGTTTGACACAAAATATTTTTTTATTAGAATTACTTAAATTCACTTGTGCTGATAAGTCAGCCTAAAATGTGATATAGTTTTATGCTTTTACCCAAAATTCTTTACATAGAAACATGTGTCTCTTTGGGATCTTGCTAGAATCTAGCCACTCGACAAACATCATGCATGATATTCAGTCTAGTAGTAGTTTGATACAATAATCCTCCAACCATTGATCTGTATATGCTCTCATAAGTCTTCTGAGATTGATCATCTTTGCTCAACTTACAAGTAGTAGCCATAGGAGCAGGTATAGGCTTAGCATTTTCTATTCCAAACTTCTTCATAATTTTTTTAATGTACTTAAATTGTGAAATTAATAAACAATCATCCTTCTGACTAACTTATGTTTACCAAGAAAGAAATTTATTTCTCTAATCATTGAAATTTCAAGATCTTCTTTCATCTCATCAAAAAACTTATTGCACATACCATCATTTCCTCCAAAGATTATATCATCCACCTAAACAACTAAAATGAAGATATTATTTTTCACAACCTTAAAATAGAAATTATTGTCAGTAGTATCTTTTTGAAATCCTTTTCTTAGAAAATACCTATCAAGACTTTCATACCAAGCTCTTAGAGCTTGCCTCAACCCATACAATGCCTTCTTCATTTGGCAAACCATATCCAAAGTGTTTGATAGATTGAATCCTTTTGGTTATTCTATATACACTTCCTATTTCAGCTCTCCATTTAGGAATGCAGACTTCACATCCATCTAATAGACCTTGAAATCCTTGTATTCTTAGAAAGCCAAAAAAACATTATAATTGCTTCCATTCTTGATATAGGAGCATAAGTTTCCTCAAAATTTATTCCTACTACTTGTGAGATGTCTTTACATGTCAATCTTGTTTTATTTCTTACTATGTGACCACCTTGATCTAATTTATTCCAAAATACCCATAATTTAGCTCCTATCACATTATTGTCATCTGGTCTTGGAAAAAGTTCCCAAGTCTGATTCTTCTCAATCTATTACAATTTTTATTTCATAGATTTTATCCAATGTTGATCACTGTAAGAACCTTTTACTGTTTTCGGCTCTATCTCTAAAATTAATCATAAGTTAACATATTCTTCAACAACTTTACTTCTTGTGATAACACCCTTTTTTGTCTGCAATAATCCATTCTTTTGATTGATTCTTCTACACATACCTTGAAGTCTTAGGAGCAATTTTCGAAGCATCTTTCTTATCGTCCCGTACTTTTGTTTCTTCAACCTTTTCTTCTTTTGGTTTAGTGGTAAACTCTTTAGATCCATATACCATCTCTACAATTGTATTCTTCAAAGTATCTTCATCAAACTTCACATTTGTGCTTTCAACAATTCTTCTCAATCTTTTCTTATAACATCTATGAGATTTTATTTTAGTAGAGTAGCCAAAGAATATACCTTCATCATCTCTTGTGTCAATCTTTCTCAAGTTTTCTTCATCTCTTTTTATATAGTATTTACTTCCAAATACTCTCAAATATTTCACAGATGGAGTCATTCCATACTAAACTTCATTAGATTTCTTCCTATGATTTTTTCTAATTTGTACTCTATTAAGTGTGTATATAGTAGTATGTATTGCTTCTTTCTAGTAGATTTCTGATAGACATGCTTTATTCATCATTTTTCTAGCAGCCTCTTGAATTTTTCTATTCATCCTTTTGGCTGCACCATTTTGTTGCGACATCCTAGGAGCAAACAAGTGTCTTCTTATCCAATGATTATTATATCAGACCTCAAACATTTGATTCTTATATCTATCTCATTTTTAACCATTACCTTAAATCTCTTGAACTTTTCTAGAGCTTCATATTTTTCTCCTAAGAAAGTAACCCATCATTATAGAGTAATCATCAATTAAGAGCTTGAAATACCTATCACCTTGTTGAATTCTTGTTCTGGTCAGACCACAAAGATCAATGTACACTAATTCCAATAGTCTAGTAGATATTGTTCCTTAACATTGAAATTTCTCCTTGTTTATTCTCCAACTTGATATTCCTTATAAATAGCATTAGAAGGCTTTGTAATCTTAAGAAAATCTCTCACAACTTGAATTGAACTAATCCTCACCAAATTATGAAAATTAATATCGCACATACTACAATTTTATGACCAACTCTCTTTAATCTACACCACCAAACAATATCCACTAGCAATCTTCAATAGATAAATATTTCCATATGTCCTCTTTCCTATTGCAATTATAGTTGTAGACCTTTTTCTGATCTCACACCCATCATCCTGAAAAACACTTGAGAATATATTTATTTCCACACATTTTACCAACAATCAAAAGGTTATGATTTAAGCCTTTAACATAGATTTTTTTTTAAGTATTATGTATGTCATCAAAGTTGATTGAACCAATTCCAACTATCCTAGCTGTATGATCATCTCAAAATCTAACAATGCCTCCATCAAAAAATGTAAGCTTTACAAACTTACTCTTGTCACTAGTCTTATAATTTGAACATCCAATATTAATAATAAATTCATCTTTATCTTGTATAACATGAAAAGAAGATACAATAATACCTTCTATTTTGTAGCATCTTTTAGAGATTTTTACTTCACAATTTGGCTAGGGTTAGTAGAACAACATTATTCCTTTACTGCCGAGAACAAACATTCATTGTCATCTTCATAATCAGACTCATCATTAAAAATATTTGCATCTTCTTTAACACAATAATACTTCGTATTGAACTTTCCCTTGAACTACTTATTCTTTTGATTTGCAATTTTGTCAAGACATCTAGAAGCATAATGACCTATCTTTCCACAACTGAAACATTTAAAGGGAAATTTGACTATTTTCTTTCAGCTTCCTTTCTTCATTGTTTGCATAAATATTTCCTCAATATATCAAATTTCTCTTCATTGGATTCCTCATCTTTTGTTGACTTAGTAGCCTTAAATGAAGTTTCTATTCTTGTACTAGTAGTATCAAATTATTTCATCTCAAAAGCAAGTAAGGATCCATACAAGTATTCTATAGTGTACTTATTTTGATTTTTTGATTCCTCTATTGCTAAAATCTTGGTGCTATAGGGTTTAGTAAGAGTTCTAAGTACCTTTTTCACAACTTCATCATCTTTCCAGTTACCTCCAAGAACTTTGATCTTATTTACAATATTATCTATCTTTTGCAACTAGCTAGTTATATTGTCATCTTCATCCATCTATAAGAATTCATATTTATTTTTAGCATTCTGCAACTTAGCTTGTTTAATAGTATCACCTTTTTTCACAAGTCTTTTCTAATTTATCCCAAATCTCATAAGTAGATTCCAAAGATACAACTTTTTTTAATTAAGTCTTAGAAAAAGAACTAAACTTAGCAACCATTTCCTTTTCATTTCCTTCTCATTCCTTGATCCCATTCAGAGTGTTCACCCCAGTTTGTGGTTTAGTGTAATTTTGTGTAACAAACTTCCATACTTCATAGCCAAGAGAAATTAGGTAACCTTGCATCATCACTTTCCAGAAATCTATGTTAGATCCATCAAACATAGGGATTGTTGTCTTGTGTGCCATTAGGATCTCCTCAAGTGGTTAAGCTCTTCTCCAAGGAACCAAGGATTTGATACCAATTTTTGAATGTTCTAACACACAAAAAAGATGAGAGGGGGGAGTGAATCATGTGTATAAATAAATATTAAATCTTTTCCTTTAAGTTAGATCTGCAACAACTTGACTTTAATTCTTAATCTAAAGAATGATATGAGCATGAAAGAACATGAAAACTAGAGCACAACATACATGGTGAACCACTGGGTTTTATGTGGAAAACCCTATTAGGGGAAAAACAATGGAGAATTATATTCTCAATATATGAACACCTACTAGAGTAACACCAGTTAAGGTGATTTTTACAAAGAAAGGCTCACTATCTGAGAGAAAGAAAGAAAGAATGGTTGAATACCAAAATGAAGAAGAGTAAAAGAGAAATAATCCACCACTGATGCACTTCTTCAGCTATAAGATCTATAGACACCTTTGTCTCAATTATTTTGATAGCTAATACATGAAAGTCCACAATGTTCAACACTTTTCACCAACTCAAACAATAGTCATCATACATTCAGGGAGATAGATCATCTTTCACACACTTTCATCACATTTAACTTTCTTTCTCAACACACATTCATTCTCTTTACATAGACCTCTATCTCATCAGATTATCCTTTATTTATATCATCCTTACATTTTCAAAATATCCCAAGGTTGGCCAAGCATCTTAACTGAACACAATTGAAATTAGGTTGGCGCTAAATATTCTTGTGACGGAAAAGAACGTAAAGTGGATGACAACACATCTTATCTAAGATTAATATAAACATCAAACATATCATACAATAATCTATTATCATCAGAGAAATAGTATGAACTATAAACACTCGAGGTTGGCCAAACCTAGAGTAAACATCATCAAACTTTGAAACCATTCTTCATGATCCCAAGAACAAGTGTCAACAAAATAGAATGAAAATAATGACATCTTCAACTTAACTCCAAAACTGCAAAACTAGAAGCCATCATGCAGAGAAATGTGGGGCATACATTTCATAGAGAAACATTGTCAAAAAATATCAAACATACAAGTAAACACAACTTCCTAATAACAACAATCTGGAGCACAAAATTTAGAATATAACATCTATAAATGCTACTTAACAACATATCTAAAATGCAAGAATAGATACAATATAGAAGATATGTGAAGAAAATCTCTCAGTACAACTACATAGAGAAGTCAACATAAATTATATCAATTGGTTGCTAGTGACAACCAGAGTATGTTGATATCAATGACAACACATCTATAACTTATTTTGATCAAAATTTTAACACTTCACAAAATATATCAAATTCATTTGATGTAAAATCTCCTCCTCTATCAGACCTTAAACATTTTATCTTAACACTACTTGATTCTCAATCATAGACTTGAATACTTTAGTTTTTTCTAATGCTTAAACTTTTCCTCTCAAGAAAGTAACCCATGTTATTCTAGAATAATCATCAATAAGAAACATAAAATACCTTTAGCAGTTAGTCCTATTGTCCTTATAGATTTGCATTTGTCTATATGAATCAACTCTAAAGGTCTTGAATTTGAATACTTCTTCTTCTTAAATCTCCTCTTTGTTTTCCTTCCTAACTAACATTCTTTGAAAAATCTCTCAGAAAATAAGTAGAACTGATCTTCACCCTATTGTCAAAGTTGATATGTCACATCCTTTTATGGCACAACTAATGTTTCTCTATGCCAACATAGAACTACTTCCTCTATTATCTTTCACATAGTAGACATTGTTATTAGTTCTTATACCTTTTGCAACTAATCTCTTGGAAATTCCTTTTCTAATTTCACATCTGGACCCATGGAATATGAGCTTATAACCCTTACAATAAATATAACTCACACTCAATAGATTATGTATTGGACTATTAACATAATAGGCATCATTAGTACAATGGTTACAATCCATGGAGATAATACCTTTCCCACAAATAGGTGTAGCTTCCTCACCTAAAAAATTTACAGATCCACCATTATACTTCTCAAAATCAATGAAATTTTCTCTATCACCCATCATATGATTTGAACAACCAAAATCAATTATCCATGCTTTAGGCTCTACTTTTGGATGTAGTTCTATCTCCACACTTATGGGTTTTTCACTGTTCTTCATATCTTCTAGCTTTGATTCCATAATGATTTAGACATGAATTGGGATATGCCCAATCATAGAAAAAGACTATAATTTAATAGACTTCAATGTTACAAAATATAATTTACTCGCATTTATTTAATAAAATCAACAATATCACAATTTATATCATTTAACAATAAAAAATCTCTTAAATTTGTATAGATTTTTAACTTTTAAATTCACCGACATATGATTTCTCTATTTACTCATCACTGCTCTATTCTCATTTCTTTTCTCTCCCTTACATTGCAATTTATCTCCAAATTGGAAAACAAAGATTAATTCCAAATTTATTTGAAACATATTATCATATTATCACCAGGCATCTCCAAATTCATGTAGAAACCTAAATATTTAATTCATTGGAAACATAACCAAACCATTTTCAATACTTAACTATATTAGTATAATCATTATCACCATAATGTCTACTAGGTCTAACAATATCTCTATTTATATTGGTTATTGCTGCATTAATACATTAACTGTATTAAAGTATAGGTTTAGTATCATAATACTTTCCTTATCATGTGAGGGTTAGAGGGGTATTACAAAAACTCTTTTATGAGAAAAAATCCATACAAGAAATAGTAAAAGATTGTTTTTAAATTGGAGAGATACATACACACACTAACATTATAATCTCTCATGACACTCGAGTAGCACCTACATACCTTAAAAATTCTCATAAAGCTACTATTTCATGGTTCTAATTTATGAAGAATAAAAAATATCAAGATAAATAGTGCTAGGAAATATAATGTAATTCTTGTACTAGTATAGATACCTTAAATACATCTATAATTCTATTTTACTTTTGTAAATAATATTCATTTTTAGTTTTGAAAAAATAATCATTTAATATTTTATTTTTATCATTGTGATTGTGGCATTCTACACGATTACTTGAATTATAATATTCTTTTAATTAATAACACTAATTAGGAACAATTGAATTGTATGAGTGGAAGTGAACACTAGTAAATTATAATAGTAGAATATGTATTCTTTCTTTTATTAAAATACAACATTATTTGTCACTCTTTAATATGGACAAGGTGTTCTTAGAAAATGATGGTTCTAAGTTATTTTGAGAAATTCAAAATATACTACAATTTTGAATTTTTTAATGGAATCTATTTTTATCTATAAAAAATGGCCTCATACATTTTCAAACTAATATTTTGGAAAATACTTACTAAACTTATATCTTATTAAGAAGTAGGATCAACAAGTGCATTTACCTTTATTTTCTTGATTTACACTTTAAGTTGGAATAACTTGGTCACTTCTTGTTCTTTTTCTTATTAAGTGAATCTTAAGAAAGAAAATTAAGGACATTTGGAAGTGTGATCAAATTCTAGTATGCATAAATACTAAATCCTGAAGTATGGTATTCATTAAGAATAGCACAATGTCAATGGTAGTGACAAGTAAATAAAAGGAATGTCTATTTTAATCAAAATGTTTTCTTTAATAATTTTCTCAAATAGATGAGAAATTAAGGAGAAACATGAGATTTTACAATTTCATCTTTAATCTAATCTTTGAAAAATATTTTTTTAAATTAAATATAATTCTATTGAAATTGAAATTATTATTGATGTTAAAAATGATTACAAAGGACAATAAGTAAAATCAAAATCTTATACAATATAACACCTCTTAAAGACAAAAAAATAAATATAACATGTATAGAAGACCTCACATAACTTTAAACTTCTTCTCAATTAATTGTTTCTAACAAAGAATATCATTAGTTGAAAGAAACATACAATTAGTTGAGAAAAACATATGATTACTTGTATTAAGAAATATAAGCACATTTGTTTCAACTAAATTTTGATAACTCTAAAATCCTACTTTCTAAGCTTAGTATGAAAAACACTATAAAATACAAGTTTTGTGTGATTAAAAACATTGAATGGAATGATAGAAGTAATAATTCTGATGTTAGTATAACTATTGGTATCTTTTGATTTATATATTAATTATTTAAATTTTGATAAAAATTTTACATTGGTAAGTACGTCCATCACAACATAAGCCCAAGAATATTTCTGGCTATTCAAGCAACTAGAAACAAAATATTCGTACAACGTATGACAAAAATAATTTTTTTGTGAAGTAGTCACACTATTGAAATGGGTGGCTGTCATGAGTTTGGCGATGTAACAAAATAATTTATATACATTCTATGTTGCAACCATTAGTGTCGAAGCTTTTCTCTTTAGGTATGTCGCAACCATGGTTCCCTAGCCTTAAACAGTCATTGAGAAAATCTAGGTATGTTGTGTAGGATAAAAATGAATGGAATAGGTGGTATTAAAAAAATGGGTAAGTTATTGCCTCTAGAGAGTCCTCAAAAAAATTTCTTGTGCTTGATCTTCCTGTATCATCCTTGAAATCTTCCCATTTTTGTTTGGCTTGTCAAAAATGTTTGCAGGGCGCTAGTTGGAATGTTGATCGGTGGGTCTTCTTCATCAATATGATGAGGTGTTGAATGACGAAGTACAACAATGGCTTCCAAATCAACTAGGTCTCAAGAAACTTGTAGAAGAATTGCAGAAGCTTGCTAATTTTGCTCTCATGAGGAATACAAAGGTATATTGTATGAAAAACGTTACCTCCATTACATCTTTCTTCCAAATAGTGATTTCCAATAACATCCATGGGTATGGAACAGTGTATCTTCACATTTTTTATGAGATATCTTGAATATATAAATTTCAGAAGTTTTAAATTTTCCACTTGTGTAATATTGTGATCACAGATTATATGGTTATAATGGATAAATTGTAGAGAGTTTTAAATTTAGTGAATTTAAAGATTTTGTCACATATAATGGTACTTAATAAATTATTATTAAATTTTGAAAAATTAAATTTATTATAGAATTAAAATTCTTTTGTATTAGTAACATTTCAGGTATGTCATTTGGATTTTAGAATCCATAATATGAACATATTTAACAGTTGATAACATTTTTTTAGTGATTAGATAGTTTATGGGTAGTTTAGAATTACCATTATTTGTAAAGAATGACTTTGTTATAATTATCATTGTTTCAACAAGTGTAGGATACAAAAATATTTGACATTTATATAAAATTTAGTGATATGTAAGTCATGCTAAACAAATGAATCTAAGTAGGCTCATCCATATTTCTAAATAAGACAGACTTGATTGAACAAATAAATTGAATACTAATTATAAACATGGAAACCATAATTTATACAAATCTATTGTAGGTTGTAATGATATTTGAAAGGCCTTACTCCAAAGACGGGGTTGGAAATCAAATTGCAGCTCTAAGAAAAGCAATTGAATTAGACAAACAAAAAGAAAAATCCGAGACAAAATTATTTAACAATCTTAAGATATCTAAAACTTGGACCATTTTTGGTTGAAAGAATTAGATTTATTTTACTTCAACTTCTTTACTACTCATTTTCATTTCAATCTTATACTCTAATATATTTGAAGTAATTTATATCTTTTTCACTAATTTATCACTACCACTTCAAAAAGGTGTGTGGTCATTCTCCCATCATCTAATTTCTCATATAACTTCTATTGATTCTATCACATTTCTTTTTCCTTAAAGTATTCATGTATTACTTAGCAAAACCAAGTAAGTGAAGGTATAGTTGTTTTCTTTTTAATATTATTTGTAGCTAATGTTTTCATTAAAAAAAAATGTATTTCTTTTTCAATAAAAGTGGATTATTGAAATAATCCACTTTTATTAATTTTTTAAATTTTTTACACAGAATTTAAAGAGAATACCAGAGGAAAGAACCCTAGGAAGAAAACCTTTGGTCACAACTCATAAAATAAACCTATAGTACATAATGGATCACTTTATACATCCCACCCAAAACCACATACAAAATGCGGTCACAACGCATAGAATATCAGTTTTACATAGAGCCCATATGGGAATTTGCAAATCCATCGGATAATTTTCAAATGTAGACTCCATAGCTGCTATCAATGGAAGAATACATAATTTTCCAAAGCCCTGTGCCAAATCCCATGACCCAAAAACTTTCCTGCCAAAAAGAAAGTATCAAAAAACCTTTGGAAAAATAATATTGTATCAAATACCATGAGATCAAACAAATCACATAACTATTGTTGCAAACCTTCCCATATCCTAGAAGGAATTTCCTCAAAACCCACCTCCTGTTGTTTAGCATTGCTATCAATGGCTAAATTTGCCAAATAATCCACAATCTTATTAACTTTTCTGTAACAATGGGATAACAAAAAAGATTCAAACAATTCTAATTTTTGTAAAATGAGATCAAGTATATACTACCAATTCCAACAATTCGAATTGTTTTTCATAACACATTGAATAATCACCATAGAATCACCTTCAATTATTAAGTCCTTAATTCCCAAAGAGATTTCCATATCCAATCCAAAAGACAATGCATGAAATTCCACATAATTGTTAGTTTTAAAACCAATAGAATGACACTTAGCTTGATTAAAATTTTCATTATGATCATAAATTACCATGCCTACCCCAGCCAGCCCAAGGTTACCATGAGAGGCCCCATCAAAATTCAGTTTAAAGTGCTCCTACAGAGAAGGTTTCCATCTAGTAGAGAATCTCTTACCTATTGCATCATTTTTAAAAAAAATTGAACCATGAGAGGGTAAAACCAACAACATCTTCTAAACTCTAGTAACTCTACTATCCCAATGCAAAAAACAAGTAAGATTTTCCAAACTATTCAAAATAAATGACAAAGCAACCTCAAAGATTGAAGACTCAATATTTAATAGAACCTCAGACATAAGAGAACTTGTTTTTTTAAATATCCTGTTGATTTTCTCTAGCCAAACATTCCAAATCACAATAGATTGAGATATGATCCAAAGGCCTGCATAAAAAGATGAGGCAAACATAAAGGGCCAAGATCTAAAATGGGAAATGAGATCCTTACCAATAACAAAGGATATATTTATCTTCTCAAACAACCACTACCAACATTCATAAGAATAATCACAATGTAGGAACAGGTGTGAAGAAGATTCCAAATTTTTGTTACAAAGGACACAAGGGAAAACATCAGTAATACCAAGCCTGACTAGTCTCATACCTATAAGGACTCTATCCTGAATTGCCAACCAGGCAAAGTCTCCAGCTTTAGGAAGACAATATGAATGCCAAAGCAACTTACAAGGCCAAGAAGATAAATCTTTAGCAACTATAAGAGAGTTGTAACCATCTTTAATAGTGTCCTTACCAAAAATATTCTTTGTCCAAATAAGTTCATCCTCAGAATCAGAAAGAAAGACAATTATATCCCCCAAAATCTTCTCAAAATATAATTTCATACTTTGAGTAACATCCAATAAATCAATCAACTTCCATCTAGTTAGCTTAAGGGGTCCACTAGTCACGATTTCAAAATAATCTACTACAAAAATACCCCAAAGGGAGGAAAGAATAGTGATGAAGGGAGACCAATCCCTAATATTCACCAGAGGTGTGTGTCCATTCCATACATCATCCTAAAATTTGACCTTTCTACCATTATGAACAATCCATGAGAGATGAGGCAAAATAACTGATCTACATTTACAAAGAAAATTCCAAATAGCAAAACCCAAAGGTAAATTTGAGACTTTAAAAATGTACTCTCTCGGTCCATTATTTAAATATTTGGAAAACATAATCTGTACCCATAAGGAGCTAGGCTTGTCATATAATTTCCAAACCAACTTAGCACCTAAGGCTAAATTCTGATTCTCCAGACTCCAAATTCCTATTCCCCCAAGTTTCTTAGGCAAACATACCTTATCCCATGCAATTAAAGGGAGTTTCTTCTTGCCATCTTTATTATTGTTCCAAAGAAAAGCTCTAAGAGTATCCTGTAAACTAACAATAACTATTTTTGGAGACTTCATGTAGTACCCCTACCCTAGACAGCTTTGTAAAATCAGTTTGACCTTGGTTGACTATTTATGTGGCAATCTTGAATGGTTGAATTACCATGAGATAATGTTGTATTCAGATATTATGATTATTGTGCATATCTATTAATGTGCTTTCGCATTGATTCTTATGTAAGTTTAAACTGTCCTCTTGATTCTTGTTATTAATCTCGAGCTAACATCTTCAATATATATATATATATATATATATATATATATATATATATATATATATATATATATATATATATATATATATATATATATATATATATATATATATATATATATATATATATATATATATATATATATATATATATATGCTTGTCTAACTCTTGGTTGTAGGAGATTGCAGGTACAGCATCGCCTAGGTGCAAGGTTCGTCTTCACTTGGATTCACAAGGTTGAGTATACCTCTTTCATCCTTAGAATTCGGGTTAGGTGGTCGTAAAACCTTCAGTTTACCCTAGTCATACTCAAATGAGCGTCGCTTGTGTTTCGTTAGTTTTATTTTCATTTGGGTTTGCGGGTCGGGTAATTGGTTGGCTTACTTGGTTTGCCTGCTTAGCGTGTGGTAAATAGAGCATTAACCCTAAGTATTTATTTTGATTTAATATGTTCATTTATGCATTAGTAATTGAGGAATTAAAATAAATAGGTTTCTTTTATGTGATTAATCATTAATTAAAAAGATTGCTCTATTTATGTTTGTAGCGAGTTTAATTTAATGGTTAATTTTAAATAATGAATTTATTCAATTTAAGCATTTTAAAAAGGAAAGATTTAAATTTATTCGAAATAGAAATAATTTAATCTCTTTTGCTTTTTGGAATAGAAAATTAATTTTAATTATTTAAGAAAAACAATTTTGATTAGAAAAGTGAGTTTTATTCATATTTATTTTATATAGTGTGTAAGATTGATTTTGAGAATTTAATTTAATTAAAAATATTTTACCCTCATTAATATTGTGAAATGCAACTATTAGCTTTGTTAATTAAAAATTAAATGAGGGAGAAAATAATTTCTTTTAATTAACTAAATTTATAATCTCAATGCATAAACAATTCAACTATGAGATAATTCCATAAACTTAATTAATTAATTAATTAAATTAAGTTGCAAGCTGCATGATATTAGAAATATATTTTAATTTAAATTTTAGTGGAAAAATAAATTAGATTAATTGTATTTATTGTTTCCTTGAATTTTAAATAAATAAAAGAATAAATTAAAAAAAATGAATAAAAGAATTAATTGGAATTAAAGTATTGTTTTAATTCTTTATTTAGAAAATTAATTAATTTGCATGAGAAAAGAAAAGAAAGAATAATGATATTTAATTATTGCATGTTAGCTTATCTTTTGTTATAAAATTAGAAAATAAAATTAAATTAATTTTATTCTAAATTTAGGTTTTTTGAGAAAAAGTTATTGAACCTAGAATTTTATTGGAAGCTTATTAATTTCTTCCAGGAAAGCTATACCAGGTTGGGTGGCTTCTTTGATTTGTTGGTTTTTAAGAAAATAATTCTATTTTTCTCTTAATGGTGTGTGTGTAAATTATTTGTCAGATCCAAAACCCTCTTCTAGTTAATTCGGGTTTTGATTTAAAATTCTTGCCTGATGTTATTTTTCTAGTTAATGGGAGTAATTTGATTTTGAGAAAATTAGGGAAATTATTATGAAAAAAATTATTCTCTCTTGTTGATTTGTTATGATAGTCCTTTAAATAAATCTTTGTGAAATTAGTTGATTTCTTTAGAAATAAATTTAATTGTGAATTAAATTTATTGGTTTATCTAGTTTAAAGAAAAAGTAACTGGAATAAAATTCTGTGAATGAATTTTATTGAGTTGGGAATTTTATTTCTATGTAAATTTTGTCAAAGGGGTTTTAATGAATTTGGAAATTATTTACATGTTTTAAAAATAATAATAATTAAAAAAATAAAAAAATAAATAAATAATAATAATAATAATAATAATAATAAAATTATATTATAACATATTAAATTTAAAGTGGGTTTTAAAATGTTTAATTTTTTTATTAAATATTAATTAATATATTTAATAATTATATGTTAATCATGATAATATATATATATATATAAATTAATACTTAATTCGTTAATATTGTGTATTATTGAATTATTAACTGTTTATATTTTTTGGGGATAAATAAATATATAATAATTAATATTTAATTTTGGTATCTGTTTTATTGAGGAAGTATCTTTTGGGGAAAAAAAATAAAATATTATTTTATTTGGAAAATTGTTGAAATGAAATATATTTATTAAATTGATCATTTTTAAATAATATTTTATTCAGAAATATATTATACGATATGCTATTGGGATTATTGGAAATTTAATAATGTATCATTTGGAAAATTGGTAAGTTAATGAGATTTTCATTTAGTAAAATAAATGGTTAGTTTATATTTTTCCTCTGTATTGAGACATAGACAAATGGACTATTGCAATTGTGGTATTGTATTCTCCTCATTATGGTGATTTTTCTATTAATGTATTTTGAAAACTTAGATCATTTAGAAAACTTGATCGACTTTTATTTTTTAAACCAATAGGAAAGAAGATTTTCCTTTTTTGGTTATTGCTTATATAAGTTTAATTTCTATACTCGCTTTTGTATAAAGTAATGGCAAGGCCTTGATATGTTTGTTTGGACCCTGTCGTTTGGTTGATTTGGGGTACCTATTTATGTCTTCGATTTGTAGTTTGGTTGTTGCGTTGTGATGGTGTTTTAACTAGTCTTGTCCTTTATGTGGGTGTCGAGTGGTGATTTGTGGTTGGCCATAGCGGGTCAGGTCTTTAGTTAGAGTACTGTTGGGCAGTGGACCTTGTATTAGCTTTTAATATGTTCAGTTGGATCCGTTTCTACGTAGGGATCATTTATGTAATTATTGACCGATGTGGTTAGTTGTTTATTGGTATGATTTGCCTCGATGGCAGGATGTAAATGATGTTGAACTTAAGTACCCTAAACTTATTTAGTATCAGAGGGGTCTTGCAGTTGAGAAGACCCGGAGATGTAGCCCTCTAGGGGTGAACTCTGAGATCATTTTGGTGTTATGTGTTGCTTTTGTTCTTATGTTTCATGTTTTAGTGTTAGCATGCATGGATGGCATTTTGATAGAATGTGTAAGTGGATTAGATGAAATTAATTGTAAATGCATGTTTTCAGTCGTCTCTTTAAATGCAGTAAATTGGATCATGAAAGAATGTAGATTAGAATAATGGAATGTATTTAGTTATTATTTAGGAAATTAATTATGCATGGAAAGATCTTGTTGGTTTATGGTGAAATTCAAGTGTGTTATTAAATTGGATGCATGATTCAAATTTTAATAAAAAGTACAAACGTAAGGTATGAATAAATTTTAATGGATGAAGTTTATCTTGTGATCTATATTTTGTCTTACTGAAAGAAATTATCCTTGTTTAAGACTTATCTCGTAATTAAGACAATCGTCTTATTGGATTAGTTAGCGTGAGTTAAGTTAATTGTGTAATTAAGTAGTCACATTAGGAAACTCTTTAGGTGTTAGTTGATGTCTTCTGCTATGTAATATGTACTTTGATATCTTATTATATCTTTATGTTGTGTCTTATTTAAAAAAAAATTGGTTGCACTCCATTCGTGTGTTTTAGCTTTATCCCTTCGGTGTTTCCTGGCGGGGCATTACATTTGGTATCAGAGACCATGTTGCAAACACTGGGATCTCTAGTTTCTCTTGTGCCCTTAGTTGGTGTGTGGTGTGTCGACCTTATGTGTATGCTTGTCCTCCTTTTTGTATGTGTGTGATTGAGTAGGCCTTAACTTGTGTGTAACGTGTGTATTCACACCTTGTTTTCACCTTCTTGATGTGGGTGTTTTGGAGTGATTCTATGTGCGTTGTCTTCTTATTGAGGTCTTGGTTTACGATTTCTCTTATTTTGAAGGAGAGTCGTATGTACCTTCCTTATTGATTTTTGTACTCTTTTGACTAATCCATTTGGGTTTGTTAGTGTTGTCTTGAATCTAAAAGTACGAATTGAGAGTGTTTAAGAGAATGATATAGTTTAGTATTGTCAACTTGAAGGACTTGTATGGTAAATATTGAATGCTTATTTTGTAGCAAAATGAATGATTATCATCCTTCCTCCTCTTTCTCTCTCTATAAATTAAATGTTTTTGTTATACATGTATTTATCTCTTATGTGAGTTTTCTTATTAGAGAAAGGTTACGATTTCTTGAGCCCTTGTGTGAGCCTTATAATGCTTATGTATTTTATTTATTATTATAAAAAGGGCTTTGGTTTGAAAGTGCATATTGGATATTGAAGAAAAAAAAAATTGTATGTTTACACTAAATTATTCTCCATGTGTTTTGTAGGAGTAATATAATTAAATTCTATCTTAATTAAGGTGTAGTAATATGCGAATAGTTGATTTTGTGAAACTGCTTTGTTTATAAAAGAAGTATCAAAAGGGAACATGTTATAGTGGCTTCGAGAGTGTATTAATGTAATGCTACTAAAGAGTGTATTGAGTTAAATAGAGTGTTTATAAAACATATGAAATTGTACTTTTTGCATTTTTGTCTTTTTATGGAAAGATGAAAGTCTTGAGCTTCATAATGAAATTTTCATAGTTAGTAATGTGGTTGTGAATGCTTAATGGATTTATAAAATATATTAGAATGATGTTATTTCCTTACATCATGGTGAATTGTTAAAAATTTCAGTACTGGTATCTAGAGTAAACTTTATTCAGTGATTCATGTGGAAAGCATAGGTAAAATATTTCTTGAGTAGATGATAGCATATCGAAAAGTACTCCCCGTAAATGTGCCTAAACCAGTAATAGTGCTTTCCTTTTGTATTGTAAGAAACCTTTGCTTGCTATGTGTGCCCATGGGATGGTGAAGTAAGCAACCATGGAGGATATTTTACTTATGAGTATGGGAAACCATGCTATTTATGTGATGTTGTTTGTTTGTTTCCTTACTGATAGCCAACCCACGGGATTGTAGATAAGTCAGTGTGTGAAGGGGTAGTATTAGAAGTCACTATTCCTTGAATAGTATGGAATGATGTACGAGTAATATCGACGCGAAGCGACTTTAGCTTCTCTATTTCGAGGAAAAATATAGTTTTGTAATGAAACTGTATTATAGGTGTACTCAATACTTTCCCTTGTGATGAACCGATTTATAAGGTTCATGTGTACCAGCCTATTCCTATCCTTATATTTGAGCATATTGGTGTCAGTTCTTGAGCAGAATGATGGTTTTATTGGAGGATATTTAGCCTTGTCTTCATGAAAGGTATGTTATTTTGCCTTGTCTTCATGAAAGGTATGTTATTTTGCCTTGTCTCCATGAAAGGTATGTTATTTTGCCTTGTCTTCATGAAAGGTATGTCATTTTGCCTTGTCTTCATGAAAGGTATGTTATTTTGCCTTGTCTCCATGAAAGGTATGTTATTTTGGTTTGTCTTCATGAAAGGTATGTTATTTTGCCTTGTCTTCATGAAAGGTATGTTATTTTGCCTTGTATCCATGAAAGGTATGTTATTTTTCACATGAGCTGCCAACTGTCCAGCATTGGTAAACATGTGGGTGGACCTTAGCCATGTATACCTCTGGCTTACGATGAGTATCCTAAGAGGTATGTCACTATGCGGGATGTGAACTGCGCGTGCCCTTTTTCGCAAGGTACATTGCCATGTGGGATACGTCCATTGTGTGTCCTTGCCGCTTCGAGTATTGCTATGTCGTGTTGAGACATGATGCAGAGTGTGACCTGTGCGTGCCCTTTTCCACGAGGTACATTGTCATGTGGGATACGTCCATTGTGTGTCCTTGCCGCTTGGAGTATTGCTATGTGATGCTGAGACATGATGTGGGATGTAGTAGACATTTCCATGCAGCCTACCAACAGTTTTTTAGGTAGAGCCATGCCACGTGACGACGTGATGCGGGGTGATGTCGAGGTGCACACCACCATGCCATGTGGGTAGTGTGACTATGTCACACCATATGATGAGCTACTATGCTAGCTAGAGGATTGATCCTTCCTTCCTCGTTGGTGGCTAGATTCTAGTCACATAGTGATGTTATGTGCAATTGTGATATTTTTCTTTTAATTTTATTTCCTTGTGGGCCAGCAATTTATTTTATTTTGACTTTGAAGGTTAAGCCACAATCTGGTGATCTTTTACATACTTGATTTTATGTTGCAAATTCTGGATTATTTTATTGCCTTGTTGTTGGAATTGGTGATTTATTATTTTTATTCTTCTGTACTTTGGAGGCTAAACTGATTTGTCCTTTTTGTTTTTGTATGTTGGTCTTGTGTTGAAATGTGAAATTCCTCTCCAAGGATGTATGAGACTATCTTGGTTGAGTGTGTATGAGGAAGTAGACGTAAGGAACCTTGAGGATGGGGGTATGTGAGGCTGTGATGCAGCTAGTATCCACTACCTACCTATGTGTGGTGATTATCTCTTGGAGGCTAACCACCTTACTCAATAAGGGATGTTCATGAAGGTCTTGTATGGAAGGTAGCACCGCTATGGTGTGTCCTAGCACCATCAAGCCTTTGAGTGAGATGTTGGATATTTATGATCATATTATTATTCTGAGATCAAGCATAGAGATACTGATCGTGCATGTTATCTTTGACCGAGCATTAAACATGCTCGTATGTGGCCTTTTGTGTTGTGCATTCCAGTTATGTGTATGATTATTATGTGTAATCATGGAGTAAATTGTGTTAACTTGTCACTATGTTATGGGATGTAGTCTTTGGAAAGGTTTTTATATGCCTGGCAAGTGTAAACAATTGAGTTATTTATGTTTCTCTTATTTCATAAAAGTTAACTTGGTTGCAGAATTTGATATTTGAAGCTAGTTCTATGCGATAAAGTTTTATGAAAAAGATGTATTAGTAAAAGAAATTGATCATGATGGCATGTTTTCTGGTTATGTTTGATAGATGAGTATAGTAATTGTTGTCTATATCTTTTAATGCTTTAATTTGGTGTAATAAAAGAAAGAAAAATTCTTGTTTCTCTACTATGATTGTGGATAATTGCTAGAATATTTTAAGAAGTGTATGGTTTTAGATATATCTTGAGAAAGGATAATGACATTCATAGAGGATTTAGAAATAATGTTTCAATTGTTGAGAAAATATTTATATGTGCAAATTAATAGTTGTGAAATGAGTTTCAGGGCTAATACGTGTTGCATGATTTCCGCTTAGCCTTACGACTTTCGAGAGTGAATCAGAGATTAGGGGGGGAGGATGTAGTAGCCCTACCCTAGACAACTTTTGTAAAATCGGTTTGACCTTGGTTGACTTTTTATGTGGCAATCTTGAATGGTTGAATTACCATGAGGTAATGTTGTAGTTGGATATTATGATTATTGTGCGTATCTGTTAATGTGCTTTCGCATTGATTCTTCTGTAAGTTTAAACTGTCCTCTTGATTCTTGTTATTAATCTCGAGCTAACATCTTCATTATATATATATAATATATATATATATATATATATATATATATATATATATATATATATATATATGTATATATATATATATGTATGTATGCTTGTTTGACTCTTGGTTGTAGGAGATTGCAGGTACAGTACCGCCTAGGGGCAAGGTTCGTCTTCACTTGGATTCGTAGGGTTGAGTATACCTCTTTCAACCTTAGAATTCGGGTTAGGTGGTTGTAAAACCTTCAGTTTACCCTAGTAATACTCAAATGAGTGTCGCTTGTGTTCCATCAATTTTCTTTTCATTGAGTAATTTAATTTTGAGAAAATTAGGAAAATTATTATGAAAAAAAAATTATTCTCTCTTGTTGATTTGTTCTGATAGTCCTTTAAATAAATCTTTGTGAAAGTAGTTGATTTCTTTAGAAATAAATTTAATTGTAAATTAAATTTATTGGTTTATCTAGTTTAAAGAAAAAGTAATTGGAATAAAATTCTGTGAATGAATTTTATTGAGTTGGGAATTTTATTTCTATGTAAATTCTATCAAAACGGTTTTAATGAATTTGGAAATTATTTACATGTTTTCAAAAAAATAATAATTAAAAAAATAAAAAATAATTAAAAAAATAAAATAAAATAAATAATAATAATAATAAAATTATATTATAACATATTAAATTTAAAGTGGGTTTTAAAATTTTTAATTATTTTATTAAATATTAATTAATATATTTGATTATTATATTATAATTATTAATTAATACATATGTTAATCATGATATATATATATATATATATATATATATATATATATATATATATATATATATTAATACTTAATTCGTTAATATTGTGTATTATTGAATTATTAATTGTTTATATTTTTGGGGATAAATAAATATATAATAATTAATATTTAATTTTGGTATCTGTTTTATTGAGGAAGTATCTTTTGGGGAAAAAAATAAAATATTATTTTATTTGGAAAATTGTTGAAATGAAATATATTTATTAAATTGATAATTTTTAAATAATATTTTATTCATGAATATATTATATGATATGCTATTGGAATTATTGGAAATTTAATAATGTATCATTTGGAAAATTGGTAAGTTAATGAGATTTTCATTTAGTAAAATAAATGGTTAGTTTATATTTTTCCTCTGTATTGAGACATAGACAAATGGACTATTGCAATTGTCGTATTGTATTCTCCTCATTATGGTGATTTTTCTGTTAATGTATTTTGACTACTTAGATCATTTAGAAAACTTGATCGACTTTTATTGTTTAAACCAATAGGAAAGAAGATTTTCCTTTTTTGGTTATTGCTATGCAAGTTTAATTTCTATATTCACTTTTGTTTAAAGTAATGGCAAGGCCTTGATATGTTTGTTTGGACCCTGTCGTTTGGTTGATTTGGGGTACCTTTTTATGTCTTCAGTTTCTAGTTTGGTTGTTGCCTTGTGATGCTATTTTAACTGGTCTTGTCCTTTATGTGGGTGTCGAGTGGTGATTTGTGTTGGCCATAGTAGGTCAGGTCTTTAGTTAGAGTACTGTCGGGTAGTGGACCTTGTATTAGCTTTTAATATGTTTAGTTGGATCTGTTTCTATGTAGGGATCATTTATGTAATTATTGACCGATGTGGTCAGTTGTTTATTGGTATGACTCGCCTCGATGGCAGGATGTAAATGATGTTGAAATTATGTACCCTAAACTTATTTAATATCAGAGGTGTCTTGCAGATGAGTAGACTCAGAGATGTAGCCCTCTAGGGGTGAACTCCGAGATCATTTTGGTGTTATGTGTTTCTTTTGTTTTTATGTTTCATGTTTTAGTGTTAGCATGCATGAATGACATTTTGATAGAATGTGTAAGTGGATTAGATGAAATTAATTGTAAATGCATGTTTTCAGTCATCTCTTTAAATGCAGTAAATTAGATCATGAAAGAATGTAGATTATAATAATGGAATGTATTTAGTTATTGTTAAGGAAATTAAGTATGGATGGAAAGATCTCATTGGTTTATGGTGAAATTCAAGTCTGTTACTAAATTGGATGCATGATTCAAATTTTAATAAAAAGTATGAACGTAAGGTATAAATAAATTTTAATGGATGAAGTTTATGTTGTGATCTATATTTTGTCTTACTGAAAGAAATTATCCTTGTTTAAGAATTATCTCGTAATTAAGACAATCAGATTATTGGATTAGTTAGCGTGAGTTAAGTTAATTGTGTAATTAAGTAGTCACATTGGGAAACTCTTTAGGTGTTAGTTGATGTCTTCCACTGTGTAATCTATACTTTGATATCTTATTGTATCTTTATGTTGTGTCTTATTTTAAAAAAAAATTGTTGCACTCCATTTGTGTGTTTTAGCTTTATCCCTTCGGTGTTTCCTAATAGGGCATTACACTTCAAAATAGACATGAGATATATGGGAACTACATTCAAAACAAACTTGATGAGAAAAATTTTACCCGCCGAAGTTAACCATCTATGATTCCATCAGAGAATTATTTTAGAAATGTCTGAAATAATCTTATCCCAAAAACCAATCTTATCCTCTTTAACAAAGAAAGGAATCCCAAGGTAAGTACATGGAAGATTTCCAGTCTCAAATCCCTAAAAGGTTTACAACCTATGCTGAACTAGTTGTGTTGTATTAAGGAAGAAAATATTTGATTTATCACCATTCACTTTCTGACCAGAAAGGGATGCATAATTTTGTATTATTCCTTTAATCACTTTTGCCTCAACTAACGAAGCATGTCCAAATAAAAAAGTATCATTTGCAAAGAGACAATGAGAAATACTGTGGGGAATATTATGAATCCTTATACCTTTCTAAAGCCCTCCCACTTTAGCATCCCTAATAGCCTAACTAAAGGTTTCAGCTAGGAGAATAAATAAAAAGGGAGAAAGGGGATCTCCCTGTCTCAAACCCCTAGAGGAAGTAAAAAAACCACAAGGAGAACCATTAATTAAAACTAAGAATCTTATAGAAGAAAAACATGCACGAATCCATTTGACCCAGGCTTTGGAAAAACCTAACTTCTCAAGAACAGCACATAAAGCCCCCCACTCTACTCTATCATAAGCCTTCATCATGTCTAGTTTAAGTATCATGGCAGGGGTTCTTTGGGTGGAAATAGAATGCAACCCCTCATGTGCTACAATTTCACCCTATATCATCTCCCTTCTAGGAACAAAACCACCTTGCTCGAATGAAATGATCCTAGGTATAATTTTTCCCAACCTAAGGGAAATCCCTTGATAAATATCTTATACAAAGTGTTACATAAAGTAATGGGACGGAAGTCAGCAAAAGTCTTAGTATCCTCTTTTTTAGGAATAATTGCAATCATTGTAGTATTAAGTTCTTTTAAAATAGACCTATTTCTCCTAGCTTCCTTGAGAGCCAATAAAACATCATTTCCCACAAAATCCCAACAATTCTGAAAAAATAAAGGAGTAGAACCATCTGGTCCCGGAGCTTTATCCGGATTCATGGCAAAGACAACACTCTTAACTTCTTCTAGGGAAAAGGGAGACATCAACATCTTATTGTTTTCCAAAGATACTAAAGGAGGAATATTAGATATAATATCATTGTTGAGATTTCCATTTTTTGAAGACAATAATGACTTAAAAAACCTAACTGCCTCTGAAGCAATATCCTCCTACTCTGTCAATAAATTCCCATTCTGACATTTAATACAAGATATCCTATTCTTACATCTTTTAATCTTAGTTGAAGAATGAAAATTTTTTGTGTTCCTATCACCATCTGAAAGCCATAACTCTCTAGATTTCTGTCTCCAATAGATTTTCATTAAATATTTAATCATGCAATTTTAATAAAATTATTTTATGTTTTAAAAGTTAATTAAATAAATGAATTTTTTTATTTTGTAAGAGGATGGATTTTATTTGAATATCATTTAATTTAGTCTTCAAATAATTAGTAATGTGTTTATACCCACATACTAGATCTTTATGATTACTTACCCATTAATCGGTTAACAATAATTTTTTAAAGTATTTAAATTTTCTCTAAGTTAAACTATTATTTATCTTTATTTTTAAATTTTCACTATAGCTTATATTATATGGCATTGATTATGTGCAAGATTTCATCATCAGCAAAGAGAGCTACCTCTATGAGGAGTAGTGCCTTGGGGTAGTGTATATGGGGATACTAGCTGATCACATAAAATTATGATATTTCTCGATGTTCCGGTTTCACCAATTTAACTTTGGGTTGAGCTCTTTTTTTCCTTCATGTTATTTTTACTGACATGAATATATGTCTCTTTTACATGTCCTTTACAAGGGCCATATGTATCTCATGAAGTTGAGAACTTGACTAATTTCTTCTCACATGCAACAACACTCTAATTCAACGACAACCCTCATCGCTTTTGGCTTGAATATTTATAAATTGCTTTTCCCACCAAAGACCAAGTAAAAATTTGGTCAGTTAGGGTTTCCTCGTCAACCTTGAGGCAAACCAAATCCAATCAAATCTCATGAGATTTGATCACCTTCATTGATGAAATATAACCCATTAATCAATCCCATCATTGTCATGCCTTCCTAATCACGCCTTCTATTTTAGCAACCTACATTTAACTTGTAGGTGGATCTCTTGGTTGATCACAAAGAATGGTTTTGCATTCTCCTTCACCTACCTTGATCTACTCAACTAGTCTGTTCTAGATCTCTGTTGTTCATTTGACCTCGAGCCGCAAACCCCTCTTGCATGTCCCGTGAATAACGCTATCAACATAAATGTGGATCTATCACCTTCAACTCACCGCTTGAAACTTTACCAACTTAACAAGCCGACCTATGCATTCATACCACTTCACCTCCATGTGGCCCTTGTGTCAGCATCCTCCTTTGCTAGATCATTTGCCTTGGTATGGATGGGATTACAGACCAACTCCATTATCAGGTTCTTCTATTAGTTCTTTAACCCTGCTAGTATTTTACACATTGTCGATTAACCATCATGTATGCCCTTTGTTTCTTTGTTGGTGGAACACCTTTTCCGGTCATCACTCTTGCTAACCTCCCTTATGCACATCCTCATTAGATGGGAGTCTTTTGTATCTACACTTTGTCAGCATTACCGATGGACATACTTATCAGTAAACACCTTGATGACACCAAGTCATCAACCTTCAACAAACTCTATCTTCAATTTGGAAATGTCCACTATCTACAGCTTCTCAGCCTTGCCTTCTTCTTCATCAACCCAAACATCTTCTCAACTAGTTTGTCAAAGTGACAAACCCATCACTTCTATACTCTTCCTTTTCTATCCTGGTGGCACAACATGCCAACTCTTTTTGATCTGGTGCAGATCTTTGCTTTCATGCAACTGAGGCATCTTTGAGATTCATTGGTAGATACGGTGTGACCCTTCAAACACTTGCCTTTAATATATTAAAATTGATTGATCTTCTTCAATTAGTTATTAACAAGTGATTATCTATTTTCCTCATTAGATGATTAATATCATTATTAATATAGATATCAAACCCTGCTACTACTTCAATTTCAAGGGAGAAAGGTTTACGTATGTTACCAAAGCACTTAGAGACCAACTACAATAGGTTCCCTCAAAGTTTACAGATCCAAGCCCTTACCTATCTTGGGTCTAAACCCTCAAGTCTTATGGGTCGTTGATCCCCACCCTATCTTGGGACTTAACCTATTGCTTTTATTTAGACTACCCCTCTTTGGAAGATCTCATCCCTATCTTCTTAAATACTCACAATAATAACATAATTTAGACCATGTACAATAAATTCTCATGTATTATGAATATATATGATATTAAGTATGATTGTCATACATATTTTAGTTTATAACAATATTATTACTAGATTCTGCATAATAGCTTTATCAGGCTTCATATACTAAGCATACATATTAAGCACATCCCCATGCATACCACCAAGAACAAGGATCTTACTGCCTGTAACTTGATAACAATTCTGATTTGATCTGATCAATGGTGATGTCACTAGATGTTTTTTATTCCCTACCTTTATATCTCTCAACTTGAGGGAGAGGACACACCTCTTCATCATGTATGCCCTTTGGCAAGAGACATTTAACCTTTCACCATTAACACCCTTTGAAAGAGTGCAACTCTTCATTATTTCTACCCTTTGAAAGGGACACAACCTTTCGTAATCAGATCTACACTAATTATTTAAATCAGATCTGAACTTCTCATTTCTAAATTATCCTCCATCTCAAATGAGGTTCTCTTCTCCCATTTATGGGCAAGTGCAAGGTAATGAGTCACAAATTCACGGAAGTCTATGCGTTGGAAAATGCGCTCTTATAAATGGGGGCCCGTTTTCAAAAAACGGGGGCCCGTTTGTGCTTCGGGCTCCCGAGCCGAAAGGTAACGGGGGTCCGAAGCAAAAAAAACGGGCCCCCGTTTCTAAATGGCATTTTTCCTTTTTTTCCCTCAAGCCGCTCTTGTTTGAAAACGGGGGCCCGTTTTGTGGAAGTTGATTCCACAACCCGCCACTTGGCTCGGGATTAGGCCCGGGATAGGCCTGGGATGGCCACACCTGAGACATGGACCTGCAAATTCAAACCTCCATGAATGAAAGCACAAATATGAACTTTAGAAATAGTTTACGCGCCTCTAATCAGAGAATTTTTATACGAAATTAAAACCCATTTCAGATTATACTGTCTAGATTCTAAATATGTAAATTTATTTAAAAATTGATTATTTTAACTATTTTTCATTTAATTTATACTAAATTGGGTCCATAAATTTGAAATATTAACTAATTTTGTTATTTAATAACTTTTTTATTTTAAAGAATTTTGGAAAAAAAATTATATGTCATCAATCTACACAAAATTCTTTTGTATTTTAAAAATAAAAATAAAAAAAAATGTTAAGTTTACATCAAATTATGTGGGTCGTACACGTCAAATTTTTAAAACGATAATTACGGCCATTAAAAAATTAATTTAAAAAAAAATATTAGAAAAAAAAATACAGAAAAATATGCTCATCAATCCTCAATGTGTTACAAACCATTTCCCAAAACGGTTTGAGAAAATAATTTTAATTGTATCAAAAAGTGTGGGTCGTACACATGCATGGTATGGTCCTAAAACAGGCATTTTTAAAACATAGTTTTTAGAACTCCATTTAAAAAGTTATTTTTTATTATGTGGGTATTAAAATAAATTATATATTTGGAAAGTACACTCAGAGGGCTATCTTTTATATTACTGACTTTTTCCAAGATTCAATCTCTAAGTGTTTCAAAATTTAAGCTCAAATGAGACAAAATCTGAAAATCAAGGAAAACACTTCCACTTTTTGGCCAAAAAGTGGACTCATCTTCTTGCACTGACCCTTATATCTCATAGTTGACGAAGTCACAACTTTTCCTTTCATGTCTTTTGACTTTTCATTAACTTAATTAATTTTAAATTAATCATATTTAATTATATTATTTATTATTTTATTTTAATTTTTAATGTTTTAATTTTATTATTATCATTTATTATTAAATTATATTTCGAAGTGGGGACATTACATTAGGTTTTAGGTAGATGAAGATTGGTGCTTGGTAAGCTCATCTAGTTTACCCTCCAAAATAGAAAATTCGACTCCTATCATTTTCTATATATGTAACCTCATTACCTTAATTTTTTCTTGCATTCAATCATCTTTTCATGATCCAATAATTTATATTTTCTAATTTATATTTTATTTTGCATGACTTACCTTAGAAAACCACATATTTTCCCCTATAAGTGCTAGTGAAATTTTTATGGGTGCTAGTATCCTTTGGTTGCTAGTTATTTTTTATTTCATTGTCTATCAAGTTTTTGAGGTGTCCCTCATGGAAACCTTTTACATGAAAATTTTCCCCCTTGACCTCTAAGTCTTCCCATTATTTTAATTTATTTTTAGTTTTCCTTTGTCAATAATTATGAAATCTCATTACCTTGGGATGAATGTTGCAATTTGGAAGTTATGTATCATCATTCCAATTGGTGGAAGGTTTGTACATCTTGGCTAGGAAACCTCTTGTATAGTTTATCCTCCATTTTGGGTTGTTGATGAGTGGATTAGAGATGAGAGTTATGTAATCCAACTCCTAGTATAATAAATTGATAATTACATCATATTATGTGGTGTATTTGCTCCTAGTCATCCCTTCATTCATGTAGGTTTGGATAGGTTTTGTAGAGTTATTAAGTGTTTTTCTTCATGTGCTTGGAGGTTGTTAGTTTCATCATCCTACCATGGTGTTTCTTTTACAAGATACAATGATCATGGGTTGATACTCCATTACCACTTGGGTCACCACCTTCTCTTGTAGTTTCATCATGGTTGAGTTGTCTTGCAATCATTAACTCTTCTAGTCAATCCAAATTGGTTAGACCATTGTGAGGTCAATCTTGTTGTTTTTTTACCTTATGTCATTGTGTCTCTCACGACACTTGGGTGAATGTTTTTTTGAAGCATAACATTTTTTTGTCACATCTTTGATGTTGTTGTTTCAAAAAAAATTATTTTGTCAATTTTTTCCTTGTTGCATTAATCGAGACACTACACAAGACATGCATGCATGTGTAACCAAATGTAGAAACAATATTACACTACCATTGATCAATCACTTATATTTAATATACATGTTAATATTTGGGCTATAACAACATGGTTATCTAAATATATTTTAGTTTTTTATATCATTTAGTAGATAGTTTGGTTCTACTACATCATATAGTTGAGTAGAACCTAACAACTACTCTAAGCTAAGAATAGTAAAAAAAATTTTACTAAAATAAAGAGGTTTACATTTTAATAAAACCTATTAATTCTATTTAAATTAGAAAAAAATAAAAGAAGAAGTCCCTAGATGTAGGGCTATAAGAGAAGTGGAAATATTCACATGTTAAAATAATAAAATAAGGAAAAATTGCATACCACACATTCTAGAATATTCATTGATAACTAGTAAACTACATTTGAATTATTGAGAAGAATCTTTTATATCATTTGAAATAATTTATGGATCTAACACAACAATTAATAACTAAAAGCATACATAGAAACACATGCGCTAAGGAAGATGTTGTAACACAAGATCCGCTAAGAAATTTCTACCAGCCATGGAGGCATTTTATTATGCAACTAACTAGATTTATTACATCTTCCTATAACACATATAGATAATATCCTTCCCCTATAACATGCTACAAAATAGTTGGATTGATCCTTAAAATAATTTAACAACAATTGTAGGATTTTGGATTAAAGGTTTATTGAATATTTTTCCCTCACAATAAATCATTCAACGTATGGGAAAGTAAGGGTTATATGATTAACTCTTACACTATTTAGAATTATAATAGATAAGTTGACAATAAAGGTTGAATAGAATAAGTTTAAGAAGGATATTTATTGTCATCTACTATTTAGGCTTATTTATAGAATTTTATGATATAATGTTTTTAACTTTTTCAAATTTGATGTAATTTAATAATTTAAAACTGTATGATTGAAAATATAATGAAAAATAAGTTGCAAAAGTTATTGGAACAAAATAATTAGATATTCACTTACGCTTTTTTTTTTTTGTAGAATAATACATTAAAAAACTAAGGAATAAAAAACAAATGTGAAATCAATACCATATTTAAAAATGAGATCTGGATTAGAAATAAAGTAGAATTAGAATATGCACACATGTTTTCTAAGTGGTAATGATAAGTGTAAGACCCCACCTCACATTAAAAATAATAAAACCATAATTTTCTATATATATATATATTCTCATTAGATTGATTGAAGGTCATAAATTAAGTAATTGTACATGTCATGATAGTAATACTCCTGATATTGTTAGAAAACATAATAGAATTTATGTAGATCTCTATCTTAAAAATACCTTGAAGATAATATATTAAAGTTATGTTAAATTTTTGAATTGTCTCTTACATTTTACTTTTGGGCATGATGCTTTATTGTTATTACTTATTGCAATGAAAGTATATCTGTATATCGTGGGAAATTGATTATAATCTAACATAGATTAATATTAGGGTCTAATTATAAGTTATGATTATGTTGTACAGGGAAGTAAAAGAGACAAGAGGAGGATGAAGAAACTTCTATACCAAATTAATTACCTTTTGGATAAGTGAAAAGTTTCTCCATTTTAACTTAGAAGTAAATAAGGTTTTATTATTTTATATATTTATGTATGTTTTGTAGGTCTTTATTGAGAATTTTTCAATCAATTTCCTTTTGAACACACCATAGGATTGAGAGAGAGGGATGAATTAGTCTGGAACCCAAATTAATTTTCCTATTATCTTTTAAACTCAAACTACAATTAACTTATTATTGCAACAAACACAATAAAAATATGAACACCATATTTACATGGAAAACCCCAAACAAGGAAAAACCAAAATGATATTCACACTTACAATATGAATAACTAATTAATATTTTTTAGGTTGAAGGCCAAGGAGCTTACCACACCTAATTCAACATGCAAGACTAAGGCACAAAACCTTAGGGCAAGATACAAAGGACTTTCATAATAGAAACTCATTGTCCTAGAGCAAGATATAAAGGATTGCACAAGCTACCAAAAGGAATACACCTTCTAGAAAATATAGGGAATGGATGAATTGAACTGAACAAGATCTCGTGAATATTTCTTGATCATGAAATTATCCTTGAACTAGTGTTTCAAGGGGCCAATATCATGCAAAACACATCTAACATCAAACACTATCTCAGAACTCTATCACACTAAAGATATCATCATCAAATATCTTCACAAATTGATTACCACACCAAATATACTTGCATATCATTAACATCCACTTTACATTAGTTCATGCACATTCCACACCTCAACTCATTCAACCACACAACTATATAATCAAGATCATTCATTAAAACCTTCAACTAGGTTGGCCATAGATAGTGTATACAATATTAGATAAATTAGGCCACCTAGACCAATAACACATAATGCGGTCAACTCCAAGAGATAAAGGGGACCCAAAAAAACATCACAACACATCCTTCTAAAGTGATTCCAATTAATCACACACATCAACACATCCTTCTAAAGTGATTCCAATTAATCACAGACATCAACACATCCTCCAAAGTTGGCAACAAATGGAACGTGTAAATAAAAAATAAAGCACGTTAACCGAGTGACCCAAAAAAATCCTCCAATGAAAAATATATAATATGGATCTAAAAACACCATGGTGAGACCGATATCAAAATAAAAAATCAACCTTCAATACGTATTTGGACCAAGAAACATGATCCAATTAAGATAGACCACCTCAATTAGCTAGAAACAAAACCAACTGACAGCACTGAACACAAAACAACATAATTTCACTTGCCAATCAAACTAGCACATCAACACTAAATTTAAACATTGCACAATGAAATTAGTATGTCCTTCACCCCATAAAAATTTAATCCACATATCCAATAACAGACAAGAATTCTCTAGACAAGTTTTGATAAACAACCTTATTGTGAGAAATAACATCAACCAACTCTACCATTTGAGAAATTGATGAACTAAAAATCTGATAGTCCAATATACATAGATCATAAATATTATATCCAAAAATTAAATCCATAATATTCACAATCTATAGGAATACAAAGCATTCTTCCATTAGGATATTAAGTACTCTTTCTTGCATATAAATACTATATCTTGCATATTGAAACTTCTGCTACACCAACCTTCCAAAAATAACTCATACTTTCTAAAAAACATCACCAGAGAACACAACAACATTAGATAACTCAGTTTTGGACCATTTGCAACACATAGTGACATCAATAACAACACCAGATAGGTTGACATCAATGAAAATACAATTCAATATTACTCAAGTTTCCAATGTTCTCCCCCTTTTTCACTAATGGAAACACTTGTACCACAAGCAATAAACAACACTTTATATCTCTTCCCCCCTTCAACATCAAGGATAGAGGGAAAACTACATCAAACAACAAACTGCTTTATTGAATTCTCTTCCTTTCATCTTGACTCTCTTTCCCTCTTCTGGGAACTACCTCGATCACTAAAACATTACATTTGCAACTAATTTATTGCAACCATACACAACATTGCTTCCCCTTAAGAGAAATAACTACATCAATTAGGGAGTGAAAAGATGAAATTTTAAATCTCTACTGGATAGATATACCAGCTAAATAAATGTAGTTTAAAGGAGGGACACTAACCCCTAACTTCTTGTCAAAGATACTCAAAGGTATCATTTGCACCTTAGTAAAGATATACGCAATATGTTCCTTAGTAGGTACATACTCCAATCTAACTTCCTTCTCTATAACTTTTTCTTTTAAAAAATGATGCTCCATTGAAATATGTTTAGTCCTTGAATTCATCACCAAATTATTTGAAATGTTAAATGAACTTGGATTATCACACATAATAAGAACTGCCTCATAATAATTCACCTTGATATCTCTAATAGTTCACTTCACCCACATGACTTGAGTACATTAAGATGTTTCTACAATGTATTCTACCTTTGTTATAGATAATGACATTTAATCTTGTTTCTTACTCAACCAAGAGACTAATTTGTCTCCCAAGAAAAATGCACCACCACTTGTACTTCTCCTATCATCAACACATCCAGCAAAATCAACATTTAGATATGATTTCAAAGTTAAATCATCATCCTTCTTAAACCATTATCCATAATCTGGAGTCCCTTTCAAACATCTAAATATCCTTTTTAGTTCTTGATAGTGAGTTTCCTTAGGATTAGCTTGATATGTGGTAACCAAGAAGACAACCTACATAATATCTGGTCTTTAAGTAGTCAAATACAACAATCCTCCAATCATAGATCTATACTATTTCTGATCAACACCTAGAGATCCATCATCCTTTCTTAACTTACAACCAATAGCCATAGTGATTACAGCTAGTTTAGAATTCTCCTTCCCAAAATTCTTCAACATCTCCTCGGTATACTTGGTTTGAGAAATAAAAATGCCTTCTTCTGATTGTGTAACTTGAAGACCAAAAATCACCTATCATGGACATCTAAAACTAATCCTCCATTTTGTCTACAAACTTTTACATACATCATCGTATCCTCCAAATATAATATCATCAACATACAAGACAACAATCAACAATTTATCATCTTCAATTTTGAAATAAAGATTGATATAATTTGTAGTACCTTTTCTAAAATTCTTCTACAACAAATACCAATCTAACCTTGCATACCTAGCTATAGCATATTTCTTGGGTCCATAAAGTATATTCTTGAGTCTGTAGACCATATCTATATCTTCTGATAGCTTCAATCCATTCAGTTGCTTAATGCATACTTCTACTTCAAGTTCTCCTTTCAAGAATGCAAAATTAACATCCATCTAATATACCTTATAGTTGTTGTATGCAAAAGATACAAAAAACATCCTTACTACTTTCATTTTTACTACCAGAGCAAATGTCTTCTCAAAATATGTACCTTCAACTAGTGACTAACCCTTCCACACCAATCTTTCCTTGTTTCTTGCGACTTTTCCATTTGTATTAGCTTGTTTCAAAACACCCACTTAGTTCCTATCACATTATTATCCATTAGTCTCGGTACCAATTCCCATCTCTAATTATTCTCTATTTGATTCTCCTCTTCTTTAATTGCCTTTATCTAACTTTCATCCTTGCATGCATTCACACAATTCTTTGTCTCCACCTACGATAAGAAACAATAATTTTCTTGGTCATTGGTTTTTGTAAGTTTTCTTCTTGTATGAACTCCTTTATTCTTTTCTCCAATGACCTATTCCTTTCAATGATTCTTTCGCACATATTGTGTTGGAGTCTTAGGCATTTGTTATAATTTTTCTATTTTCTCTTCTTTATCTTTTGAAATAGCCTTCTCTTCTATAGAAATAGGGACAAATTATATTTCATAATTAAATTCAAGTGCAGCCTTAGTCTGAATCTATTCTTCACTCACTTATATTTTTTCACTTTCCACAATCTTATTCAGCCACTAGTTGTAACACTAATATGTCTTACTCCTTGAAGAATATACCAAAAGTATTTTTCATTTGACCTTGCATCTGTAACATCGTAAATTGCTCCCTATGAAATTCCATGCCACATAACAACTTTTTCTTTACATAGATTGGAATTATTATTCATCTTCTTGTCCTTTTGTTCACATGGATTGCCTTTTCAGCTTATAATTTAGCCTTTGTCGACCCTTCTAACCATTTGACTTATGGATACTAACATGCCTTAGAGATGTCCACGTGCTGCACTAGCCTCCCACAAATATGTTACTTCGTAGGTGGTAATTTGAGCATTATGCCTATGCTTGAAAGAGTTTGTAATGCCTCTATCCACAACCATCAATGTTGAGATTGTTCCCTAAACTCTATATCTCACTCATTTGAGATGATTTTGGGACTTCTTTATCATTTGGACAAATTCTCAAGATCTTGACATATTTTCTACATCTCTCATAGGTTTTCCTAGCATCCACCATTATCGCAGTCTTTGAAGAGCTCTTGGGACTCAACTCCATTCACTGAGTGTTAGTTTCTTGAGTGATAAAGTGGAGTTTATTTTTATCTTTGTTTACTTTCATGTCTATTTTTTTTATCTAGTAGACTCCATTATGTTGATAATCTAATTCCATCTTTATTATTTTCTTTTCATTCATGGCTATTATCTTGGCTATCTATGAAAGTGAAAACACCAAAGCGGAGGTCTAACTAAGGATGACCTCTTAACAAAGCCCCAACATTTTCTTTCTTGCTTGTGTGCAAGTCCATGATCGAGAGAAGGAGATTATCTTTTTGGAGGATTCAATCATAAGCTAGTTTTAAGCTTCATTTATCTCTCCCTATCTCTTTTTAGCTATTCACATTTCATTATTTTTGTTTTATCTAGTACAAAATTGTTAGTTTAGTAATATTGTTGTGTCCACGTTTTCTATACTGTCTCTATACTTTATCCATATAGGATGTCATCATGTCAGACTATTGTCTTAGTTTTGTGTGTTCATCTTGAGAACAAAGACTTAGAAGAGGCCACTAAGAGGTTACTTTGTGGCTTGTTTGCTTAGTTTTGTAGTTTCATCCCCTAGCTCACTAGAACACAGATAAATTGAGGTAGAGTGAAGGTTGGTTTGTTCATTGAATTTCATCATTTTGAGAATAGAAAATTCCATCCTCTACATTTTGGTGATCCTAGCATGAACCAATTGCATTTTGTTTTTTATAATGTGTGTTGTCTCAATTTAAAAGAAAAGAAAAGAATATAAATACATAATTTAATATATACAAATTTTAACTAAGATCCCTTACAACCAAGTGTTGAAGAATCCTTGCAAAATCCTTTTAGAGTGGTCAAGGTGTTGTAGAGCTTGTCTATGAGCTTTATGACCCAATCTAACACAAGAGCCATTGTAAGGATTGTTAGGAAGAGCATTCCTCTGAATTGTTATAGTTCTTGTCAGCCAGGTTAAATGTTTAATGAACCGCTTCTTGATCCAAATGACTTCATGGCCTTTCACCCTGTTAGAAATATTGAGTTTGACCAAATTCATATGTTAGAGGAGAACTTGGGAGATTTTGAAGGTTTCTTAAACCAAGAGAATGTCCTCCCTCAAGCCAAAAATGTTGTGAATACTCTGAGAAACATGTTGATTTCAGACATAAGAGGCTTAAAGAGAAAAAGCATGAAGCTATGTCACACTTGGGGATGGTAATTCGACTGAACTCAGTTCGACCGGACTACCAAGGCATGTGGCACCCCATGTTGCTGCCATGGTGCCTAAATGGCACCAAGAGTTTGACCGAACCGAGTTCAACCAAACTCAGTTTGGTTGGACTATTGGCTATATTATCACTTTTTTGTAAGCGCTTGAGCTTACAATTTAAAAAAAAATATTAAAAAAATTCAACTGAGCTCAATCCGGTCGAACTAGGTTCGGATGGACCACCCTATGTGGCATGTGATGTGGTAGCCAAATCACCTATTTTTTTAATATTTCTGAGACTTTTCACTTCTATTTAATTTTTCTTTAAGCAGAATATTTTTTTACCAAAATAAAAAAATACCTTTTTGTAGAGATCGAAGTCATGAATCTAGACATATATTTTTTTTAGTATTTTGATTAATTTCATATTTTTTATTAATAAAAAATTGCGAGTAGGCTTTTTCAGTTAAAAATGAAGCTTATTAGAAATTTAAAAAATATATATTAAATGATATTGAAAAAAAATATATATATTTTTTTTTCACTACATGAGAGAATCTTCTCCAAAATGGTGTAATATTTTTTTTGATAATCATAAATTTAGTAGAGAAAAGGTGATGCCGAATGAAAACTACCAAATTTAGCTATGTTGGACTTTAAAATATTATTATCAATAAAAATTATATCAAAATTTTTATTTTTTTTCAACACTACACATAATGTCCTCTATTTGGAAAATTAAAATCTGAAAAAAAAAAGTTTGTTTTCATTTTGTTTGGTGACCCCAACTAGAACCCCTGATTTTCAGCACTTTTTAGTAATAAAATATATCTTTTAATATATAAAACAAATGTCAATTTTTTTGAAAGAAAATTTTAAAAATAACAGATGTAAATTTCATTAATATTTCTATATTTGATTAGTTTACATCATTTTGAAATTCAATTTAGAAATGTCAACTTTATGCAGTCGAAGTAAAATAGACTTAGTCGTGTTGGCCACTTTATTTATAAAAGTGTGACACAACATTGTGCTTTTTCCCTAGAGATGTTGAGGGCATTATCCTTGATTGTAAAGAGTCACATGTCGTTAGTATGTACTCCTCCCCAGGACAATTAGTATGACGCCTATAATTCTCAAATTGGTGTTGACATACCTAGGATGATAGTACACATTGTTGACTCTGCACCCACTATCCCTAGAATCAATGCTTCTAACATTCCCCTGGGTTACACTGGCATGTTATCAGCTCCACTACTACTTCTGCAGTAGATCATACCACTTTTGTCAACACTGATTAAGGTTCTATTACTATCACTAGTGCTAGTATTATTCCTCATGTTAGTGCAGTGGAGGTGGCGATGTGCATGGTGCAACTGCACCTCCTACCCCACCTGCAAATATGGTCTGCAAAACATGGGTCAATTGTAACAATAGCTCACAAACCTTGCATCCATCTCTAGCCAACCTTCTTTACCTACCTACTTGATTTGACCATCATTAACACTATCCTTCCCTAGGGGGCTAAAGCATTGAAGTTTGATTGCTTCAATGGAGATGGTGATCCTAATGTGCATATTGGTTCTCATGGCTCTATGTAGTTATCACCATAGTTTATATTTTGTCTTGCTAAATATTTTCCCATGTTCCTTGAATGGGAATGTGTTAGAATGGTATAATGCACTACCTGATTATTCCATCCAGATGTTTGATTACCTTATGGATCTATTTCTCAAACGGTTCTAAGATAAAATTGGCTATAGGGTCACCATCGCAGACCTTATTCAATATAAGAAAAAGTTGGATGAGAAAGTTAACGGATTTCATTTCAATATACCAATCTATCTCAACTAGGACCCCTTGTGCTTTTTCTGATAGTGACCTACAATGAATTTTTATTTGAAATTTGCAACCTACATTGAGTGAGAAGTTATCCCTTAAAAGATACAAAAAATTTACTAACTTGTATTTTGCACTCACTAATTATCAACATATGATGACTTACTTCAAAGAGTTTGCTTTGAAATCTCATTTTGATTCTTTTGAGGGTATGTCCATGGAAGGTCTATAAAGAACAAATTTGTGGCTAATATCATAGCTACACCATCGATAACTACTACATAGGAACCATAACATAATAGGGTCTTCACCAAGTTGAATGACTCCTATATTAACATAATGCAAAAATTGTTAAAGGATAATCTCATAACCCTTCTGGAGATTATATGTCAGCCTGACAATAGACCATAAGCTCATTGGTATGATGGTTCAAAATTTTGTCAATATAGTTGTGTGCCTAGACATGATACTAAATGATGTTATCATCTTACATATATAGTCTAAGACCAAATTGATAGTGGATATATCAAGGTTGATGAAAGAAAACATAATTCTAATAAGTTTTTGGATAAAAAATATCGAGTTGTAGATTTATACAGATCCTTTTCCACTATACTCATGCTAGTTTGATCTCTACATCCACAAATCCAAGATCAAATGAGGGCCCTTATATTAACATGGTCACTATCTCTCTAATCATTGCTTCCCAGCTAGAATATAAAAGTATCTAATATATCATTCATCTTTCTGGATGCCCTATATTGTTGAGAGCCTAATCCTCTGTACATATCTATAAATCTCAACGAACAAACTATTACAAGCGTAATGGTTGATCCTTTGTACAAGGTTGATATCATCATAGGGGAGACTTTATTTATAAATGTATGGTATAGGCTAAGATATGATGTTTGTTGTGCTACCTTGAGAACACATAATGGGTTGTCTCTTTCTCCTTTGGGTACTATCAGCTTGATGGTCCTTGTGGGACCCAAGGTTGTTTTGGCTACGTTCATCATCATCCCTAAGTCAAACCTCTTTCATGCTAAACTAGGAAATCCCTGGTTGGTAGCTATGGATGTAATTCCTTTAGTCATCCTTAAGTGCTTAAATTTTCCTCACATGAAGGTTCAGTGCATGTCATCTAGGATACTAGATATCGACCACTAGTAGCCCGTGAGGATTTTTCATTGTATACTTTTTGGTCTCCTCTGATTGGCCCTATGCTTCCCTATGGTGACTTAATTTATAGAGCTTACTATAAATATAAAATGAGGGAGTTGGCTCATAAATTGGTTCTTCTCAACTATTCATTGCCTCTTCCTACATCAACTTTCACTCTATTTATTCTTGTATCGTTGTACGTAGTACATTATGCCCCTTCTTTGTCAGAGGTTGAGGTTTAGCCCATTCGACTAAGTATAACTCCATGTCTATCCAGAAATACACAACCTATAGAAGTTTTTTTTGTTCCTACGACTGTACCTAGTATAGACAAGGGAAACGTTCCTGTGTTGTCAAAGCCTGCGACTTGCCCTCCCTTTGACCTCCAAATCTTCTTAGATACCCCTCATCTTGCTCGATATTGAAAAGAGGAAGTGTTCCCCTCATGCTCATTTGTCACCACTTTCTCCTACTTCATAGCCTTTGTAAGCACCCCCTTTTCCTTCAGCTGCTCCTCGAGCGAAGAGAGGTATAGCACATCTCACTATGAGTGTAGTACCTATCTTCAGGGAATCCCTTGTTTCATCGATCGTGCCTTCTCCTATCCTAGACACAATCTTGAAGGCCTCTCTTATGGATCATGATGCTCTTGACCCTTCCTGGGCTTCAACTTCTGGTTGCCATCTTTGTTGTAATCAACATGAAGGTGGGTGTAAGCATCATCTACAATCAATGACATAGGAATGTAATGCTCATTTATAGTTTGAGGGTGCACCTTTGACATCCATTCTTTTCATATCTATTTATATTCTCGTGTAAGTTCCAATATCCACATCATCTTCAGTTTTGTTATCGATAGCTTCTATAGCTCTTGATGAACCTCCTCCAAAAGGTTTTAGGTCTTCATTGCATCATCCCTTGAGTCATCCCTTATCACCTCGCTACCTAAGTTACCTCCATTGTCTTAGCCACTGGATATGTTGCACACGTAGGTTGTCACTAGTGCTGCTTTACTTGATCCTCCTATTTTGCAGTTGCTTCTTCATCAAATATTTCCTGGGGTCCTCTCGCCTCCTACAGTTAACAGGTGGCCTGAGCCTCTTTCATAACCTAAGTGCAAGTTTGAGAAAGGCCCCATTTCAGATTTTTGTCAATGTAAATTGGCTCAATTTTTTTCTTCACCTATCTCTTTTCTTTCTTCAGTGTTTGTTTCTCTTCCAGTTTCTATTTGTGTTCTTGAGAGGGTTTTACCTTCTCCCAAGTTTGTTAATGCCCCTCTTATGGAGGTTGGAAATCCAACTCATGTGTCTCCTCCTCTGATTGAATCACCTACTTCCTCTATAGAGGCATACTTGTTTGACTCTTTAGAGGATATTTCAACACTTTCTATGATCTTCACCTGATCATTGGCTCTTGCTTCATTTGTGATTGTGGATGGAGATGTTCCACTTTCCGTGATTCCTCTCCAAGCTCATCCTCCTTCCCCATATATCTAGATTTGAAGGAAGATGATCTCCTAAGGGATAACCTCTAGGACAATACCTTTCTTATCTTGTAGCTTGCAATGTATGTCTATGCTCCCTCATGCTTGATTAACACGTTCCTTCCCTCCTCGAGGACCCAAGTTACTTTGTTGGTGCTTGAAAAATGGGAGGTTGATTGTATTTATATGTTGTGCTCTCTTGGAGGACTCAAGCTACTATGTATGAGCAAAAATATAGGAGATTTTCTATTGTGCACCTTCTTTTATCCATTAGTATATTTCTTCTCTCTGTAATATCTTAATTTTTGACATTCATGGATGATGGAAAGTACTAGAGGCATTTAGGCCTTCTTTTGTGTTGAACTAAATTTTAATTTTATTTATGTTTTCATGTCTCCTTCAGATCCGAGAACTTTGGAATTATGATGAAACATTCATTGACAACTATATTATTTATTTTATCTTACTACTATGGGTTCTTAAACCAAATAAGCAGATCCCCCTATCCTCTTGCATTTTTGGTGATGTTGTCGGTCTTATGTATCACCTGTAAAAGATGGCATTCCATGGAAACATCTCGCTATGTTGATGTGACACAATATTTCTTCTCCTGAGAATGACATTCCTTTCATGCATACCATTCTAAGGAGGTCTATCATATCTATATAATCTAAATTTTCATTTGTTTATCTTGGCATATTGTTTTCTTTAGTGGCGGCCAAACCACTTGATCTCCTCATCTTTTTACTTGGTTGGGGCCAAAACAATTGATCTATTTATCTTGTTTTCCTTGTTGGGGGCTAAACGAGTTGATCTACTCATTTGTTTTCCTTGATGGGAGCCAAACCACTTGATATATTTAATCTTTTCACCTTTTGTGGGGGCCAATCCACTACTTGTCAAATAAATCTATGGGCATTGTGTAGTATGGCCATCTAGCATAACACAACTTGCTACCCATACTAGTGAAATCTTGCCCAATTGTATGGCTATCTAGCATAAAAAAATGTTACCCACACTAACATTATCTTGTATATTTTGTAACAAGGGTTATCCTCCATTAAGAAAGGTTTATTTATATTACTCTATCTTGTCTACTTTGTGCCTGATCGCTTTATTATAAAAAAAAAATTCTAACACGTTTGTTTGCAACTAATGTGTTTGTAATGAAACAACCTAGCAATATCTAATACAATTTTAAGTTTATCTCACTAGGGGAAACTTTGGTAAATTAGCAAATTCTACTTCCCCTTCATAATCTTAGTAACATCTCTCTACTTTATCTTTGCATCTCTTGATAATGATATGCTCACTAAAGTAGCAAAATAATGTAATATCATTAATATCATCTCGTGCAATTCTGCATCTCATAAGTGCCTTCACTTTAAGTTGATTTGAATGATTCTTTGTATCCTTGTCCTTTTGTCTAGATGATTTCCTTTTCATCTTAGAATCTAGCCTTTTCCTAACCATGTTGACCATTAAAATTATGGACACTAGCATGTCGCAGAGATGTTTGTACATTGTGCTAGTGTCCCACGGATATGATGGTTCACAGGTGGTCGTTTGAGCATTATGCCTGCACTTGGAGAAGTTTGTAATGCTTCTATCTATGGCCACCAATGTCGAGATTCTTCGCTAAACTCTATATCTCACTCAGTTGATATGGATTTGGGACTTCTTGATCATTTCAAGAAATCTTAAATATATTGACATATTTTCTACATCTCTCATAGGTTTTACCAGCATCCACCATTATCACAGTCTTTAGAGATCGCTTGGGACTCAACTCCATTCATCTAAGCAATAGTTTATCAAGTGTTGAAGGGGAGTTCATTTCTCTCTTTGTTTACTTGCATGTCTATTGTTTGCATCTAGCATATGGACATTATCTTGATTATCTACATCCAACTTTATCATTTTGTTCTCATTCTTGGCTATTATCTTTGTTGTTTGTGTAGGTGGAAACACCAAATCATGGGTTAGGCTAAGGAAGAACTATTAACATAGCCCCAACATTTTCCTTCTTTCTTGTCTGCAAGTCTGTGATTGTGAGAAGGAGATTATATTATTGGAGGATTCAATCATGGATTGGTTGTAAGTTTCATTTATCTCCCCATGTCTCTTTCTATCTATTCATATTTCATTCTATTTATTTTATCTAATACAGCATTGTTAGTTTGGTAATATTGTGCATCCATGTCTAATGTACAGTCTCTGTATTCTATTTGTATAGGACGTTAGTGCACTATGCTAGTGGCCTAGTTTTTTATGTTCCTCCTAAGAATAAAGACTTAGAAAAGGACATTCTAAGGTTTCTTTGTGTCTTGTTGGCTGAGGTTTTTAGTTTGCATCCCCTGGCTCACAGAGAACTAGTAAAGTGAGGTAGAACAAAGGCTAGTTTGATCCTTGAATTTCCTCACCTCGAGAGTAGAAAATCCCATCCTATACAACATAAAACTTACCTATATCTTTCTCATTTGTCCTTATGTATAACTTTCTTCTAAAGGTTCTAAAATACTTGACTCTAGGAGGTCTTCTATTCCATATTTCATAAGGTGTCTTTGTGTGATTCACTCTTATTTGTACCTTGTTAGCAATGTAAACAATAAAATGCATAACTTCTTTCCAAAACACTTTAGATGGATTAGCATATTTCAACATAGTTATAGCCATTTCAACAAGACTCTGATTATTTATTTCACCAAGTCCATTGTGCTTAGGAATCCTAGGAGCAAAAAAAAGTCTCCTAATACCATGTTCTTTGCAAAATGTATCAAATTCATTTGATATAAAATATCCTCCTCTATTAGACCATAAACTCTTGATCTTAACATCTACTTGATTCTCACCCATAGACTTGAATACTTTAAAATTTTCTCATCATTAAAATTTTTCTCTCAAGAAAATAACCCATGTTATTATAAAATAATCATCAATAAGGAACATAAAATACCTTTCACCATTTAGTCCCCTTGTCCGTGTAGGCTCACATAGATCTACATGAATTATCTCCATAGGTCTTGAAGTTTAATATTTCCTTTTTTAATCTCCTCTTTGATTGCCTTCCCAACTAATATTACTTACACACAATATCAATAGGCTTGATAATCCTTGGCAAATATCTCACAACATGAGTAGAACTGATTTTCACCATAATGTTAAAGTTGATATATCACATCTTTTTGTATCACAACAAACATTCATTTCTCTATGCCAACACACAACTACTTCCTTTGTTATCCTTCACAAATAGACATTTCCATTAGATCTTATACCTTTTGCAACTAATCTCCTAGAAGTTCCTTTTCTAATTTCACATCTGGACCCATGAAATATGAGTTCATAACCATTATTGCACATCTAAATCACACTCAATAGATTATCTATTAGAAACTTAACATAATAAACATCATGGATCTTATGCTTACCATCAATGAACATAGTACCTTTACCACAAATAGATGTAGCTTTCTCACTTGTAAACTTTATAGATCCACTATCATACTTCTCAAAAGAAATGAACTTTCCTTTATCACCTATCATATAATTTAAACACCTAGAATCGATTATCCATTCTTTAGACTCTACTTTTGGATGCAATTATATCTTCACACTTATTGGTTTTTCACCACTCTTCATATCTTCTGGATTGTCAGACCTTTTGTTATTCTTCTCCTCTATAGCTAAAAATAATGATTATTTTTTTGAGTCATCAACATCATGTTTTTGAGATGAATAAGTTTCTATTAAACATAAATTCTTCTTAGGCCTACCTCTATCATCTATTCTCTTATTTCTATTATTCCATTTTTAACTATCATTTTCCTTATTATCATTATAAAGTCTCTTACCACAATCTTCCTTGTAAGTACATCTAGAATCACAATTACCAATTCTACCACAATTGAAATATTTGAAGGGTAACTGACCTTTGTATTTTCTAGATCCTTTCTTTATTCTTCTTATAAAATTTTTATCTCATCCATGTCAAGGTCACTTTCTTTAGGTTCATCTTCATTATTCTTAGTATCTTTGAATGCTTCTTCTTTCTTATCTTTTCACAATTCATCTAGCTCAATAGTATCAAAGGTAGAGAGTGAGCCATAAAGCTAATCTAAAGTGTACTTTTTCATATCATGACTTTGTTCAATGGCATACCTCTTAGGTTTGTAGCATTTTGGTAGTATTAACATCACTTTTCTCACCACTTAACTTTCTTATAATTTTCCACTAATACCCCTAATTGCACTCTTAATATCATTTACTTAGTGTAAATAGCTTTCAATATTCTCTTCATTAGACATCCTTAGGTTCTCAAATTTGTGCTTTAGATTTGTCAACTTGGCTTTCTTTCTCTTCATGTCACTTCATACACACTACTCCTCCTAGATTTGTTTAGTAGACATCTACCCCATAACCTTAGCAAATACTAAATCACTTAATAAAATAATAATTGAAAATCTATCCTTTGCATTATTCTCATGTTCCTTGATCTCACCCAAAGTTTGAGGACCATTTATTGAAGTAGCATAACTAGTCTTGATAGTTTCCCATATTTTAGTCGGCATGGATTGCAAATAATATTCCATCATTTCCTTCCAACAGGACTAATTTGTGCCATCAAAATTTGATGCTTTGTAATTAACTTCCTATGCCATTTTGAATCTTCCTCAAGCAATTAAGCTTCACTAAGAGGAATATCACTCTAATACCAATTGTTGAATGCACTATAGGACTATGATGAGGGGGCGATTCAAACCAAACCTTAAAATAATTTTCTTATTATCTCTTAAAATTCAAATTACTATTAAATTATTACTACAATTATAAAACATGAAAGAACAAAGCACAATAAAAATAGGAATACCATATTTACATGAAAAACCCTAAACAAGAAAAAACCATGGTGATAATCACAGTCACAATATGAATAAATAATAATAGTATTTTAGGCTCAAGGCCAAGGAAATCACTATACTTGATTGAAATTCCAATACTAAGGCACATAGTCTTAAGGTAATATACAAATTACTTGCGCAACTAAAACTTGTTGTCTCAAAGAAAGATACAAATGACTGCACAAGCTGCCAAAATTTACACACCTTTCAACAAGGTATGAAGAATAGATGAATCAAAATGTAAAAGATCTCTTGATCATGAAATTTTCCTTGAACACTATGTTAAGTGACCAAATTAATGGCAAACACATCTAACATCAAACACTCTCTCAAAATACTATCACACTGAAGACATCGTCATCAAATCTCTTCACAAAATGACTTTCACAATAAATATTCTTGCATAACAATCATATCCACTTCACATTAATCCACACACATTAAAATTCTCAACTTATACAACCACACATCTATATATACAAGATCCTTCATTAAAACCATCAACTAGGCTGGCGAAAGACAAAATATACAATATTACTTAAATTAGGCCACTCAGACCAATAACACATAATGTGGTCTACTATATTACTTAAATTAGGCCACTCAGACCAATAACACATAATGTGGTCTACTCTAGGAGATAAAGGAGACCCAAACACATCAGTACATACTAATTGAGTAATTCCCATGAACCACACTTGCCAACATATCGTCCAAAGTTAGCAAAAAATGAAACATGTTAATAAACAATAAAGTATATTAAACGACCAACCCAAAAAATTCAGACTCCAATGAAAAATACAAAATGTGGATCTACACACAGCATGATAAGACCCATATCAACATACAAACTCAACCTTAAATGCATATCCAAACCAAGGAGCATAATCCAAATAAGAGACACCACCTCAATCAATCAGAAACCAAACCAGCTAACTACACTGAACACAAAATAATATAAATTCACTTGCCAATCAAACTAGCACTAGAAAATTAAATTGGAATGCTACAAAAACCAAATGAACATGTCCTCCAAGTTGCAACACTTGAATTCGTATATCCGAGATCCACCAAACATTTTCAAAAACAATTCTGATATACAACCTCATTTGTCCCATTTTACATGAGGAAAATACCTCATGGAGGTGAGGATGGGAAGGTGACAATCCAAGTATTCCAATTTGATCTCCCTTATAGTGGGTTTGTGAAGAGAGAAGGGTTTGTTACCCACTTCTCCATTTTAGAGAGCTCTAGAGGATTTTAGAGAGAGGAGAGATTTGAAAGATGAAATTAGTCCTTGTATGTAGAGATGGAGGCCAATGATGCATAAAATTTGAGAGATAAGTCTTCCCTAGTCCTTCCACCTTTACTATTTATTTGTTATAAGATTGAGATAGGTTATAAAATTCATCTCAAATTTTATGGGATTAAAATCTAAGATGGGATATTAAATGGTATACTTAGCTTTAGGTGAATCTTTTAGTGGTGATGTTAAAATTTGACATTGTATTATATTTGGTCATTTTGTAGTCTATAAGAAGACTCCATGAATTTAACATGTCTATAATAGTTTTCTTGCTCGAGGGTATGGTTATAGCCCATGAGGCTCCATGAAGCCATTATGGTAGGGTGAAGAGAAAGCTTTGTTTTTGTGTTTTTTTTGTTGTTGTCTTGTATGATTGTTTTGAGATTGTAATTTAAGGGATCTTTCAATATATTTAGTTAAACGGTGTTATTATGTAGTAAAAGAGCAAGTCATCATATTTCAACTTATATTCATATTTTGGTTCTAATTCGATTATTATAAGCTACATAAAAACATTGATTGTAAAAGAATTCATTGTAAACATGATGATTTAGTGAAACATATTTTGTACCTTTCCCTTGTTCTTGAGGTTTTCAAGTTATATTTTAAGAAATAAAGATCTTAACTCAAAACTAGATCTTGTGTAAAAATGATGTTTGATCTTTTGGTTTGTAAATTAGACAGTTAACAGATCCCCTTAAAGTTTGAGAAACAAAGGAACAAAGGGTGTATGCTAGATTATAAAGCTTTCTTTTAAATCGGAACTGAAGTCACGAAACTATAGATTACTTAGCTTGATTTCAAACACTTATTTTGTGAAACAAAGAGAAATATGCGTTGCCACCTTCTAAGATTATACTTTAAGTGGATCAGAATCTATTCTTTATTATTCCTATCCTTGTATAAAATATTGCTGATTTGAAATAAATAAATATTTAAGGCTTGTCGATCTATTTAAAATTGCAAAGTGATAAGAAAGTTGTTGGACTTCTATTTAGAGATAAAAGTGTTAGACGTTGCATAGACTTATCTTCTCTTATATCTACTTATGCAGATAAACTTTTTAAGAAGATTTATAATACTCGCTTAGTAAGGATTTAAAATAAATAGCATGGAATTTGTTAATATAACATGGTTTAAATCTTAATATCTAAGCTTGACCCTCATAGAGTAGAATACCTGTAAAATTACGTGGTATGAGTATGTTAATGTTATTAAACCCTCAATATGCTTCAATTTAAATAAAATAGAATTAAATAAAATTAAAAATTAAAAAATTAAAATGGATCATTAATTTCCTTGAGATTTCATTGAATAGGTAAAAGTCATTATAAATAAACAGAAGAGACCAATTTATTCAATGAAATATAAGCTTTGTATTACAACTATGTATAAGACTGTGCATAAGAACAAGAAAACTTCAGGCAACATAGAAACAAAAGTTGTGAAGATTAAAATGAATAGAGATACCATTCAACAATTAAACTAAAATAGAAATAAACATAAAAATATACATGACAACACATGATGCAAGGTTTTAACGTGGCTCACCAGTAAGTGGCTATGTCCACCAGAAAGTAGGGAGAATAATCTATTAACCAAATATCCAAATACATATACATGACTTCACTAAGTCATTTATATAGACATCTCAGATATGAAATGAAGAGTCCATGTGACTGTTGGGCTTCATATTCCCAACAATCTCCCTCCATGAAGACCAACCAGTATAACTATGCACAACGACATCCCCTCTTCCATTCCAATTCTTACAGAACAAGGCCCATGGAAGATTTTAACCTGGCTAAACTTTGCTCATGAAAACTTCGAATGAGCCTTCTCCAACTCAAACCAGAGTCATAAATGATTTCCGAGACAAAGATTATGCCAATATCAATAACATCACTGTATAATCTGAAACCTTCGTCCAGAAATGTGTCTTTTAATAAATTTTCAACTTCTCTTGTCTCAGTTGAAGGAAGTCCATTTATTACAATGTCTGCATCCCAGAAAGCCTCCTATAAATTTGTGACCTTTACAAATATGTCGGAACCCCGAATAGAATCGACCTCGAGCAGAAGGGCAGTTGCCTTGCCGGAAATGTTGTTACATTCATCTGCCTCACGACTCATAAGTTGTTTGAAGCACACAATGGAGAACAGGGCTTTAAGCTCTCTGATTCTCATTTTGAGCATGGCTAGATGTCTAAGATGACGTAGACTATGCGACCTGCGTACGAGATAATCTCAAAACTTTGACTGTATCACCACCATTCCCTCCTCAAGATTTATCAAAGGCCTCTCCTCACTAAACCTCCACATTAGGGCATCCTTAAATATGCTTAAGCACCACCGATAGGAGAACCATCGGTCGTGGGGTTCAATCACGCGACGCATTGGCCACCACGTCTGTGCTTCGTCTGCAGGGAAGGTCGGTCGTTTTGAGCCCTAGCAAGGCATTTCATTCCCATCTCCAGTGCTTCTAAACACTCCATCAAAGTCTATTAAAGCTCCTCTCTTGCTGGCTCATCGAACTCTTCAATTTTGCTAAGCGCAGACCGATCTTCCAAGCTGAGCAGTCCACTTTGCCTCCACTCTGCCTGTAACTTCCATAAAAACTATGTAACCTTGAGCTACCGCAACTCCTCCAACCATGATGACCCACCAGTACGTCCACCATTGTTCAGATTGGTGGATGATTGAATGTTTTCATGGGTGAATTTGCCTCCACCTTCATGGATATGGAAAACGCCTCTTGCTACACTCAAGTTGGCAACTACCTTTCCATCTGATCTAGACACCGTTCTACACTCTGTTCTTACCACAAAGCTTCCATGCAATACCGTTACATTCTCATCATTGTGAGGCGTTAAAAATTTATTCTTGTCCAGCTTAACTGCAGCTGGAGGGATTTCTATGTTTGGCATAGGTGTTACTTCTTACACTGCCTCAAACACCTACTTTACTTCTTCCACCACAGACTCCCATTCTGTTGTCGTTACAAGGTCCATTAAACGGATCTCTGCAACTTTCAATTTCTCCGCAGGTTTGATGGCAAATTCGCCCATAATCCCAGTATTGTTGTCCGATAAGTTTGCTCGATTCAGAGCAGTAGCATCAGGACCGCTTCGATAACCATACCTAACAACAATGGGCTCCATGTCAAATGAGTTTGTTGTATATCTTGTAGAAGCTTGTGCACTACCTGCAATCAAAGCATTCCACTCTGCCTTTACTTTTGCAATCTGCAAAAATAAATCATTACTCTCCTTTCCGTTTTGAAAATCAATTTCCTCAAAGACCTTATCCTCAGCCTTTCTGAAGTCTTCTAGATCGTGCACAGCTTTGAGCCAGAGGCTCTCTCCGACCTCCTTGAGCTCTAGAATCCTTGCACTCCTGGGATCTTCAGTCACCAGACACTCTGAATCCTCTTGTGGATTCTTTCCACCAAGGAAAGGCTTTCCTATCAACAAAGCATGCATTTTTGTGAAGAAGGATTCCTTTGTCAGGAGCTTCCCATCAGTTTCCTCTTGCTGAAATATGGTTTCTTCAGAAAAATCTCATTCTTTCTCAAAGTTATCTTTTTCAATATTCATGATGCGACACAAAACCATCAACTTCTAGTCCATACAAATGAGTTTGTCTATGAGGAGGAGATTCTCTTCCTTCAACCTCATAAATTTTTCTTTTTCATAATCCTCTTGAGTCTTGGTTTCAACTTCCTCAACTTCATCCTCACAAGATTTAGCGTCCTCCTCTTCTTTAGTCGAATCAAGATCATTAAGGAATTCTTCAATAACAAAATCAGTATCATCATGTTCGTCTTCCATATTTGCTCAAGCCAATGCTCTGATACCAATTGTGAAGATTAAAACGAATATAGACAGCATTTAACAATTAAACTAAAACAAAAATAAACAGAAAAATATACATGACAATGCATGATGCAAGGTTTTAACGTGTTCACCACTAAGTGGCTACGTCCACCAAAAAGTAGGGAGAATAATCTATTAACCAAGTATCCCAATACATATACATGACTGCACTCAGTCATTTATATAGACATCTCAAATATGAATTGAAGAGTCTTATGGGGAAGACAAATAGCCATGTGACTATAAATTAAATATGGTGTGATTTGCATTGTTAGAAATTTATAATTTAATATTGGACAATTTATCTATAAATTAAAGAAATTTAGAATTAAATCGTCACCTTATTTGTTTTAGAAACTTAAAATTGTTAAATGTTATTATTATTTCATTGATTTAAAAGAATTTGCTAGGTTTTCTAATGGAAAGTTTCAAGGCATAACAATAACTTTGTGTGGCCATTAGAAAAGGCATGAATAATGCCTATCATAATACACTAGCTTATATATATTTAATAATATATATAGAATAAGCCGAGAGGTATCCTTCTAGAGGCGCCTATTTTTAATTAATTTTTCAACATTAAACTACAATAGGCACCTCGAGAAGGATACCTCTCGCTTATTCTATATATATTATTAAATATATATATAAGCTAGTAGCAATTGTAGTGTGAATTGGAAGACATAATTCAATAAGGATTAGGGTTCATTTTGGTTTACTATTAGGGTTAGGATTTGATTTCGTTTAAAATATAGTAGGCCTAATTATATAAAGAATAGGGTTCATTTTGGTTTGTTATTAGGCTTAAGGGTTAGGGTTAGGGCTAAGGGTTAGGTTTAGGATTATAGTTAGGGTTTACATTACTGTCAAAGTTAGGTTAATAGTTAGGGTTTGGATTTACATCATGGTTAGTATTACGGTTAGTGTTAAGATTGTGATTAGGCTTAGGGTTTAGGGCTATGGGTAGGACTATGTGTAGGGTTATGGTTTATATCATAGGGCTATGATTAGGGTTTAGGGTTAGGGTGAGGATTATAGTCAGGGTTTCAATCATTGTTAAGGTTAGGTTAATGGTGAGGGTTTGGATTTACTTCATGATTAGGGTTAATTTTAGGGTTAATGTTATGGTTAGGCTTAGGATTTAGCATTATTGTTAGGATTAGGGTTAAGGGTTAGGTTTAGGATAATAGTTAGGGTTTACATTATTGTTAGAGTTAGGTTAATCGTTAGGGTTTGGATTTACTTAATGGTTAGTATTACGGTTAGTGTTAAGATTGTGATTAGGGTTAGGATTTAGGGTTGTGGTTAGGATTATTTGTAGGCTTATGGTTTATATCATAGGGCTATGATTAGGGTTAAGGATAAGGCATAGTATTATAGTTAGGGTGTACATCATTGTTAAGGTTAGGTTAATGGTTAGGGGTTGAATTTACTTCATGATTAGGATTAGGGTTAGGGTAAAATTTGTGTTTAGGCTTAGGATTTAGCATTATGGCTAGGATTATGTGTAGGGTTACGGCTAAGGTTAGGATTATAGTTAGGGTTTACATCATTGTTAGGGTTAGGCTACTGATTAGGGTTTGGATTTACATCATGGTGAAGTTTAAGGTTCTGCTTAGGCTTAAGTTTTAGGTATATGGTTAGGATTATGTCTACAAATAGAGTTTATATCATAGGGTTACAATTATAGTTAGGATTAAGGGTTAGGTTTAGGATTATAGTTAGGGTTTCCATCTTTGTTAGGATTTGCATTTACATCAAGGTTAGTGTTCCAGTTAGTGTTAATATTGTGGTTAGGCTTAGGATTTAGGGTCTTGGTTAAGATTATGCTAAGGGTTAGGGTTTATATCAATGGGCCAAGGTTAGTGTTAGGATTATATTTAGGGTTTACATCATTGTTAGGGTTAGTTTAATGGTTAGGATTTGGATTTACATCATGATTTGGGTTAGGGTTAGGGTAAGGGTTAAGATTATGGTTAGTATTAGGTTTTACGATTATGGTTAGTTTTATGTTTAGGGTTAGGGTTCATATAATAGTATTAGGGTTAGGATTAGCATCATGGTTAGGGTTATGGTTATGTTTAACATTGTGGTTATGATTAACGTTTAGAATTATGTCTAGGCTTAGGGTTTATATAATAGGGTTAGGGTTAGGATTAGGATTATAGATATATTTTACATCATTATTAGGGTTAGGTTAATGATTAGGGCCAGGTCAAGGTTAGGGTTAAGATTGTGTTTACGCTTAGGATTTATGGTTATGGTTAGGATTATGTGTAGGGTTAGGGTTTAAATCAGGGTTAGACTTAGGCTTAAGGGTTAGGATTAGGGTTATAGTTATGGTTCACATCACTTTTAAGGTTAGGTTAGTAATTAGGGTTGGGTTAATGGTTAGCGTTTGAATTTAGGGTTTAAGGTTAGGGTTAGGGTTATGATTGTTGTTAGACTTAGGATTTAGGGTTATTTTTATGATTATTTCTAGGGTTAGGGTTTATATAATAGAATTATGATTAGGGTTAGCATTAGGATTTACAATTATGGTTAGTTTTATGTTTAGGGTTAGGGTTTATATCACACCATTAGGATTAGGATTAGCATCATGGTTAGGGTTATGGGTAAGTTTATGTCTAGGATTAGGATTAGCATCATGTTTAGGTTTAATAATTAGAATTATGGTTAGGGTTATGTCTATGGTTAGGGTTTATATCATAGAGTTAGGGTTAGGGTTAGGATTATAGATAGTTTTGACATCATAGTTAGGGTTAGATTAATGGTTAGGATCAGAGTCAGGGTCAAGGTCAGGGCTAATATTGTGTTGAGGCTAGGATTTATGGTTATGGTTAGGATTATGTGTAGGGTTAGGGCTTATATCGTAGGCTTAGACTTAGAGTTAAGGGTTAGGGTTAGGGTTATAGTTATGGTTTGCATCAGTTTTAGGATTAAGTTAATGGTTAGGGTCTGATTTAAATCATGTTTAGGGTTAAGGTTAGGGTTAGGGTTAAGATTGTAGTTATACTTAGGATTTAGGGTTATGGTTAGGATTATCTCTAGGGTTAGGGTTTATATAATAGACCATAAGGGTTATAATTATGGTTATGGTTTACATCATTATGAGGGTTAAGTTAATTTGTGGGGTTTGGATTTAGAGAATGGTTAGAGTTAGGGTTAAGGGTTGGGCTTACTCTTTCATTTGGTTTAGTGTGAGGGTTGAATTTGGTACAGTGTTAGAGTTCAATTTTGCTTACCATTCAATTTGGTCTAGTTTTAGGATTAGGGTGAAATTAGGTCTAGGGTTAGGGTTTGATTAGGTTTAGGTTTATAGTTCAAGTTGGTTTAGATTCAATCAAGTTTAAGGCTAGAGTTCAATTCAATTCAGGGTTAAAGTTTAATTTGGTATATTATTAAGGTTCGTGTACAATTTTGTTTAGGGTCAAGGTTTATTTTGGTTTAAAATTCAATTAGGTTTAGGGTTAGGGTTGAAATTGGTTTATGGTAAAGGTTTATATCAATTTGTTTTAGATTGGTTTAGATTGTTGTCACTCAATTTGTTTTAGATTTTTGTCATTCAATTTGTTTTACATTTGTTTTAAATTGTTTTAGATTGTTGTCATTCAATTTGTTTTAGATTGTTGTCATTTAATTTGTTTTAGATTTGTTTTGAATTATTTTATATTGTTGTCATTCAAATTTTTTAGGTTTATAGTTCAATTTGGTTTAGTGTCAATCAAGTTTAAGGCTAGAGTTCAATTCAATTGAGGGTTAAAGTTTAATTTGGAATATTATTAAGGTTTGGGTATAATTTTGTTCAGGGTCAAGGTTTATTTTGGTTTAATATTCAATTAGGCTGAGGGTTAGGGTAAAGGTTATCATTCAATTTGTTTTAGATTGTTATTCAATTTGTTTTAGATTGGTTTTATGTTGTTTCAGATTGTTCTCATTCAATTTTGTTCAGGGTCAAGGTTTATTTGGGTTTAATATTCAATTAGGTTTAGGGTTAGGGTTGAAAATGGTTTAGGGTAAAGGTTGTCATTTAATTTTGTTTAGTGTCAAGGTTTATTTTGTTTTAATATTCAATTAGGTTTAGGGTTAGGGTTCAAATTAGTTTAGGGTAAAGGTTGTCATTCGTTCAATATCTTTTTTGTGATGCTAGAATCAAAAGTGCATGACTAATGGAATGAATCAAACACTATTTTCCTACATATGGTGTCCCTTGAAGTAATTATTATTAAATTATTCCTTAATAATGGTAAGTGTTAGTTATTTTTCAGAGACGTTGCTCTAATATGGATTGGCCATATTTTTAGGACATCTGGCTTATGTTTATGAACTATTATGCAACATCATGTAAATTTGGGAGTATAATATATTCATTATATTTGTGGATATTATCAAATTTGCATTACTGAGCATCTCAATGGCATTTACATTTCCTTCATTATTAATATGTATTTGTGTTTATAACTCAATTTATTTTCAATTATGCGGTTATCATGCCACACGCGATATTTTTAAAACGTGTTTCATTATAATTTATGATAACCTCTTTTTTATGTTATAAAGATGCTTAAATAAAAGTAGCTCACTCTAGTAAAATATTCTAAATCCACTTATAGAACTATATAGAACCAAGGAGATGCATTGAAAATTGCCTTTTATTTACTAGCTTGTGTACTCCTTAAATTATAGATATGTGCATCTTGTAATCCAAGATGTCGATCATTTTGAACAAATATAGCCACTCAACAAAAATATTTATTTGTAAAATTTGATTGGGTTTTTCTTTAATTAGAGGATAGGGTATTATAGATAAATTAGTTAATCTTGTTAGCAACAAGAAACATGAATACTTGAATGACTACTTAAGACATTTTAGAAGCTCAGCCATGCATTTTGTTGCATTTCTTCTCGACATTTAGGGGCTACAACATTAGTCCTTCAAAGAAAAAAACAAGGGTTTAAAGAACAAATAAATATATAAACATTCTAAATATTGAATTTCAATTTTACCAAAAAACACAAATTACAAGAAAATAAATGTACAATTTTCATTATTATATTTAAAAACAAATAAATATACAAAACCAAAATATTGATTTAAATTTAATTTTTAAAATGCATATAAGAACAATAGGTTCTAGACTCAAAAGATGCTTAAAAACTATAATAATAGTCACTTGAATGATAAGTTTGAACTTTCACAATATAAAAAACAATAAATTTATGAATACATCATAAATATTAATGTACTCAATTTCATATAAATATGTATATACATAAAAACGAATTCATTAAAAAAAAAAATACAACATATCTCTAAAAATTTGTTAAAAGAAAATACAGTACATCTCCCCACTAAGATTATGTTATTATAGACCTACTTAAAAAAAAATGTTTACAAGACTAAACATAACCTATAGAACCATACTAACAAATAGAGCTACCAATACATCAGTTGAATTTTCATTCAGTAATGAACGATCCTGGAAAGTTGCCTTCAAAATATCTTTAGCGTGGTAAAGGAAAAAATTCTTCTACATTTGAACGAAATTTTGTGGATTCAGCCTGCACAAGGAAAGTATAAGTAAAAGAGTTCGTTGGAAAACACATATCTTCATTTTCTCTTTCTTCTTCTCCATGTCCATGTCCATGCCTTCCTTCTCTACCTAGAAATCCATGCTCAAAATCTCTCTCCCGAGGTAATGGCATAAATTCTTCTACTCTTGAATTAAATTTTGAGGATTCAGGCTGTACAGATAAGGCACGAGGAAAAGATGACTCCTCCTGCTCTTCTGCAAAAGGCATATGCTCACTCTCCGCTGTTTCATCTCTATGCTACCTCCCTTCTCCTTCGTTAGGAAAGCCATGGCCAAATTCAGGCCTAAATTCATCTTCTCTTGGATGAAATCCAGCGGGATCATCATGTCTAGGTAAGGGATGGAAAATAGATCCAAGCCATCCTCTTATTGATGGAAAATGCATATGCTCATTTTCTTGACCTCTTATTTCTTCTTCTGGATGCCTCCATCCTCCCTTTGGAAAACCAGGGTCAAAATCAATCTTTTCTGGTAACGGCCGATCCATTCTCAAATGCAAATCCCTAGATTCAGCCTACAAATCTAGGAATTCAACGACAAAAGGCACATGTTCACATTTAGGTGAAGTATTTTCAAATGGATTCTTCCATCACTTAATATTTCATTGAATATAAATGACATGTTTTTTTTCAGATTAAAAAATCAATATAATTTTCTATTTCATACGAAAAGAATGACGTGTTCCACTTGTGTGTTAATTCTTCTTTAATAAACATTTCATAACAAATTAATCTAGAAAAGGAGATTAGTTTTATATGCATGTTGTATTTGACCATAAAACAGATATATTATTTTAAGTCTAATAATCTGGGGGTGTGAGAATCCTCTTTACATGCATTTTTTTGTTTTTAGTCCATGTTTTCGCTATGCTACAACTACTTAATTCAGCTCTCCAAACATGGTTTATCTTATGGTCTTTTGAAATTTTGCTATTAAAGTAAATTTTCTGGTAATTGTTGCTATTTTATGATTCACTTGGCAGATTTTTCCTGGTGGTTTTCTTTTAACTGTGGACGTGTCTTCTACATGTAGTGCCAAGGTTTTTCCAGATTGGTTCCAAGTTTTTCCAAAATCATTTACTAAAATATTCTGTACTTTTACAGAAAACCACGGTTTTTCCAAAATCATTTATTAAAATATTTTGTGCTTTTACAGAAAATCAAGATATCAGCAATGAAAACATCTGCAATGAAGAACCAATCCAGGTAGCTTTCCAAAAGTTGAATATTAATATGCTGATGTTTCTTCAATTATTCTGCAAATATAATAGAGTCGTTAATTCATATTCAACAAACCTACAATATGAAAACAATATGAAATCTATAAAACAATATCACATACCTCTATCTCATGTTGAAACTGCACAATTGATCCCTTCTCTATCTAGAAATTACTTCACAAGATTACAATTCAAAATGGTGCTTATGGTTTTTGCAATTTTTAATTATCGAATGGAGTGAAACTATATTGTAACCATTTTGAAAACTAAATCTGTTAATCTATCAATTATTTTTTATTTATTTTACATTCTATGTTAATTAATTATTATTTTCAGCCTTAAATAATTGAAAACCAAATGACTATCAAAATAATTGAAAACCCCCAAATGTTGACGCATAAATTTGCTGCCATTGTAGAAGCCTCTTGGCTTAATAAATAATTGAAAACCAAATGACCGTCAAAATAATTGAAAACCCTCAAATGTTGACGCATAAATTTGCTGTCATTGTAGAAGCCTCTCGGCTTAATAAATAGCAAAATTGAAATGGGAATGAATAAGAAATATATTGAAGCAAAACAAGTTAACTCTCACAGCTAAAAGTGATCTAAATTTTAGTTATTTTAATATAATTAAAATCTTTTTTCTAATATATTTCATCTTGTTTTAGTACAATAGCTTATTGTGAAACTGCAACCTAATTTCTCATCTTTTCTTTTGAATAAGGTATTTCCAGATTTTTACAACCTTAAACAAATAATAAATCAAACACCTACATTTCAAATATCATATCTATATAAAAGATTATGTAAATTGTATATTATATGTTTGTAAATCTTTATCAATTTCTAAGTTCAATTAAATATATGTCATCTACAAATGTGGACCACTACTAATTATGACTAATGAGTCACATTGTAGAGCAACCACCCCAAACTCTAATTATGACTACTATAATGATAGTTAGTGTTCTATTTTTCCAAAATGTAAGAAAAAAATTATTAATGAAGGGATAGATGAAATGAGGTCTACATTTCTTGGTAGGCCTTCAACAAAAAAATTCAAAATTCCAAAGGAATCCATGGTCAAAATCCGCACCCTTCTATAGATCAACAATACCGAGGTGGTACCTAGCACAGAGGGCATCATTTAGTACCATCATAGTATTGATTTAATCTCAAAAACACTGCATTATTTCTAAATTTGGTCCTCTATTCATACCTAACTCTAATTATTTCTAAATTTGGTCCTCTATTCATACCTAACTCTAACCATGCCAAATAAAATTCCCTTTGGAGGAGGTACCTTCAATCCAAAATAACCCTTAAGGGAAAAATGCTTCTAGCTAGTCTACTAAGGTTTTAAAAGAGCATAAAAGATCTTCAAATCAGCGTTTCAAGAAAAGCGGACAACCCTAAAGGGAAAGATCACCAAAACAAAAAGAAGGTTCTCTTGAAGAAATGGGTTCAGAAAGAGTCTGCAAATACTCTAGTAGTAGAAGAAGCACCAATTCTGCTCAATATTGGTAGAAAGGATGGAGATGATGTGGTTAAAGTGACTTTTTTAGAGGATTTCTTGTGTACCTAGATTGAAAGGATAGGTAAATTTTGGAACTTTATACATGATATTTATAACCTATCTGCATGGATCCGCAAAGGTTTCATAAGTTTTCTTCATTTATGAGGGGAAGTGTTTCTTTATTGTGATTTTTTTATTAAGAAATTTGATAGAGATTTAGTTCATAGAACAAAGATTTTGCTCTTTGATAGATTTGGGCTTTTTACTCTATGGCTTTTTACTCATATATAGAGTGTTAATGTATATTTTACCCTTATTAAGCCCACTTAGTCATCCATTTATTCTTGAACACTAATCCATTGAAGATGTCGAGTCAGTTCGAAGTTGTTAGAGAGGTACTCATACTCTAATACATTTGGTCAATTTGGCTCATAATCGGGTTTTCATTGTTCTTGTGATTTATATTCATTTGATCTTGGTGTTTTGACATAGAGGGTTCTGAAGGTCGAGAATCTTGCCACTCCTGCGCTTCATACGCCAAAGAATCCTGCTTGAGGCCTTACTAAAAAGAAGCCAGGACAAAGAAAGGAGGGCGTCACTACAAATAAAGCAGTGAATCCCCATGGGTCCCCATGGTTCCCCACAGTGACTGCCGCCATCGTCAGCCCACACAACCAATGACACTCAGGTGGGATGGCATTCATGCAGCCGACACCGCTCACAGAGGCTGCCTGTCGATCGTGCCAGATGGCCCGAGCAGCACCCAAACACCTCTGCACCTGCAAACTCCAACCCAAGGGGACTTAATGTGATCGACATTTTTTGGTAGATTTTCTCACATTGAAAATTATTTTTTTTATAGGAGGATTAATTTTGTAACAAGACAAAAATTGTTTTTCTCAACTTTTTCTAGGCAACTCGAAATTGCATGCTGTTTTTTTTTGCAAAAGTGCATGTATTTTCATCACGAATCCAATGAGAACATTCATGAAATCTCATTATAAAGCTCCAATATCTATGTTTTTTGGGGTTGGTTACAAAGCATTCTTATAAAGTGCCAAAAATAAGGGGGGAACAAAAAGATAATCAAGGGGTGTGTTGTGTGTGGTCTATTTTTCTCACTTCCTCAAGAAGTGCTTACCAAGGGGGTTGTTGTGTGTTTCTACTTTTCTCCCTTCCTCAATAAGTGCTTTCTTCATTTCTGCATTCTACAAAAGCAACAATATTTAAGTCTAGCAACATGGATTCTAATGTGCTTGTATAACCTAACAGATTTAAATTATCATGATTGAAAGTTGAAAGTATTCTTGTACTTAAAAATAAAGGCTTATTTAGAGTAACAATGGGGACAAAAAATGCATAACATGGATGCATGAAGTTTTAAGTTTAACAACGGAGAGGGAATAATGGTGGAGGGAGTTTGAAATTTGAATTTTTAGCAGGTGGTAAATGACAGTGAAGGTGGAAATGGTGGAGGAAGCACAGGGACTGTTTTGGGGGAAGAGGATGAGGATGGAAAGGTGGATGGGAGAGGCAGAGATTCATGGGATAGCGGTACTCAATGCATTCCAACACGCCTCAATGATGCATTGTCTGACAGTTCTGATGGCACGCATGGGTTTGAGGGCCCCAATGACCCTGCCACACACTAGACTTCTTCGTCATTTGTTTCTGACTGCAACAAGAAGTGGACAGCCTTATTTCTCTCGTGTCCAAAGGGTAAGTCGGTTTCCCCTGTTTCTTTTAGTGTTGATCCCATTTCTAGTATTTGTTCCATATCCATTTCGGATTACATTGTGGATTAAAATCTGGCCACTATGGACTCTAATTTGGTGGGCAAATTTATGGGCCCACACGCCAATATTGAATCTGTTAGATAATGGGTTGCTCGTAAATGGAAAGGAAAAGGTTAGATTGATGTTACTGCAATGGAAAATGGTTTTCTCTCATTTTCCTTTACCTATGACGAAGATTTAAAATCGGCGTTAGCTAGAGGACCATGGTTGGTAGGGAAATCCTTCTTGGCTCTAAAAAAATGGGAACCTAGTTTCAACCCAAAGGATTGGCAATGCAATGAAAATCCTATCCAGGTTTGTTTACTTGGTCTTCCATTGGAATATTGGAATGAGGAAAACTTTTTTGGGTTGGCTGCTTGTTTTGGCAAGCTGCTCTTAGTGGACCCCATGCCGACGACTAATAGAAGATTGGTCTATGCTCACATTTGTGTGAATATTAAACAATCATCTAACTTCCCACAGGAAGTCACTTTCAAATAAAAAATAGGGAAATGAATTCAAAAAGTAGAATATGAATCAGTTTCTTTTTCTTGTTTCCATTGTAAGAAGGTAGGTCATTGAGCCAAAGATTGTCCTGTCAAGAATCAGTCTAAGAAATTTTGGAGGAAAAAATCTTCTGGCTCTGTTATTGCTATAGATAAGCCTTCTAAGCCTCTCTATTCCCTAGTTCTTGAGATGGTGGCTCTAGATCCTAATAGTTAGGACTGTAAATTAGTGCAGGGAGTAGTTATGGGGAGAGATCTGAAGGAGATCCCTTGTGGACCTCTATCACTAGAATGTTTTGGTTAGGGAGAGATATCTGGTCCTTTGGAAGTTATCAAAGTGAATCTTGAGGATACCCTTTCCAATATTGTGGCATAATCAAACTTGAATTTGGTTGTAGATATGGGTCCTTCCCAAGAGAAACTAGGTCAGTTGAATTCTTCTTCCTCTGATGATTGTTGTCCTAACTCCCCATTGGATTCTATCTTAGAGATGGAGGATCCTAACTCCTTCATTGAAGTTAAATCTAAGAATCAATGTCAGAGTACTCCTCCCTTAAATTTTGGGCTGGTGTCAGGATCCATGGGTGTGAAAACTAGGAATAGGTATGGAGCAAATTGTGGCACAGAACCACGTGGGGTTGGAAGACCCCCAAACCTATTTAGCAAAAATAAGAAGAGTAAGTTTGATATTGTTGATGGCTCTTAGCGAACTTTGAAGGATATGGGGATTGGTTCCCTTATTTGATGTAAATGAAGATCATTTCATGCAACATTAGGGGGCTCAATCACCCCCACAAACATGATCTCCTGTCTAATATGATTCGAGATCATAGACTGGGAATTTGTCTTATTCAAGAGATGAAAATGCATTCGAATAAACTTTTAAAGATGAAGCTAGCTATTTTTAAGGACAATGTATTCATTGTGTTGATGTGGATGGTCCCTCTGAAGGTATTGCTACTTTTTGGAATCCTAGGCTTGTGCAAGGTGAAGCTATTATTTCCTGTCCAAATCACATTGCCACTAGACTCACTAATCTCCTAGATGGGTCTTCTTTTATCATCTCCAAAATCTATGCTCCGAACAATAGGAGTGCCAGGAAGGTTTTGTGGAACTCTTTTGTTAGTTGTAGACTTCTTTTTAATAATGAGAAGTGGATCCTAATGGGGGATTTCAATTGCCCTATATCTAATATGAGGAAAAGTGGAGGGCCTCTGATTTCTGAGGATCATAAGAAGGATCTTTTGGATCTCATTAATGCCTTAGGTTTTCTTGACTTGGAACTAATTGGGTCTAAGTTCACACGGTCTAATAGGAGGAGTGGGACAAATCTTATTCAAGTCAGACTTGATAGGAGTCTTATTTCCCTTGACTAGCAGCAAGATTTTTCGTGTAGTTTATCTTCTTTATCTAGGATTGGTTCTGATCATTTTCCAATTATTTTGAGCATCTCTGAACCCTTAATAGGAAGAAGGCTTTCCCGTTCAGATTTAAAAAAATGTGGACTCATAATCCTAACTTAGTGGACAAGGTTGCGAAGTGGTCGAGCATTAGGGTCCAAGGTATGACTCTATTTAGAGTGGCAAAAAAATTGGCTAATGTTAAATCTAATGTCCATAAATGGAATAAATCCTCCTTTGGTAATAGTTTCCAAATAAAAGATTTTGTGAAAAGGCAGTTGGATGATATATAGTCTCTAATTCAATCCCAAGGGTATTGCCCTGATGTTATGGACAAAGAAGTTGAACTTCTCTCCAAATTACATAATATAATTTCTAAAGAAGAGAATTTTTAGAAACAGAGATCTAGAGCCATTTGGTTGAAAAATAGGGACAAGAATACTAAATTTTTCCATATGACATGACTCTCAATCATAGAGCTTCTAACATAATTAAAAATATCTCTATCAATAATCATTGGATTGATAATCAGGAGGAGAAGCAATTTGAAGTTGTTCTCTATATTTTTTATTTGTTGTCTGTTGATGTCTCGGTCGAATTGGCTGCACAAGAGGAAATTTTCAGTTAATTCCAAGAGTGTATTTCTCTAGATATGAATTATGAGCTATCCAGAATTCCTTCTGCTAATGAGGTTAGGAAAATAGTTTTTTATTTTTAAGGAAACAAAGTTTTGGGTGTTGATGGGTTTCCCATGATCTTCTTCCAGTTTTTTTGGTCTATTATGGGAGATGACATTATGTATGTTGCACAGGAGTTCTTTGGGTCCATATCTCTTCTTAAAGACCCTAATGCCACTTTTATTATTTTGATTCTGAAGAAAGTTGATGCTAGTTGCTTTCAGGATTTCAGGCCCATCAATTTATCCAATTCTATCTATAAAATATTTTCTAAAATTCTGGTCTTCAAGATTAAGAAGTTTCTTCCATGCTTGATTTCTAAGAAAAAAAACAGGTTTGTTCCAAGATGTCAAATTTTGGATTGCATTGTGACGGTTCATGAAAACATCCACTCCCTGTCTGTGAACAGGAGATCTGGATTTTTTCTTAAACTTGACTTGTTAAAGGCCTATGATAGAGTGGACTCGACTTTCCTAATCAAGATGTTGCATGCTTTTGGTTTTCATGATCACTTCATTCAATTAATAAATCAATGCATTTCTACTCCCAAGTCTTTGGTGTTGATTAATGGATCTACCTCTAGTTTTTTCTCTTCCTCCAGGGGTCTTAGACAAGGGATCCCATTTCACAATTCCTATTTATTATTATGGGAGAAGCTCTGAGAAAGATTAATCTAAGGGAAGTCAAAGCTGGTAGACTTAAGGGTCTTAGGCCATCTTCAGGCCCCCAAATATGTTCCCATCAATAATTTATGAATGATACATTGTTGATGGGGGAAAGTTCAATCTCAGAGGCTAAATCGTTGAAACAACTTCTTTCTCTTTATGAAAGGGGTTCAGGACAGAGGATTAGTCTCCCTAAGAGCTCTATCTTCTTTCTGAATACCCCTGCTCACAAACAAACTAAGATTGCTGAAATTTTGGGTTGTAAGATGGCCTCTTTCCCTGATATCTATTTAGGGCTTCCTCTATGTCAAGGTCTGACTTTAGATGCTTTATGTTCTAATTTAATTGATAGGTTCTATAACAAACTTGTTGGCTAGAAGGGTTCTTTATTGATCCAAGCCAACAAGCTCTAATTGATTAAAGCTTCTTTATAGAATCTCCCTGTCTATGCCTTGAGTCTTTTAAAAATTCTAGCTAAATTTGTGAATCATATGGAAATGATCTAGAAGAACTTCTTGTGGACAAATAATGAATCAAAGAATCGCTTGCATCTGGTTGCTTGGGACCAAGTCTGTATGGAAGAGAAACTTGGTAGGCTAGCCATTAGACATATCCATAATTTTAATATGGCATTGTTGGCCAAATAGTTATGGAGAGTGACCAAGGAATCCAATGAATGGACTACTATCATTGACAATAAGTACCTACGCTCATCATAATCTCCTCAAATTTTCCTTGAAGATTCTTGTCTGGCCCAGAATGCTTCTAGCCTTTGGTCAAGCTTTCTGACTACTAGGGGCCTCATCTCAAAAGGGTCCAAGTGGTGCCTTGGTAATGGTAGGAACATTCATTTTTGGTAAGACCAGTGGGTTGGTGATAGTCCTTTAATTTATTGTAGTTGGGTTGTCTCTTTCATGAAGTAGTGGAAAGATCAGATTGGCTTCTGGGTTGCTGACTATATCTAGGGTGGTAGTTGGATTGATTTATCATCTCTGAAACCATAGCTCTCTCCTCTCTAGAAATAGATTTCCTTAATTTGTATTCCCTCTTTTTCTGTTGAAGATTCTCTAGTTTGGGTGGGATCTTCTTCTAGTGGTTTCTTAGTCTCTTAGGACTTTTTTTAATCACTAGATCCTTTTCTCTGATCCCCCTTTCTAGTCTTGTCTCTGGAACAAGTTCCTAATCCCTAAAATTAATATCTTCTTCTAGATGTTAATGCAGAATAAAGATCTTTCAATTGATAATCTATGCAGAAGGGGGATGTTATTGCCCAATTCATTGCTTTCTCTAAAAGGAGGAGGCTAAGGACATAGCTCATCTTTTATTACATTGTTCTTATAGTCATGAGATTTGGGCCCATTTCTTTAATATCTGGGGTATTAGTTGGTGTTTCCCTGTTAAACTATTGAAGTGATGGTTGCAATGGTTGTGCCCTTCGGATAATCTGGCTCTCAATTTTTTGTCCAATCTTATGCTTCCTCATGTGGTCTAGGGTATTTGGAAGGAAAAAAATAATTATATTTTTAGAGACAAATATTCTCTGGTTGTTGTGGCTGCTCGTCGTATTCAATCATCTATCAATAATTTTTTTATTGCATTTTATCCATCCCAACTGCATGATCTATTTATCAAGCCTCCTAAAATGGACTGGGACATTATTAAAAGATAGCACATTAACTAGGATATCTCTAGACCCACTGTTAAAATGAAACATACTAGACTTGACATTATTTGGATCGATTCTCTGAGGGGGTGGATCAAGATTAATGTTGATAGGGTGACCAAAGGTAATCTTGGGTTAGTAGGCAGTGGGGGAGTTGCTCATGATCACAACAATAGGCTTGTCTTGGTAGTGGCACTCCCACTAGGCACCTAGACATACCATTTTGTCAAGGCAAATACATCTTACATTAGGCTTAGAATGGCAAGTTGTGGAGGATTTGAGAAGGTATGGTTGGAAAGTGGCTCGCTAAATATAATAATTTGTTTAAAACACATATCTCCTCCTAGCCAAACGATTAACCATTTAATGTAGGAATGCTTTGAAATGATAAAATAACACATGGTTTGAAGGAAGTTGGTTGGCCATCTAACCATGTGGATAATTTAGAGTTGATTAGAAATGACGAAAAGTGGTGGTAGGGAGGGGATTCCTTTCCATTCCAGTTATGTGATTTGGTGAGGAAGGACACCAAAAATCTTTCATTTCTTGACAATTAATGATGACCAATCACATGTGTTATGCCTTTCATAGAAAAGAGTGAAGGTGTGTTTCTAGATTGTTCTTGTGGATCTCCTTATTTAGCATCGGTTTGAAGTTTGGTTTTGGTGTTAGCTGAAAAAACTACAAAAATAGTACCATAATGGGTAGAGACAAAAATAGATTAGAGTCATCCTCATGCAAGCTTTGGGAGAAGAATGAGAAGGTCTGGAGGGAGATTAAGGATTAGGGTATGAAACTGTATATTTGGAAACTTCAGGGTTAGGACCGCCAGCTCACAAACATTTTTGTGTCTAGCTAGGATAATGGAGTGTTGTGCGTGTATGGGGTAAAGTTCAGAATCGATGAACCATTCATTGCTAAGATTGCTGGTCTCAGTATGGAGGGCAAAAATTTTTCTAGGGAAAGGAAGAATTCAAAAGAAGCCCTCTTTGTTTTCTATGATAAACAAAGTGAAAGGAGCAGGGTTAAGAAGAACCTAGATGATGACTACAACCGGTTGGACCTTCAGAGTCTCTGGGAGGACATGATAGAGTTTACCATGAGGTACATTACCCTGTACAAGCTCTTTGCTAGTATTTTATGTTACCATTTCACTATCTTGAACCTTTTTAGGCATGACAAGAGAAATTCTATTATATTTTACTTGTTATTCGCCTTGGAGTTATGTATTAGAAAGAGTGCTAAGAATGAGGATAAATTGATTCTTCATGAGGGTTTAATTATTTTAATAATGGAGTATGGAAAGGCCCATGAGGTCAAACCTTCCCCCTCCCTGAAAAACCCTAAGTATTTAGCCAGTTAGGTGTTGCATGATGTGTTAGATACAAAGTTTCATGATGCAGAGGGTGGGAAATCTATGAATTGGAATTATGTCTAGTTGTCAAGTGATTTGGAATATAAACCCTTAGAGGATGTGGATCCCCTAAAAAAGACCACCCCTGGTACTAGTAGAAATAGAAAAGACCCTTGTTCTACAGACCCATATTTTGGGACCACAAAATATGAAAAATTAAAAGACTGGTAAGGCAATGATTCGTGACAAGGAGGATAATGAAATAAAGATCAATTTCCCTCTCAATATGGACACCAGCAAGAACAAAGATAATGAAAAGGATGTCGACTTGCTTCTGGGGAAATCGCTGATGTATCAGGAAAAATATTTCTGATGTTTCTTTGGGGAAATCAATATTCTGAAATAGGGGATTAAAGACCTCATAGCCACTTTCACTAAGACTCCTATTCCAGATAAGACTGAGGAACTCCTGAAGCTTTCCCAAGAAATTATGAAAGACATCAAGATTATGAAGACTAAGGATGAGGTAAAAATTGATAGGATGGGGAAAGAGATTTAGAAATTGAAGAGAAAAATAAAGGGTTTGGTGGAGGTTAGTATGGAATCCATGCACAACAATGTGGAGGGACTTAAGAGGGTTAATAAGGAAATTGCCTTGCAGAAGGAGCAGGTGGTTAGAGCTGAAACATCCCCAGATACCAACTTGACTAGGATGAACCATGAGGTGCATGCATCCGTGGGACTATGTACCAAGACCAAGAGAAAACATCAGGTGACTGGTAGCTCAAGGTTTATTATGGAAGAACTTCAATAGATTAATGACATGACTATCCAAAAAAATGTTGAGCTTATGAAAGCTCTTTCTTACTATATTGTTGTTGTGTCCTGTTTTAGGTCTGTTTTTTGTGGTTTTCTATTTTAGGGTGCTCCCCTATTTCTGTAGCTAGTTAGCGGTTGGTTAGACTCTATTTTATATGCTTTATTTTGTGCTAGATTTAGGTTTGGGTCCCTGTAAAACCCATTTATCGTAATTAAAAAAAATGGGAATAGAAAAAAAAACCTTATGTAGCTAAGGACAAAGAAAAGTATTTCATAAGTGTGACTAAGCATTTGATTTCTTGTGTTTAAATCTATCTCCTAAATTAGTATTTCATGTTAAGAAGTTGAAAATACCCAACAAAGTTTTGGAAGCTCTTAACAATCTGTTTGGGATAATTGATGAACTTAGAAGTTGTGAGTTGGAAAATTAACTATTAGGTATAAGTCCTAGATATTTTACTACTTTAGAGGATTTTTTCACTAAAATTCAATTTTTGTACATTGCAATTAAAATATTGTTGAATTGACAAGAAAGAGGATCAATTAATCCTTTATGTACTTTTCAAACTAGTTCTTGAATTTTTTGTATTTGTCTCTACTTTTTATTCTACTAAAAGAGCTCTTCATAGCTCATGGAAAATGCCCACACTAGATGACTTCATTTATGATCTATCAAGGGAGAAAGAAAAGTTAATTCAAATGAGTGGTTTGAAATCTACTAAGCCTCACCTCTAATTGTAGGAATTGAAAAGCAACAAGATGATAAAGGAAAGAAGAAGAACACTAAAAAAGATAGTGAAAGGAATGAAGAAGATAAAATTTACGACTTCAAAAAGGAAAAATCTTCTCAAAGTAAATCAACTATTGAGAAAGTTAATGTTCTTTTTGTAAGAGAAATAGTCATGAATAACATCACTACATGAAAAAGAAATTTGAGCACCTCACTTTTCTCCTCAAAAAGAATAATATTGGGGTAATTGATTTTATCAATTCATCTTCTTCAAATTAGGAAAATACCAAGGACAAAGAGAAATTAAAAAGAAAAGCCTTAGTTGCTACATCATCATCTTTATCTCCATGGATTATAGATAATTATTCTACATACCATATGGGTTCTCAAAAGGTTGAGTTAGATGGAATTAATATGCCTTCAATCACCCTAGGGGATGATACTCTATCATTGGACAAAGTGAGAGGGTCTGTTGAAGTTGAAGGAGGAACATTTTCAAATGTTCTAAGTGTACCTTCACTATCAACTAATCTCCTTTCATGGGTAGATAATTGACTTAGTCTTTTGCTAGTCTTTAGAGAAGGTTGCTACCATCTTCACCAAACCCTTCACAGAGAGCAAGTTCATTAATCTACAAGCTCTTCTTGCCATGTTATTTACATCAACAACATCATCATTCTTTGGGGGTTCTTCTAGGATTCTTCTCTTCTTATCTCTTTTTTTGGAGGATAGTTTTGTTAGATAGTTAAAATAACCGGAAGACAACTGAGAGGGGGAGGGGTGAATCAATTGCCATGGATTACCAGAACCATTAGCAATTTAAATTTTAATACTAAAACCCAAAATATTAATACCAGAATAGCAGTTAAACTATTTAAGCATAAACAATAATCACAGAATAAAAGCCATCCAGATAACACCAATATTTGTAGGTGGAAAACCCCATGAAGGGAAAAACCACAGTGGGTAGCCTACCCACAGTCAGATAATACTTTTGCAGTAAGTATGTGAATTACAATTGAAGGGCCTACATTTGTAGGAAGGCCAACAGCCTAGAGTGCACTTCTCATCACAAAAGGAGTCTCACTAACTACATATAAATCCAGACTACAATTCGGAGAAGTGTTGAACTACAAAAGATAGCATCTCCCATGCCTGAGTACAGTTCTGGTTAAACTCAATACCGGAGGACTAAATCCTCTTACATAAACTCGATTCGATTTCCAATGATCAACCAACTCCTCTGCCATAACGATATTACATTATTCGCACATTACATTCCTTGACCATGACCTCTAACATTAACCATGATGATCTACAATGAGATCTTACATCTATTTATACAGAACCATTGACCATAAACAATGAGGTCGGCCACCGAACAATAAACCAATTACATAATTACAAACCATGTCAGCCTTAGACCAAAAAAATAATATCAACACATAAGAAATCCCAGAAATACATCAATAGGTCCTATCCACACATTAAATTAATGTCAGTCCATAACCTAGATCAACTGGGACCAAGTGTAGGCCCACACACTTCAACAATGATCTCCAACCACCAAGTCTTGAACATGATAACCAAAAGCATCTTGAAACTCCATTAGAAGCTGCAACAACACCACTTATGCAATTCATCAAAGATCTCTATCAAAATCTCAGCCGATCAAACCCTTACGAAACCAGAAACCAATCTTCTAAGCAAGAAGTATAGCATCCGATCTCTAGACCAAAACAAAATGACCAAATATGAGCATGAGTATCATGAACAAGCTCATTCCATCAGCAGACTATACCAGCACCTACCAGACCATGCTGGATCCAAGTTAACCAAAAACAACTTAACCTACCAGGACTAGAAGGGTGTCGATAAATCATCCAAATAGCTAGTTTTGGCATCAATGAAAAAACATCAATGCAACACATAATCAATCCATCAAATGGCCAACAACCTCCCCCTTTGGCATTGATGGCAACACTAGATGTGAAAAATATGTAAGTACCAAGAAATACCAAACAAGTCTTCCTCAATAAAAGACAACCAACAATCTCCCACAGATAGCTCTGAAATAAAAACCAAACTCCCCCTATAAATAATATCTATGTAAGGCTCTGAATATCTTTTCCTTATCAATATCTCTCCCCCTTTCTTTTTCTTTTTGACATCAATATCACTCCCCCTTTGACATCAATGCTAGAAATCTGACAGAAATATCAAAGAAAAAGCATAAGCCTCTGAATCACAAAGCTGACTACTCCCCCTGAGCAGTAGCATCCCACATCAGTGCTGGAATGAATAGTATGTTTGATAGTGCATGCTGGAGTGATCCCAAACTACATCAATCAAGTCTCTACCAAATGGGAAGAAACTCCCAATCTATCTTTCAGGTACTCAAATGATTCCTTGGACAAAGGTTTAGTAGAAATATCTACAATTTGCTCTTTAGTGTCCACATAAACTAGTCTAACTTCATTTGCTTCCACCTTTTCCTTCAAAAAGTTATACTTGATAGATATGTGCTTTGTTTTAGAATGAAATAGTGGATTCTTTCATATATCAATAGAAATAGATTATGATAGTGAAAAACTACCGGTGCATCACAATCTACCTTTATATCCTTCAACATTTTCTTCATCCATAAAACTTGTGTACAGTTAGTAGCATCAACAAAATACTCAGCTTCAACAGTAGATAAAGAAGTACATGACTGTTTCTTTCTGATCCATGAAACCAACTTCTTTCCAAGAAAAAAATCTCCACCAAAAGTACTTTTCCGGTCATCAACATCTCTAGCCCAATCAACATCTGTATATGCACATAAAGTAAAGTTATCATCCTTAGGGTACCACAATCCATATTCTGATGTACCTTGCAAGTATCTAAAAATCCTTTTAACTGCCATCTCATGATTTTCTCTAGGATCACTCTGAAATGTTGAAACAATACAAACAACATTCATAATGTTAGGCCTAGTCTGAGTCAAATAAAGCAGACCTCTAATCATAGATTTGTATCTTGTAGGATTACTTGTGCAGAAAAGTCTTTTCTTGTCAATTTCTCACTTGTAATCATAGGAGTGCTTACAGATTTAGAATCTCCCATACCAAATTTCTTCAACAATTCCTTAGCATATTTAGTTTGACAGATAAAAATACCTTTGTCAGTCTGAGTAATCCACAAACCTGAGAAATATTTCATCTCACCAATCATAGACATCTCAAATTATTTCTCCATATTCTTACAAAATGCTATGCATAACTTATCTGAACCACCAAAAATAATGTCATCAACAAATACTTCAATAGTTAGTATATCATCATTAGTGATTTTATAATATAAATTACTATCAGCACTACCCTTAGTAAAACCAAGCTTCAAAGGATATTTATCCAACCTTCCATACCAAGCTCTAGGTGCTTGTTTCAATCAATATAAATCTTTCCTTAACCTACACACCATATCTGTATCATCTAATAGTGAAAAACCATAGGCAAGAAATAATCTTACAGCTTCAATCCTAGCTACAGATGCAAAAGTCTCTCCATAATCAATTCCTTCCTTCTAAGAATATCCTTTACAAACCAATCTAGCCTTATTCCTTATAACTCGACCATCCTCATTCAATTTATTCCTAAAAACCCATTTAGTTCCAATAACATTTTTATTTTTAGGCCAAGGAACCAAGGTCCGTGTGTTATTTTTTTCAATATGATCTAATTCTTCTTCCATATCTTTCAACCAATGTTCATCTTTACATGCCTCAATTATTGATACCGATTAAACTTGTGAAATTAAACATACTGCATTAGTTGTCAGTCTTCTTCTTGTCATAACTCCATTGCTCCTATCCCCAATGATTTGATCTTCTAAATGATTCAATCTCACATACCTAGGAGTCTTCTGACTTTCTATACCTCTTCCCTTTTCTTCAGTTAATGTAGAATTCTCTAATGTTGTCGGAGTAACTGGTTCAACTCTTTGTTTCAGTAAAGGTGCTATCAGTTTATATATAATCATTTCCACTACCAGTTCCTTCTCATAAACTATGATTTGACTTCTGTTCAACTCATCTACTTTGACATTAGCACTCTCCACAATTCTCTACAATCTCTTGTTATAACATCTATATGATTTTCTTTCATTAGAATAACCAAGAATTATGCCTTCATCACATCTAGGATCAAATTTCCCAATAATATCATCTCTCTTGATATACCATTTACTACCAAAAATTTTGAAACACTTAATTCTAGGTGTATTGTGAAACCATAATTCATAAGGTGTCTTACTAGTTTCTCCTTTGATATGTACTCTATTGAATGTATAAACCGCTATACTGACTGCTTCTCTCTAGCAGATATGAGGTAGACTAACTTCCATCATCATTTTTCTAGCAGCATCCAAGATAGTTCTATTCTTCCTTTCCACAACTCCATTTTTTTGAGGTGTCTGAGGAGCAAAAAATTGTCTTCTTATACCATGCTTGTCACAAAAGTTATTAAACTCACTAGATGTGAATTCACCACCATGATCGGATCTCAAAAACTTAATCTTCAATCCCACTTAGTTTCAACTTTAGCCTTAAAGAATATAAACTTTTCAAATGCTTTATATTTTTCTCTCAGAAAAGTAACCCACATCCTTCTAGAATAATCATCAATGATTAGCATGAAATATCTATCACCTTGAAAACTTTTAAATCTAGCAGAGCCACACAAATTAGTATGAATAAGATCAAGAACATCATTTGATTTATCTTGTATATTTTTGAAAGAGGTTTTGACATGTTTACCAATTTTACATTCTTTACATACCGCATTATAAGGCTTCATAATCTTAGGTATATCCCTAACTGCCTTAGTTGAATTGATCTTCACAATCCAATCAAAATTCACATGACACAGCCTTGTATGCCATAGCCAACTCTCATCAATCTATGTAATCAAACATGTCTTCTCACTGGAGTTCAGATGAAATATATTACCTTTTGTATGTGTACCAGTTGCAATCTCCAAGCCAGATCTATTAATGATTTTACATTTCCCATCCTTGAACTGTAATTGAAAACCCTTGTCTACCAATTGTCCTACACTCAAAAGAGTATGCCTCAAACCTTCAACATAATAAACATTGTTAATATTGTTCTTACCATCCAATGATATATTTCCTTTTCCTTTGATCATACATGCTTTGTCATCTCCATATCTAAATAGACCACCATCAAATTCTTGCAGAGATAGAAACTTCCCTTTATCCATAGTCATATGATGTGCACAACCACTGTTAATTACCCATTTATCCTTGTCTTAACTTTTAGAAGAAAGTGCCTCCTCTTTAGGTACATTCTCTTCCAATACTGGATCATCTTCCTTGATAGCCAGAAATACCCATTCCTTCCCATTTTTGGATCCACTAGCAGAGTCTTCTATCAGTTCATCATCAAAATCAGTAATGCCTTCCTCATCCGCTATATACCATGATTCATCTTTTTTTTCTTATATTTATACTTATCTATCAATGTGAAAATGTTCCCACCAAAGAGATGCATGACCTTTTAACTGGGTACAAGCATATTTCACCTTTCTTTCTTCTGCATTGTTTTCCAAATTAAAATATTTCTCCATCTCCAAGATCCAATCCATCAATTCATCTAAATACAGCTTACCATCATACTCTACTGGGAAAAAATGTGGTTTGGTGTTTGCCCTACTCAAAACTCTCAAGAACCTCTCTTCTTCCAGATCGATTGTCGGTGGATTTGCTACTTGTTCAATCGGGGCTTCTTCTTCCTCATATTTACTCGCATCTTCAATATGTTAGCCTCTTCTTTGGATTGTCTCAACGGCTTCCAACCATTCTGCAATTCCTCTCAATATTTCCATCACAATAGGGTCTGCATTCCCATGCACTCCACCATTCCTATCTTCTTTTCGCACCATCTTCATGCCAGTCCTCTATAGCTGTAGGTCGGATCCATAGTCCACCAACCCACAATGAGATTCTCATGATAATGCAATCTTCAGAATAAAATCTTGCTCGGATACCACTTGGTGCAGTCATCAGTTAGAAGGGACCTCAAAGAGATCAGTCCAGACTGAGAAGAAAGAGTAAACACAATAGAAATAAGAGGATGTGATGGAGGCAATGCAAAACTGAATGAATTAGATCATGAAAATTGATTACAGATAATCAGTAACATCCGAGTTACAAGATTCAGCTCACTGGACTGCCACATACATGCTCAATTATAGAATTTGTCAACTTTGGACCTATAAATCTTAAGATCTATCTTCTATGTTCTATCTTACTAAAATATGATGCTAAATTACAATGATTTATATGGTCTAGAAGGATTTGGTCAGCACAAGAGGGATTAAATGCACCAAGTCAGCCTCTGTCAAAGAGATTCCTTCGAAAAATCCAAAGGAAGAAATGAGGATAAAATTATCGGTCAGCCACATGCCAAGGAACATTGGAATCAATGAGCTAGGGCTCCAAAAGCTACGGAAAGGATCCACAGGATTCACCAATAGAAAATAGGTCCAAGCGGTTTTGGTGCCAGAGACAGTCTGGGAATCCAGAATCGATAACTTGTCGGAAAATGATCCAAATTCTCCACGGTTTAGGAATAAAGAAGATGATCATGTCCTCAAGAAAAATCCAAGTCTACAAGATTCGGTGAGAAAATGCAAGAAAATATAGAAAGAAAGGTTGAAACTATAAAAATGGAAAACAAACAGAAAAGAAATATTTTTGGTTGATGTAAGGTTGCGAAGAACTGGGGATGCTCTTGCATCATCTTGTTTTAATTTAGAGGTAATTTATTTTACTATGGAGCTATATTTGATTAAATTAGGAATTTTTCCTATTGATGACATAATGTGATGCTTAAATAAGTTCATTGTAATCGTTGCCACTAAGGTTCAACCCTTTGTTGTCCTCGCTTATAATAACTAGCATATATACCTTAAATTTTAATTTAATCTATATAAAATACGTCGAGAGATATCCTTCTCGAGGAACCTTTTTGACTCTAGGGTGTTATTTCATTAAAAATAGGCACCTCGAGAAGGATATCTGTCGACGTATTTTATATAGATTAAATTTAAATTTAAGGAGTATATGCTAGTGGTAGTGGCACTGCACAACATGGAAAACATAAATAAATCAATATATAATTATAAATCTAAGATATATTAAATTTTATTTAATGGCAAGTGTTATGGTTATGCTTAGCATTAGGGTTAAGGCTAGTGTTATGGTTGAGGATAACATTTACATCATGGTTCGAGTTAAGGTTATGATAATGGTTAGCGTGTATATATCATGGTCAGGGTTAGCATCAAGGTTATGGTATAGTTTTGGTTTATGATTTTGGTTAGGGTTAGGGTTTATGATTATGGTTAGGATTTATTTTTAAGGTTAAGTTTATGGTTAGGGTTAGGGTATAGTGTCAAGGTTACAATTACAGGGTAAAAGCATAAACCTGTGTCACACTTTTACAAAGGAAAAGTTTAACACAGCAATAAGTGTTCAATTTCGTCACCATAAAAGTGTCATTGGCATTTTGAATTTGAAGATGATGTAAATTGATGAAATATGTAAATTTTTTTGAAGTTTAAGTTTACTTTTTTTTAAAAAAAAATTGTTAATAATTTATATGTTTTTTTACTTTTAAAGTCCATTTTTTTATTGCTGAAAAACACTGAAAATAAGCAGGTTTAGTTCCCACCACAAAAGAAAATGCAAATCAACCTATTTTTCTCTGATTTTGATATCCATTATAGATGACATATATATAGTGCATGAAAAAAAATTTAATTTTTGATGTATATTTTCTTTGTTATAGGATTTGGAAGTTGAATATACCAAAATTTGATGGTTTTTGTCTCCCGCCACAATTTGTCGATTCAATTTATGATAATAAAAAAACTAAAAATACCCTTTTGGAGAAAACTGTCTCTTCTAGTGAACCATATTTTTTTCAAATTTTTTTTGAAGTGATTCGATATTTTTTTTTGTTTTTCAAACCACCCTATTATAGAACAAAACAATACCTAGTCATAGTATTTTTAAAATTTTAAAAATTAAATGTAATCAAAACATTATAAAAATTATATGAGTAGAATTGTGACTTCGATCTCTAGAAAAGGGTATTTTTATTTTCTTAATAAGTTTAATTTACATATTGAATTTTATTGTGGAAGTGACAAGTTTCAGAAAATCATCATTTTTGTTGATGTGGCTGTCATTTGGCATTCCACATAGATAGTTCGAGCCAAAACTATTCAAAATATTTTTGAGTTTCTATAGTACACTGTATTGAAAGGACACAAACGTTTCATTCGGAATGTTTCCAGTCGGAAATCCATTGCCACGCGAGCGCTACGTGGCCGCCAAGTCAGTTCGGTCGGAACCCTTCTGACCGGAACGGGTATTGTTAGCCTAAAGTGTGACATAGATCCATACAATTACCCTACATTTAGGGTTTACATGAAATTTAGGGCTAGAATTAGGGTAATGGTTAAATTAAACTAAGATTAGGGTTAAATTAGTATAAAAGTTCAATTAGGATTAGAGTTTGGACTAGATTAAGCTTAGGAATAGATTATGATTAAAGTTCAATTAAAGTTAGGGTTAAGGTTATAGTTAATTAGATTTACAGTTCAAATATGAATAGAGTTTGATTATGATAAGGGCTATATTAAGATGAGAGTTCAATTACGATTATAGTTTAATTAGGGTTGGCATTAAGTTTAGGCTATGATTTAGTTTTGCTTAGATTAGGGTTCAAGTTGTAGTTAGGGCTTAATTGTAGGGTTATATTTAATTTTAGGGTTAGGTTATGGCTAGGTTTTAATTCTAGTTAGATTAAGGTTGAAGTTTATGACTAGCTTATGGTTTAGGGTTCAATGAGGTCTAGATTAGGGATATTGTCAAGGTTAGTGTTTCATTATGGTAAGGTTTTAATTATAGTTTGGGTTCATATAAGAGTTCAATTAGGGTTAGAATTATCTTTATGATTCAATTCCATTATGGTTACAATTAAATTAAGATTAAATTTTAACTAGGATTAGGGTTTGGGCTAGAATTCTCTTAGTATTAGGGATTCAATAAGTCTTAGGGTTTAGATTAGGTTAGGGTTTAATTAGGGTTAGATTAAGGCTAAATTTTTAGGTATGGTTTAATTCTATAGTTAGAGTTATTCATAGGGTTAGCTAATGGTTGGAATTCAATTACGGCTATATTTAAGTTAAGAGTTCGGTTATGGCTTAGGGTTATGGTTTGGGTTAGGGGTTAGAGGAAGGATTAGGATTATGGTTTGCGTTTACATCATGGTTATGGTTTGTGTTATGAACAAGTTTAGGGTTAGAATTATGGTTAGGTTAGGGTTAGTGGTTAGTAAATTATTACATAAGGGTTAGGTTAGGGTTGGGTTTTAAATAATGGTTATGTTTAGGTTAGGTATAGTGTTAGAGTTAGGGTGTAGGGTTAGCATTAGGATTATAGTCAGGGATACTATCAATGACATTGTAAAGGTTAGCAATAGGATTAGGGTTCGAGATACATTTTGATCTATGGTTAGGGTTAGGATTAAGGATTATTATTAGGGTTAGAGTTTAGGGTTATGGTTAAGTAAGAGTTAGGTTTAGGGTTAAGGGTCAAGGTTATAGTTAATTAGAGTTAGGGTTCAATTATGCTTAGGGTTTGATTATGCTAAGGGCTTAGTTAGGATAAAGGTTTGAGGTAGATTAGGGTTAGGATTGAATAAATACTAGTATCTAATTATGATTAAAGTTCAATTAGGGTTAGGGCTAAGTTTAAGGCTAGAGTTCAATTAGGGTTATAGTTAAATTTAGGGCTACATTTCAGTTATTACATTAAAATATAGTTTAACTTATAATTAGATCTTAATTATAGGGTTCTAGCTAACTTTAGGTTTAGGTTATGGTTAGGATTCAATTGGCCCTAGATTAGGGATATTGTCAAGGATAGGATTTGATTATGATTTGTGGTTGATCATAGTTATGATTATTATAATTATATTTTAATTAGTGTTAGAATTATGATTATGATTCAATTACTTTGGGCTTAGGGTTAAATTAGGGTAAGGATTTGGGCTAGAATTCAATTAGGATTAGGGTTCAACTATAGTAACTTTTAATTCTAGGGTTAAAGTTAAGTGTAGGGTTCAATTACAGTCCAATTATGGTTAGGATAAGGCATGGTGAGGGTGAGGTTTAGTATTAAATTAGGATAAGATTTCAAAAAAGGTTAGGGTTCATAGTAGGGTTAGATTAAAGTTGAAGTTATAGGAAGGGTTTATTTCTATGGTTAGAGTTAATTTTAGGGTTAGGTTAGGGTTAGCAATCAATTAGAGGGATTAGATTTAAGGGTTAAGGTTATAGTTAATTAAATTTAGGATTAACAAATGATTACAGTATGATTTTGGTAAGTGTTAGACTAAGATTAGAGTTCAATTACGATTAGAGCTTAATTAGGGTTAGGATTAAGTTTAGGATAGGATTTAGTTATAGTTAGATTAGGGTTCATATTGTAGTAAGGGCTTAATTGTAGGGTTATATTTCAATTTAGAGTTAGGATATAGTTAGATTAAGGTTGAAGTTTAGGATTAGTTTATGGTTTAGAGTTCAATTAGGTCTATATTAGGGATATTGTCAAGGTTAGGGTTTGATTATGGTAAGGTTTTAATTATAATTAGGGTTCATATAAAAGTTCAATTAGGGTTGGAATTAGCTTTACTATTCAATTACATTAGGGTTACAATTAAATTATGATTAAAATTTAATTAAGGTTAGGACTTAGGCTAGAATTCAATTAGGGTTAAAAAAGTGTTTAAAGTGTTATGGTTTAGGTTACGTTAGGTTTTAAGAGGGGTTAGATGAAGGTTTAAGATGTAGGTAGGGTTTAATTCTATAGTTAGAGTTATGCTTAAGGTTAGGTAATGGTTGGAATTCAATTAGGGCTATATTTAAGTTTAGGTTTAAGTTATGGTTGAGGGTTAGCACTAGAATTGGGATTATTATTTGGGTTTACATCATGTTTAGGGTGTGGGTTAGGGGTTAGTGTTAGGATTAGGATTATGGTTTGGGTTACGAACAAGTTTAGGATTAGAATTATGGTTAGGTTAGGGTAAGGGTTTTGTTTTAAATGACATAAGGGTTTAAATAATGGTTAGGGTTTGGTCTAGGGTGAGGCTTAGGGTTTAAATAATGGTTATGTTTAGTTTAGAGTTAGGGTTAGCATTAGGGTGTAGGATTAGTGTTAGGATTACAGTTAACAATATGGTTGACATCATAGTTAAGATTAGGAATAGGGTTATGGTTGGAGGTACATTTTGAGTTATGCACTGGGTTAGGTATTAGTTTTAAGACTAAGGATTACTATTAGGGTTAGGGTTAAGTAAGAGTTAGGTTTAGGCTTAAGGATCAAGGTTGTAGTTGATTATAGTTAGGGTTCAATTATGCTTAGGGTTTGATTATGGCAAGGGCTTAGCTAGGATCAAGGTATGGGGTATATTAGGGTTAGGATTTAATAAGGATTAATATTCAATTCTGATTAAATTTTAATTAGGGTTAGGGTTAAGTTTAGGGCTAGAGTTCAATCAGGGTTAGAATTAAATCTAGGGCTATTGTTTGAATTATTGTTAGAGTGTAGTTTAAGTTGTTATTAGAGCTTAATTCTAGGTTTGTATATAAGTTTAGGGTTAGGTTATGGTTTAAATTGGGTCTAGATTAAGGATATTATCAAGGTTAGGGTTTGATTATGACAAGTGTTTGATCATAGTTGTGATTGGTATTAGATGTCAATTAGGGTTAGAATTATGATTATGATTCAATTACTTTAGGCTTAGGGTTAAATTAGGGTAAGATTAAGTTTAAGGTTAAGATTGTGCTATAGTTAGGGTTAATATTGTAGGATTATACATTCATAAACTTATTTTCTATTTATTATGAAATATTAATAAAAATATTCATTATTATGTATATTTTTCAATACATCTATAAACTAAAGAGCTTCAAACTTTTTTCTAATAAAATTAAGGCATTTTAAAATAGATTTTTTTTTTAATTAAAATTATTTTCTTTTAACCTTTTAAATAAACATAAAAAAACTTTTTACCTTTCTAAATTATTCATTATATGTAATTTTTGAATATTTTAATGACTCAACAAAATAGAAAAATTACATCTATATGATAAATTAGAAACTTATAATAATAAATATTTTTATATCTTAAATATTATATAGTATTTTTTAAATATTTTTGTATGTAAGTTTAAATTTAGAAAAAATATTTTTGAATGATTGAAATTTAAAAACATAGAAATTCTTTTGGATCTTTCCAAATTGAAAATTAAGATTCTTTCATTCTTTATTTTGTAAAAATATTGCTTCTATTTTCATATTTCAATCCTTTTTAATCTTTCTAAATCAGAAATTAGATTATTTCCTTTCTTTTTAATCTAACTGAATACAGTATATTTTTAATTGTGAAATTGAGAAAAATTAGAAATTAATCTAACATTTTTATTCTACTATTCTTTTTTTTATGCAAATCAAATAGAAACATATTTCATTTCTATTCTACCATTCTTTTTTTTTCATGCAAATCAATTGAATTGTAAAATTAAAATACATTATATTTATTTAAATATTTGAATGATAAATTTAAAATTAAAATGTAGATCTCTATCTTAAAAATACCTTGAAGATAAGATATTAAAGTTTTGTTAAATTTATGAATTGTCTCTTACATTTTACTTTGGGCATGATGCTTTATTGTTATTACTAATCGTAATGAAAATATATGCATATGTAAATTATTGACATGACATGAAATTTAAAAAAGTTGTACCAAGTTAGAATTTAATTAGTGATTAGTTAGGCAAATAGTTCACAATTAAAGTCATGGGAATATGATTATCATATAACATAGATTAATATTAGGGTCTAATAATAAGTTATGGTTCTATTGTGCAAGGAAGTAAAAGAGACAAGAGGAGGATGAAGAAACTTCTATACCAAATTAGTTACCTTTTGGATTAGTGAAAAGTTATATATGTGTTTGTATTGTGGGTCTTTATTGAGAGTTTTTCAATCAATTTCCTTTTCAACACACCATAGGATTGAGAGAGAGATTAATTAGTTTGGAACTCAAACTACAATTAACTTATTATTGTAATAAACCCAATAAAAACATGAGCAACAAATTTACTCAGAAAACCCTAAACAAGGAAAAACTACAATGAGATTCACACTCACAATATGAATATCTAATTAATTTTTTTTAGGTTGAAGGCCAAGGAGCTTACTGCACCTGATTCAACATGCAAGACTAAGGAACACAACCTTAGGGAAAGATACAAAGGACTTTCATAATAGAAACTCACTGCCTTAGAGCAAGATAAAAAGGATTGCATAGGCTACCAAAAGGAACACACCTTCTTCTAGAAAATATAGGGAATGGATGAATTGAAATGAACAAGATCTCATGAATATTTCTTGATCATGAAATTATCCTTGAACTAGTATTTCAAGGGACCAATATCATGGAAAACACATCTAACATCAAACAACATCTCAAAACACTATCACACTAAAGATATCATCATCGAATATCTTCACAAATTGATTACCACACCAAATACACTTGCATATCATTGACATCCACTTTAAATTAGTTGATGCATATTCCACACCTTAACTCATACAACTACATAGGTATATAATCAAGATCATTCATTAAAACCTTCAACTAGATTGGCCATAGATAGAGTATACAATCTTTGATAAATTAGGCCACCTAGACCAATAGCACATAATTCAGTCAACTCCAAGAGATAAAGGGGATGCAAAAAAATCATAAAACATCCTTCTAAGGTGATTCCAATTAATCACACACATCAAAACATCCTCTAAAGTTGGCAACAAATAGAACGTGTAAATAAAAAATAAAACGCATTAATCGGTGAGCCAAAAAAATCCTCTAGTGAAAACTATATAATATAATATGGATTACAAAAACCATGGTGAGATCGATATAAAAATAAAAAAATAAACCTTCAATACTTATTTGGACCAAGAAACATGATCCAAATAAGATACACCACCTCAATCAGCTAGAAACAAAACCAATTGATAGCACTGAATAGAAAACAACATAACTTCACTTGCCGATCAAACTAACACATGAAAAATAAACTTGAACACTGCACAAATGAAATGAGTATGTCCTCCAACCCATAAAAATTTAATCCACATATCCAATAATGAACAAGAATTCTCTAGGCAAGTTTTGACAAACAACCTTATTGTGAGAAATAACATCAACCAACTCTACCATTTGAGAAATTGGTGAATTAAAAATCTGACAGTCCAATATACATAGATCATAAGTATTATATCCAAAATTAAATCCATAATCTTCACAAGCTATAGGAATACAAATCATTCTTCCATTAGGATATTTATTACTCCTTGCATATAAATACTATTTCTTGCATATTAAAACTTTTGCTACACCAACCTTCCAAAAATAACTCATAATTTCTCAAAAACATCACCAGAGAACACAACACCATTATATAACTTAGTTTTGGACCATTTTCAACACATAGTGACATCAATGACAACACCAAATAGGTTGACATAAATGACAATACAACTCAACATAACTCAAGTTTCCAATGCTCTCCCCCTTTGTCATTGATGGAAGCACTTGTACCACAAACAATAAATAATACTTTATATCTCTCCCCCTCTTCAACATCAAGGATAGAGTGCACACTACTACAAACAACAAACTACTTTATTAAATTCTCTTCCTTTCATCTTGACTCTATTTCCCTCTTCTAGGAACTACCTTGATCACCACAACATTATATTTGCAACTAATCTATTGCAACCACACACAACACTTCTTCCCTTTGAGATAAATAACAGCATCAATTAAGGGAGTCAAAAGATAAAATTTTAAATCTCTATTGGACAAATATACTAGCTAAATGCACATAGTTTAAAGGAGGGACACTAACCCCTAACTTCTTGTCAAAGATACTCAAAGGTATCCTTTGGCAGAGCCTTAGTAAAGATATACACAATATGTTCCTTATTAAGTACATACTCCAATCTAACTTCCTTCTCTAGAAATTTTGCTTTTAAGAAATGATGCTCCATTGAAATATGTTTAGTCCTTTAATTCATCACAAGATTATTTTAAATGTTAAATGCACTTGTATTATCACACATAATAGAAACTGCCTCATAATACTTCACCTTGATATCTCTAATAGTTCACTTCACCCACATGACTTGAGTACAATAAGATGTTTCTACAATGTATTCTACCTCTATTATAGATAATGACATGGAATCTTGTTTCTTAATCAACCAATAGACTAATTTGTCTCCCAATAAAAATGCACCACCACTTGTACTTCTCCTATCATCAACACATCCAACAAAATCAACATTTAGATATGCTTTCAAAGTTAAATCGTTATCCTTCTTAAACCATTATCCATAATCTGGAGTCTCTTTCAAACATCTAAATATCCTTTTTAGTTATTGAGAGTGAGATTCTTTAGGATTAGCTTGATATTTGGTAACCAAGAAGACAACCTACATAATATCTGGTCTTGAAGTAGTCAAATACAACAATCATCCAATCATAGATCTATACTATTTCTGACCAACATCTAAATATCCATCATCCTTTCTTAACTTACAACCAATAGTCATTGTGATTACAAATAGTTTAGAATTCTCCATCCCAAAATTCTTCAACATCTCCTTGGTATACTTGGTTTGAGAAATAAAAATGCCTTCTTCTCATTGTGTAACTTGAAGACCAAGGAAAAATAAAAAATCACCTATCATTGACATCTAAAACTATTCCTCCATTTTGTCTACAAACTTTTACATACATCATCATTTCCTCCAAATATAATATCATCAACATACACGACAACAATCAATAATTCATCATCTTCAATTTTGAAATAAAGATTGATATAATTTGTAGTACCTTTTCTGAAATTCTACTACAACAAATACCAGTCTAACCTTGCATACCTAGCTATAGCAGATTTCTTGGGTCCATAAAGTACGTTCTTGAGTTTGTAGACCATATCTAGATCTTCTGATAGCTTCAATCCATCCAGATGCTTAATGTATAATTCTTCTTCAAGTTCTCCATTCAAGAATGCAAAATTAACATCCATCTAATATACCTTAGAGTTCTTACATGCAAAATCTACAAGAAACATCCTTGTAACTTCCATTCTTGCTACTAGAGAAAATGTCTCCTCAAAATATGTACCTTCAACTAGTGAATAACCCTTCCACACCAATCTTTCCTTATTTCTTGTGACTTTTCCATTTTTATTAGCTTGTTTCAAAACACCCACTTAGTTCTTATCACATTATTATCCAATGGTCTCAGTACCAATTCCCATCTCTAACTCTTCTCTATTTGATTCTCCTCCTCTTTAATTGCCTTTATCTAACTTTCATCCTTGCATGCATTCACACAACTCTTCGTCTCCACCCATCCCAAACCATTGGGGCCTTAACTCCTGGTAGAGTGAATCGGAACTACTTCACGGAGAAACCGGAGAGGATAAAAAAAAGTTGCATACATCTAAAGCTTTGATCCAACGAGCGAGTACGAAGCGACCAGGTCTGATCAATAAATGAATTAGCAGCACCCACCCAAAGTAATTCCTCTCAGATATAGATTCCCATTCCTGGTAGTAGGAGAAATGGCTGGATATGGTCGATAAGAAACAATAATTTTCTTGTTCATTGGTTTTTGCAAGTTTTCTTCTTGTATGAACTCCTTTATTCTTGTCTCCAATGACCTATTCCTTTCAATGATTATTTTGCACATATTGTGTTGGAGTCTTAGGTGTTTGTTTTATTTTTCTCGTCTCTTATTTATCTTTTGAAATAGACTTCTCTTCTATAGCAATAACAACAACTTCTATTTCAGAATTAAATTCAAGTGCAACCTTAGTCTGATTTCATTCTTCACTCACTTAGATTTTTTCACTCTCCACAATCTTATTCAGCCACTAGTTGTAACACTAGTATGTCTTACTCCTTGAAGAATATAGAAAAAATGTTCTTTAATTTGACCTTGCATCTGTAACGTCATAATTTACTCCCTATAAAATTCCATGCCATATAACAAACTTTTCTTTAAGCTGATTGGAAGTATTATTCATGTCTCCTTGTCATTTTGTCCACATGGATTAACTTTTCAACTTAGAATTTAGCCTTTGTCGACCCTGGTGACCATTTGATTTATGGATACTAACATTCCTTGGAGATGTCCACATACTGCACTAGCATCCCATGAATATGTTACTTCGTAGGTGGTAGTTTGAGCATTATGCCTATGCCTGAAAGTGTTTGTAATGCCTCTATCCACAACCATCAATGTTGAGATTGTTCCCTAAACTCATATCTCACTCATTTGAGATGATTTTGGGAGTTCTTGATTGTTTGGATAAATTATCGAGCTCATGCAATATTTTCTACATCTATCATAGGTTTTCCTAGCATTCACCATTATCACAGTTTTTGAAGAGCTCTTGGGACTCAACTCCATTCAACTAAGTGTTAGTTTCTCAAGTGATAAAGTCGAGTTCAGTTTTTATATTTGTTTACTTGTATCTCTATTTTTCCATCTAGCACACTCCATTATGTTGTTTATCTACTTCCATCTTTATTATTTTCTTTTCATTCATGGCTATTATCTTCGCTATCTATGAAAGTGAAAACACCTAAGCGGAGGTCTAACTAAGGATGATCTCTTAACATAGCCCAAATATTTTCCTTCTTACTTGTGTGAAAGTCCATGATTGAGAGAAAGAGATTATCTTATTGGAGGCTTCAATCGCAAGCTAGCTATAAGCTGCATTTATCTCTCCCTATCTCTTTTTAGCTATTCACATTTTATTATTTTTCTTTTATCTAGTACAAAATTGTTCGTTTAGTAATATTGTTGTGTCCATGTTTGCTATATTGTCTCTATACTTTGTCCATATAGGATGTCATCATCTCAAACTATTATCCTAGTTTTACATGTTCATCTTGAGAACAAAGACTTAGCAGAGGCCATTAAGAGGTTACTTTGTGGCTTGTTTGCTTAGTTTTGTAGTTTCATCCCCTAGCTCACTAGAGAACCAATAAATTGAGGTAGAGTGAAGGTTGGTTTGTTCCTTGAATTTCATCACTTTGAGAATACAAAATTATATCCTCTACATTTTGGTGAACCTAGCATGAACCAGTTGTATTTTGTTTTTTATTATGTGTGTTGTCAGAATTTAAAAGAAAAGAAAAAAATATAAATACATAATTTAATATACACAAATTTCAACTAAGATCCCTTATCACCAAGTGTTGAAGAATCCATGTAAAATCCTTTTAGAGTGGTCAAGGTGTTGTAGAGCTTGTCTATGAGCTTTACGACCCAATCTAGCACAAGAGCCATTGTAAGGACTGTTAGGAAGAGCATTCCACCGAATTGTTATAGTTGTCATCAGCCAGGTTAAATGTTTAATGAACCACTTCCCAATCCAAATGAATTCATGGCCTTTCACCTTGTTAGAACCATTTTTATAGGGGGTCACTCTCCATCTAGTTCACAATCTAATTCTTAGAACAACACTGCAACAAATTCTCTACCATCTTCTACTCATGTAATTGATTACAATTCCTCCATTACTATTGAGTTTGACCGAATTCATATGTTAGAGTAGAACTTGGGAGATTTTGAAGGTTCCTTAAACCAAGAGAATGTCCTCCCTCAAGCCAAATATATTGTGAATACTCTGAGAAACATGTTGATCTTAGACATAAGAGGCTTAAAGGGAAAAAGCATGAAGCTATGTCGCACTTGGGGATAACTGGGGGTAATCCGACTAGACTCAGTCTAACCGAACAACCATTAAGTCATGTGGCGCCCTGTGTTGCTGCCTTGGTGCCTAAATGGCACCTAGAGTTTGACCGAACTGAGTATGACCAAACTCAGTTTGCTTGGACTATTGGCTATATTATCACTTTTTTTGTAAGCGCTTGAGCTTACAATTTTAAAAAAAAAATCAAAATAGTTCAGCTGAGCTCAGTCCGGTCGAACTAGGTTTGGATGGACTAACCTATGTGGCATGTGATGTGGTAGCCAAATCACCTATTTTGTCTATATTTCTGAGACTTTTCACTTCTACTTAATTTTTCTTTAGGCATAATATTTTTTAATGAAAATAAAAAAAAATACCATTTTTTGTAGAGCTTGAAGTCACGAATCTAATCATATATTTTTTTAGTATTTTGATTAATTTAATATTTTTAATTAATGAAAAATTTTGAGTAGGCTTTTTTAGTTAAAAAATAAGTTGATTAGAAATTTTAAAATATACATATCTATATATATATATATATATATATATAATGATATTGAAAAATAAATAAAATATATATTTTTCGCTTGATGAGAGTATCTTCTCAAAAATGGTGTAATATTTATTTTTCATAATCATAAATTTAGTAGACAAAAGGTGATGCCAAATGAAAACTACCAAATTCAGCTATGTTAGACTTTAAAATATTATTACGAAAAACACTACAGAAAGGATCCACAGGATTCACCAATAAAAAATAGGTCCAAGGAGTTCTGGTGCCAGAAACAGTCTAGGAATCCAGAATTGATAACTTGTCGGAAAATGATCCAAATTGTCTCCGGTTTAGGAATAAAGAAGACGATCATGTCCTCAAGCAAAATCCAAATCCGCAAGATTCGGTGAGAAAATGCAATAAAATACAGAAAGAAATGTTGAAACTGCAAAAACAGAAAACAAACAGAAAAGAAATATTTTTGGTTGATGTAAGGTTGCCAAGAACTGGGAATGCTCCTGCATCATCTTGTTTTAATTTAGAGGTAATTTATTTTACTATGGAGCTATATTTGATTAAATTAGGAATTTTTCCTATTGATGACATAATGTGATGCTTAAATGAGTTCATTGTAATCCTTGCCACTAAGGTTCAACCCTTTGTTGTCCTCGCTTATAATAACTAGCATATATACCTTAAATTTTAATTTAATCTATATAAAATACATCGAGAGATATCCTTCTCGAGGAACCTTTTTGACTCTAGGGTGTTATTTCATTAAAAATAGGCACCTCGAGAAGGATATTTGTCGACATATTTTATACAGATTAAATTTAAATTTAAGGTGTATATACAAGTGGTAGTGGCACTGCACAACATGTAAAACATAAATAAATCAATATATAATTATATAGTATCTTTTTATTAAAATAAATTATATTATAAAATTATAATATTATTATATGGAGATATATGAAATTTATATCTATTTACACTAATTCTTTTATAATATATGTGTTGCGAGATCAATGTAAATACTAAAATCTAAAATATATTAAATTTTATTTAATGGCAAGTATTATGGTTATGGTTAGCATTAGGGTTAAGGTTAGTGTTCTGGTTGAGGATAAGGTTTACATCATTGTTTGAGTTAAGGTTATGATAATGGTTAGAGTGTATATATATCATGGTCAGGGTTAGCATCAAGGTTATGGTATAGTTTTGGTTTAGGATTTTGGTTAGGGTTAGGGTTTATGATTATGGTTAGGATTTATTTTTAAGGTTAAATTTATGGTTAGGGTATAGTGTCAAGGTTACAATTACGGGGTAAAAGCATAAACCTGTGTCACACTTTTACAAAGGAAAAGGTTAACACAACGATAACTATTCAATTTCGTCACCATATAAGTGTCATTGGCATTTTGAATTTGAAGATGATGTAAACTGATGAAATATGTAAAAAATTTTGAATTTTAGGTCTACTTTTTTTTGAAATTCTTTTGTTAATAATTTATATGTTTTTTTTAGCTTTAAAGTCCATTTTTTTATTGGTGAAAAACACTAAAAATAAGGGGGTTTAGTTCCCACCACAAAAGAAAATGTAAATCAACCAATTTTTTTCTCATTTTCATATCCATTATAGATGACATATATATAGTGCATGAAAAAAAAAATTAATTTTTGATGTATATTTTCTTTGTTATAGCATTTGGAAGTTGAATATACCAAAATTTGATGATTTTTGTCTCCCGCCATAATTTGTCAATTCAATTTATGATAATAAAAAAACTAAAAATACACTTTTGGAGAAGTCTCTCTCTTCTAGTGAACCATATTTTTTTCAATTTTTTTTTTAAGTGATTTGATATTTTTTTTTGTTTTTCAAACCACCCTGTTATAGAATAAAACAATACCTAGTTGTAGTATTTTTAAAATTTTAAAAATTAAATGTAATCAAAACATTATAAAAATTATATGAATAGAATTGCGACTTCGATTTCTACAAAAGGGTATTTTTATTTTTTTAATAAGTTTAATTTACATATTGAATTTTATTGTAGAAGTGACAAGTTTCAGAAAATCATCATTTTTATTGATGTGGCTGCCACTTGGCATTCCACATAGATAGTTCCAACTAGAACTATTAAAAATATTTCCAAGTTTCTATAGTGCAATGTATTGAAAGGACACAAACTTTCCAATTGGAACATTTCCAGGCAGAAATCCATTGCCATGCGAGCGCTACATGACCGCCAAGTTAGTTCAGCCAGAACCCTTCCGACTGGAATGGGTACTATTAGCCTAAAGTGCGACACAGATCCATACGATTACCCTATGTTTAGGGTTTACATCAAATTTAGGGCTAGAATTAGGGCAATGATTAAATTACATTAAGATTAGGGTTAAATTAGTATAAAAGTTCAATTAGGATTAGAGTTTGGACTAGATTAAGGTTAGGAATAGATTATGATTAAAGTTCAATTAAGGTTAGGGTTAAGGTTATAGTTAATTAGAGTTAGGGTTCAAATATGATTAGAATTTGATTATGATAAGGGCTATATTAAGATGAGAGTTCAATTACGATTATAGTTTAATTAGGGTTAGCATTAAGTTTAGGCTAGGATTTAGTTATGGTTAGATTAGGGTTCAAGTTGTAGTTAGGGCTTAATTGTAGGGTTATATTTAATTTTAGGTTTACGTTATGGCTAGGTTTTAATTCTAGTTAGATTAAGGTTGAAGTTTATGACTAGCTTATGGTTTAGGGTTCAATTAGGTATAGATTAGGGATATTGTCAAGGTTAAGGTTTCATTATGGTAAGGTTTTAATTATAGTTCAGGTTCATAAAAGAGTTCAATTAGGATTAGAATTATCTTTATGATTCAATTGCATTATGGTTACAATTAAATTAAGATTAAATTTTAACTAGGATTAGGGTTTGGGATAGAATTATCTTAGTATTAGAGATTCAATAAGTCTTAGGGTTTGGATTAGGTTAGGGTTTAATTAGGGTTAGATTAAGGTTAAATTTTTAGGTATGCTTTAGTTATATAGTTAGAGTTATTCTTGGGGTTAGCTAATGGTAGGAATTCAATTAGGGATATATTTAAGTTAAGAGTTTGGTTATGGCTTAGGGGTTAGTGTAAGGATTAGGATTATGGTTTGGGTTTACATCATGTTTAGGGTTTGCGTTATGAACAAGTTTAGGGTTAGAATTATTGTTAGGTTAGGGTTAGGGGTTAGTAAATTATTACATAAGGGTTAGGTTAGGGTTAGGGTTAGAGTTAGGGTGTAGGGTTAGTATTAGGATTATAGTAAGGGATACTATTGATGTGATTGTTAAGGTTAGCATTAGGATTAGGGTTTGAGATACATTTGGATTTATGGTTAGGGTTAGGATTAAGGATTATTATTAGGGTTAGAGTTTATGGTTATGGTTATGTAAGAGTTAGGTTTAGGGTTAAGGGTCAAGATTATAGTTAATTAGAGTTAGGGTTCAATTATGCTTAGGGTTTGATTATGCTAAGGGCTTAGGTAGGATCAAGGTTTGAGGTAGATTAGGGTTAGGATTGAATAAAGACTAGTATCTAATTATGATTAATGTTCAATTAGGGTTAGGGTTAAGTTTAAGGGCAGAGTTCAATTAGGGTTATAGTTAAATTTAGGGCTACATTTATGTTATTACATTAAAATATAGTTTAACTTGTAATAAACACATACCTATAGCAAAAGGCAAAGACAGAAAACCATATATGTATATCAGCAATTGCATATACCAATAGACATATGCATATATAAATATACATATGTATATATCTATATACATATATATAATTGAAAATATACAAATATGCAAAGGGACCAAAGGGGGAGAGGGAGACACACATGGGAAAATGAAAAAGGGGGAGTAGTCAAGGCGGGGGGCGGGGATGGTACTGGAGGACAGAAAGCAGAGGGTGCCACGAGGTACTAAGGTTTAACCCATCGTCTCGATTAAGATTGGAGGGGTGATGAATAATAGAAATGGCCTCTTTAACTTTCCTCTTGAAAAAGTTGTTCTCCGTACACAATATTTGAGTGTCCTCCAAACAAATATGGTGCTTGGTAGTAGATGAATGCTCAGGTAAGGCTGATTTGAGGGCCCGTTCATGCTTAAATCAGCCTTAGCTGAGCATTCATCTACTACCAAGCACCATATTTGTTTGGAGGACACTCAAATATTGTGTAAGGAGAACAACTTTTTCAAGAGGAAAGTTAAAGAGGTCATTGCTATTATTCATCACCCCTCCAATCTTAATCGAGACGATGGGTTAAACCTTAGTACCTCGTGGCACCCTCTGCTTTCTGTCCTCCAATACCATCCCCGCCCCCCGCCCCCTGCCTTGACTTCTCCCCCTCTTTTGTTTTCCTTTGTGCATCTCCCTCTCCCCCTTTGGTCCCTTTGCATATTTGTATATTTTCAATTATATATACGTATATAGATATATACATATGTATATTTATATATGCATATGTCTATTGGTATATGCAATTGCTGATATACATATATGGTTTTCTGTCTTTGCCTTTTGGTATAGGTATGTGTTTATTCACACACACACACACACACATATATATACATTTTGATTTATTTATATTTTTCTGACTTTATTTCTTTTATTCTTTTTTGTTTTTTAGTGGTTTGTTTGTGTTGCTTGGCTTTCCGTTTTCTGTGGGTGGTAATTCCTAGGAGTTTTTTGGTCCATCATCCCTCAAGTGGTCTTTTTTCTTTTTCTTTTCCTTTCTCCTTGTTCTTCGTGCCCTCCCCCACCCCACTCCTCTTTATATTTATCCTCAAATCTGCAACTTAACATCTTTCATGTCTTTGGAATTCTTTTCATCCAGATGAATCACGGAGTGTGATTCCAAACGTTGATGGAAAAAAATACACACAATCGAATCCAGAAAAAAAAAACTCGTATACAATATGGATTGTGGAAATCTCATATCTTTAACATATGTTTCAACAAGATTTTGATAGCTCTAACAACCTACTTTCTAGGTTTATTATAAAAATCACTATAAACTACAAGTTTTAAGTCATTAAAAACATTGAATGGAATGACAGAAGTAATAAATCTGATGTTAGTAGAAGCTTTGGTATCTCTCAATTTATATATTAATGATTAAAATTATTATAAACTTTTACAATAAAAAGGGCATTGGTAAGTACGTGCATCGCAAGTAGAAGCCAATAAACCGCTGCACTAAAAACTATCAGACCAAGAATATTTCTTCCAGAAACATAATATTCGTAGAACTTAGAGCATAAATTTTTTTTTTGTGAAGTAGTCGCGCTGTTGAAATGGGTGGCTGTCACAAGTTTGACGATGCAACAAAATAATTTATATAGACGCTATTTTCCAACCTTCAGTGTGGAAACTCTTTCTTTAGGCAGCAGAACCGTGATTCCCTAGAGTTAACGTTGAGAAGGATAAAATTGAATGGAATAGGTGGTAGTGATTATTGGCTGGTGAGAGTCCTTTTGTAGGAAATTGAGTACCTTGTGAGAAGCACATCTAGCAAGCTCTGAGAGCTTGCTTACATTGCTCACATTTTGTAAGATGAATGAAATATGTAACTGAGAGTCTCATGAGGAATACAAAATAGGTTACCTCCATTACATTCTTCTCCCAAATAGTGATTTACACTCGTACCCACGACAACAGCCATTGGTAGTAGAACACTAGGAATCTTCACATATTTTATGGGAGATCTTGAGTATATAATTTCAAGTGGTGTAATAGTGTGATAGTTTTAATGGATAAATTGTAGAGTTTAAAGCTTTTAATAGCATATAATAGCATTTAATAAATTAAACTTTGAGTAATATAGTTTAATATTAAAACATATTAGAAAAAAATATTAACAATCTTAAGATTTCTAGAGCTTAAACCATATTTGGTTGGAGGAGTTGGATTTCTTTTACTCAAATTTTTATCCACTCATTTTCAGTTCAATTTTCTATTCTATTATATTAGAAGTTATATTTGTCTTCCTCGATGGGAAATAAAAGATTTACTACTATCACTTGAAAAAGTTGTATGCTTATTCCACACTCTTTTTATCTCTCATCTAATTCTTATTTATAAATACATTGCTAATTCCATTGTATTGCGTTTTCCATAATGTTTCAATGTATTATTTAGACAAACCAAGTGAGTGAAGGTATAGCTATTATGACCAATAATTTATGTAGCTAGTTTTTTATTAAATATTTATTTATGTAATTTTAATAGAATTATTTTATATTTTAAAATTTAATATAAATTAAAGAAATTTTTTTATTGTGTATACGGATGATTTTTATTTTGAGGTTTTACTTAGGAAAACTCTTATATAGCACATACTTTTCCTTTTCTTGTGTGTAGGTTATAAATTGGACACCTAAAAGTTGTAGAGTTGTAGAGAGAAAAATCTGACATAAAATTTCAGATTTTGAATAGGGAAACAACCCTAGTCTATGCCTCGCACATGTGACCAGCACTTTTTCTCTAAATTTTGGTAGGAGTGATCCATAGAGATTCCTCATCTAAAATCAAAATTTTTAGTTGACAAAAACACCTTTAGGCCTAAGATGCTGGTACTTTCAACTTCAAATTTAGTGACAAGTTCCTCTCTATATCTTATTTCAAACTACATGCTTTTGAGTTGACCATTTGTTATGTATCTTTCTAATTATGCTAAATCTTGTTAAATTCCTAGTATTTTACTTAGTTCTTGCATGATTTCATATCCAATCATATTTATAAAAAAATACAATAAGTAATCATCAGTGCTCAGCTCTCCTAAGGGACCAATGTTGGGCCTAGTTGATTGTTCTCCAATGAATGTAAGGATTGAAAATGATTCCCATTTTACATGTTTAAGCTATCAAACTCATTTCCATACATTTCTAATATTTTAAAACATTATTAATGTTCCAATGATATTCAATGAAGATTTGAGATCTTAGATTACACTCATAAGCCTAAGATCTCATTTTCCCTTGATCATTTTGGTGAACTTGACATATTTTACACTTGCATATCTTTTGATTTTAAACCATAGATATAATTTTATGGCATATTTTTCTGATTTAGATATAATTATTTCTAAAATTTATTTCCTATGTGCTTATAGTGGTTAGTTAATCACATTTCTATATCAAATTATTTAAGAATTTAGTTAAATAATCACAACATTGCACATTTCTATTTCATATTTCTTAATCAATCATAATCGTTAATCTTATATCCCTTAATTGGTTATTTAATTTCATATGTTATATTTAAAAAAAAAATTAATTCATTGAATATATTTTTTTGGCTCAATTGGAGTAGTAATTTGATAGGTTTACAATGAACTCGTTGAATGCATGTGATGTTGGATTATCTACCATTCTAATACTTTATTCCTCTCCAAACTATGAGAATATTGTGATGCAATAGGTTGATATTGTTTTGATTAGAATAAATTAGAACTATGAGAATATTGTGATGCAATAGGTTGATATTGTTTTGATTAGAATAAATCATAATAGACCTAAAGCTTTACATAGCCACCATCAAGGCACACAGAAAGATGGAGATCACAATTAGTGAGACGACCAAGACCACAACACTAGAAAAAGCAAAGGCTTTTTTGAAAATAGGCTTTTGACTGGAACCACATCCAATGGGAACAAAAGTGTCACACACACAAAATCAACTAATCTGAACAAAAAGGTTTAGGAATGCACCCTAAACCATCCTCTTAAAAAACCCCCTATACTAAGATCAAACCAACCAAGGAATCAAACACTCAAATGTAGATTTTGAAAGTCTTTCTCTAACCTTTTTGTCAATAGGGCTACCAAAGAACATAGATAATGTTGGCAATTGACACTCAACCGGATTATACATGTTGTCATTGCTGGAAATACACTTCATGGGAGATCCAACAATCAAGGTAACCAACATTCTCTTAACTAGCATTCAGAGAACTGACAAGCATGTAATCGACAAACTTGGAACCGGTATTCTAAGGCCGACAAAGGAGATTGATCCAACAAAAGTGGAAGTGACAACAATCATATTGTTTTATTTTTATATTTCATTTGGGCTGACATGCGTCTTATCATTTGTAATATGGTTGTAAGTCGACATAAGGCATTTATGTTTATTCATGTAATTGGGTATATGTCAGTCTGGGTCAGGTCATTTTGAGGATATGATAGATAAGAGATGTGAGGTTATGTGATGGTATATGAGCGAGATCTTGATCGATAGAATGCAAATGTAATGATCTATATTCGGTCTTGATTATTTGTCTAGAGGTTTGGGAAGTGATCTAAGCTACTAGTAAGGGGGCTTACAGTATAACCGATACAAACAATGCTTTAACGAGAACTCATCCAGCATAGCAAATGCTCATTTTGAGTTCAATTTTTGCTTGTAATCCAGTACTTTGGATCTGTAGTCAGTGAGAATCCTTTTGTGATGAGCACTGTGCCTTCCTGGATGTGCAGGCCCCTCTTGTAATACTTATTTAGTTGGGTAGTGGATAGATATTGCGTGTCTCCAATCCCACCATGATTTTTCCTCTTTGAGGTTTTCCACGTATAAATCTATCTATTATGTTGTTAATTCATGTGGTAGCATTAATATTACTTGTTGTTACTTTCTTTTATGCATACCGGATATTAAGTGGATTTATTAATAAGGTTAAAAATGTTATATCTGGCAGAACACTGATTCACCCCCCTCTCAATATTCTTGGAAGCCAACAATTTGTATCAGAGCTTGGTGCCTCGGAATAAGTCTAATCCCTTGAGGAAGATCCTGTATTCAAAATCCATGGAGATGAGTCTATATAAGGAATTTGAAGTAGCGCTTGAAGACTATGATGTTGAAAGGTTAAAGAACTTGAAGCTACAAGATGAGTTGATTCTGCAAAGGAATTCATCCTTACCTTGCAGGAGAGGTTCCTAAGAAGTGATCTGGATGTTGCAAATGAATACAAAGAAAAGTTGAGGGTTAGTTCTACAAGGCTTGATGAATTATTGAACGACTAAAGAGACATTGGAGACACTAGAGGTCTTGGTTTTGAGCATGGAGAAAACTTTGGTACAACAAATCAGGGAAATCTACCAGACAACCAGAATCTGAAATCGCCGGTAAGGCAACCCAATGCACACAAATTTAATGGTAGATTCTTTGTTTGTAATAAGTTTGGTCATAGAGAAAGTCAATATAGGAATAGAGAAAACTAGAATCATAATGTAGTTCTTGGTCAGTGTACAAATTGTACGAAGTATGGTCATAGGACAAAAGATTGTAGAATGAATGTGAGATGTCGTGCATGTGGAAAGTTTGCACATATGGCTAATCAATGTAGGTCAAAGAATGGTCAAGGACTCAACAAGGCAATTTAGAAGAGTAATGTTACTTGTTGTGAATACAACAAAATAGGACACATTGCTAAATATTGTAGAAGCAAGAATACATAGGAAGGGAATGAGACATCTAATGATAAGGGGAAGCAAAAGGTTGATGAAATCCAACAAGCTCATGCTAAACAGTGGGTTAGGAAATATGATGATCAACTGGTAGAGGCAAATTCACCGATTACTCAACTGACATAGCAGAATGTTTTTGCATCAGTAGGAAACAGATCTGATAACTAAGGAATTAGCCTTAGGGGGAGGCAAATGAATGACAGATTCTGCATTACACCCAATAGAGGTCTGAAAGCTTGTTTCAGATCTTGGTGAAGTTAGTTTGGAGGACAACGAGCGCTAAGATAATATATTTTGAATCCGGTATGATATGCTGACATGCATTAATGTCAATAAGAAATTAGGGTTTTGTAAGATAAAAAGGATAATTTTCTTCATTTCTGATCACACAACACTTAGAGCAAAGAAGAGAGAGTTTAAGGTGATCAAGGCGATTAAGAGAATTTTCCAGTGATTTCCAGTATCTTCTGAGCGAATTTTAAAAGGTTTTCACTAGCTTAGGTTGAGAGGTATTTTCTCTGTTTTTCACAATACTATTCTAAAATCGTGATGGCTTCTGGATCTACTCCCACTCCGATAGATGTGACTACCCCTATTATGATGTAAATTAAGGATTGTCCACATCCAGAATTTAAGCAATGCCCTCGAATTGCCAAGGTCAATGACTCAATTGGTGCAAGTTCTAGGGTTCCTAACGAAGTTCTTTATGTGGAAGATGTGAGAGCATATATTCACTACACTATGGAGGATTTGGGATCATCAAAGATTAAATCAATGTAAATCATGTCATATCCAAGTTAACCAGAGACCACTTAACGTACTAGGACTAGAAGGGTGTCAGTAAAGCATCCAAACAACTAGTGTTGGCATCAAAGAAAAAACATCAATGCAACACAATCAATTCCACCAAATGGCCAACAATCTCCCCCTTTGGCATTGATGGAAACATTAGATGGGAAAAACATGTAAGTACCAAGAAATGCCAAACAAGTCTTCCTCAATGAAAGACAACCAACAATCTCCCACACATAGCTCTGAAATAAAAACCAAACTCCCCATGTAAATAATATCTTTGTAAAGATCTAAATTTATTTTCCTTATCAATATCTCTCCCCCTTTCATTTTCTTTTTGACATCAGCATCACTCTCCCTTTGACATCAATGCCAAAAATCTAACAAAAATATCAAAGAAAAAGCATAAGCCTCTGAATCACAAAACTGAATACTCCCCCTGAGCAGTAGTATCCCACATTAGTGCCAGAATGAATAGTATCTCTGATAGTGCATATTGGACTGATGCCAAACTACATCAATCAAGTCTCTACAAGAGGGGAAGAAACTCCCAATCTATCTCTCACATACTCAAATGATTCCTTGGACAAAGGTTTAGTGAAAATATATGCAATCTGCTCTTTAGTGTTCACATAAACCAGTCTAACTTCATTTGCTTCCACCTTTTCCTTCAAAAAGTTATACTTGATAGGTATGTGTTTTGTTTTAGAATGAAATACCAGATTCTTTGAGATATCAATAGCAATAAAGTTATGACTGTGAAAAATTACCGGTGCATCACAATCCACCTTTATATCCTTCAACATTTGCTTCATCCATAAAACCTATGTACAATTAGTAATAGAAACAACATACTCAACTTCTGCAGTAGATAAAGAAGTACATGATTATTTCTTACTGATCCATGAAACCAACTTCTTTCCAAGAAAGAAAGCTCCACCTGAAATACTTTTTTGGTCATCAACATTTCTAGCCCAATCATCATCTGTATATGCACATAAAGTAAAATTATCATCCTTAGGGTACCACAAGCCATATTCTGATGTACCTTGCAAGTATCTAAAAATCCTTTTAACTGCCATCTCATGATTTTATCTAGGATCACTCTGAAACCTTGAAACAATACAAACAACATTCATAATGTCACGCCTAGTTTGAGTCAAATAAAGTAGACCTCTAATCATAGATTTGAATCTTGTAGGATTTACAAGTGCAGAAAAATATTTTCTTGACAATTTCTCACTTGTAACCATAGGAGTACTTACTAGTTTAAAATCTCCCATACCAAATTTCTTCAACAATTCCTTAGAATATTTAGTTTGACAGATAAAAATACCTTTGCTAGTCTAAGTAATCTACAAACCTAATAAAAATTTCATCTCACCAATCATAGACATCTCAAATTGTTTCTCCATATTCTTAGAAAATTCTATGCATAACTTATCTTCACCTCCAAAAATAATGTCATCAACAAATACTTCAATAATAAGTATATCATCATTAGTAATTTTATAATATAATTATTGTCAGCACTACCCTTAGTAAAACCAAGCTTCAAAGGATATTTATCCAACCTTGCATACCAAGCTCTAGGTGCTTGTTTCAATCCATACATAGCTTTCCTTAACCTACAAACCATATCTGTATCATCTGATAGTGTAAAACCACTAGGTTGCTCAATATAAACTTCCTCATCAAGATCTCCATTCAAAAATGAACATTTAACATCCATCTAATAAACCTTGCAGTTTTTATAAGCAGGATAAGTAAGAAATAATCTTACAGCTTCAATCCTAGCTACAAGTGAATAAGTATCTCCATAATCAATTACTTTGCTCTGAGAATGTCCTTTAGAAACCAATCTAGCCTTATTCCTTATAACTTGAACATCTGCATTCAATTTATTCCTAAAAGCCCATTTAGTTCCAATAAAAATTTTAATTTTAGGCCAGGGAACCAAGGTCCATACATTATTTTTCTCAATCTAATCTAATTCTTCTTCCATTGCTTTCAACCAATGCTCATCTTTATATGCCTCAATTACTAATACCGGTTCAACTTGTGAAATTAAACATACCTCATTAGTTGTCAGTTTTCTTCTTGTCATAACTCCATTGCTCTTATCCCAATGATTTGACCTTCTGAATGATTCAAACTCACATACCTAGGAGTCTTCTAACTTTTTGTACCTCTTCCCTTTTCTTCAATTAATGTATAATTCTCTGATGTTGTCGGAGTAACTGGTTCAACTCTCTGTTCTGGTAAACATGCAACCGGTTCATATATAATCATTTCCACTGCTGGTTCCTTCTCATAAACTTCGATTTGACTTATGTTTAGCTCATCTACTTTGACATTAGCACTCCTAATATAAAATCTACATCTTTAGTATCCTGATTAAAAATTAGTCTTCATCACATCTAGGATCAAATTTCCCAATAATATCATCTCCCCTGATATAACATTTACTACCAAAAATTCTGAAATACTTAATTATAGGTGTATTGCCAAACCATAATTCATAAGTGTCTTACCGATTTCTCCTTTGATATGTACTCTATTGAATGTATAAACCTTTGCATTGACTACTTCTCTCCAGTAGATATGAGGTAGACTAGCTTCCATCATCATTGTTATAGTAGCATCCAAGATAGTTCTATTCTTCCTTTCCACAACTCTATTCTGTTGAGGTGTCCAGGGAGTAGAAAATTGACTCTTATACCATGCTTGTCACAAAAGTTATTAAACTCATTGGATGTGAATTCACCACCATGATCTGATCCCAAACAGTTAATCTTTAATACTATCTTAGTTTCCACTTTAGCCTTAAAGATTTTAAACTTTTCAAATGCTTTAGATTTTTTTCTTAGAAAAGTAACCCACATCATTGTAGAATAATCATCAATGACTAGCATTAAATATCTATCACCTTGAAAACTTTTAACTCTAGCAGAGCCACACAAATTAGTATGAATAAGATCAAGAATATCATTTGATTTATCTTATATACTTTTGAAAGAGGTTCTGACCTGTTTACCCATTTGACATTCTTTACATACTAGATTATAGGGCTTCATAATCTTAGGTATATCCCTAACTGCCTTAGTTGAACTGATCTTCAAAATGTAATAAAAAATCACATGACACAACCTTGTATGCCATAGCCAACTTTCATCAATCTGTGTAATCAAACATGTCTTCTCACCGGAGTTTAGATGAAATATATTACCTTTTGTCTGTGCACTGGTTGCAATCTCCAAGCCAGAACTATTAATGATTTTACATTTCCCATCCTTGAACTGTAATTGAAATCCCTTGTCTACTAGTTGTCCTACACTCAAAAGATTTTTCCTCAAACTTTCAACATAATAAACATTGTCAGTATTGTTCTTACCATCCAATGATATAGTTCCTTTTCCTTTGATCATAAATGCTTTGTCATCTCCAAATCTAACTAGACCACCATCAAATTCTTGCATAGATAGAAACTTCCCTTTATCTCTAGTCATATGATGTGAACAACCGCTATCAATTACCCATTTATCCTTATCTTCAATTTTAGTAGCAAGTGCCTTCTCTTTAGGTACATTCTCTCCCAGTACTGGATCATCTTCCTTGATAGCCAGGAATACCCATTCCTTCCTATTTCTAGATCCACTAGCAGAGTCTTCTGTCGTTTCATTATCAGAATCAGTAATGCCTTCCTCATCTGCTATGTAGCATGATTTGTCTTTGTTTTTCTTGTATTTATACTTGTCAAAGTCTATCAACATGCAAATGTTCCCACCAAAGAGATGCATGACCTTTTAACTGGGTACAAGCATATTTCACCTTTCTTTCTTCTGTGGTGTTCTCAAAATCAAAATATTTCTCCATCTTTGAGATCCAATCCATCAATTCATCTGAATACAACTTACCATCATACTCTAGTGGGGTAAAATGTGGTTTGGTGTTTGCCCTATACAAAACCCTCGAGAACCTCTCTTCTTCTAGATCGATTGTCGGTGGATTTGCTACTTGTTCTGTCAGGGCTTCTTCTTCCCCATATTCACTCGCATCTTCAATATGTCAACCTCTTCTCTGGATTGTCTCAACAACTTCCAACCATACTATAATTCCTCTCAACATTTTCTTTACAAAAAGGTTTGCATTCCCACGTGCTCCACCATTCCTATCTTCTTTTCGTACCATCTTCATGCCAGTCCTCTACAGCTTCAGATCAGATCCATAGTCCGCCACTCCACAATGAGATTATCAGGACAATGCAATCTCTAGAACAAAATCTTGCTCTAATACCACTTTGTGCAGTCACTCGTTAGGAGGGACCTCAAAGAGATCAGTCTAGACTGAGAAGCAAGAGTAAACACAATAGAAATAATAGAATATGATGGAGGCAATATAGATTTGAATGAATTAGATCATAAAAATTGATTATCGATAATCGGTAACATCCGGGTTACAAGATTCGGCTGACTGGACTGCCACATACATGCTCAATTATAGAATTTGTCAACTCTGAACCTCTAAATCTTAAGATCTATCTTCTATGTTCTCTCTTACCAAATTTTTATGCTAAATTACAATGATTTATATGGTCTAGAAGGATTCGGTCAACCCAAAAGGGATTAAATGCTGAAGAACAAGATCAAATGTGTAAAACGCCAGGTCAGCCTCCGTCAAAGAGATTCCTCCAAAAAATCCAAAGGAAGAAGTGCAGATCAAAGAGAAGGTTGGCCACATACCAAGGAACATTGGAATCAACAAGCCAGGGCTCCAAAAGCTACGAAAAGGATCCACAAGATTCGCCAATAGAAAATAGGTCCAAGTGGTTTCAGTGCCAGAAACAGTTCGAGAATTCAGAATTGATAACTTGCCATAAAATTATCCAAATTATCCATGGTTTAGGAATAAAGAAGATGATCATGTCCTCAAGAAAAATCCAAGTCCGCAAGATTCGGTGAGAAAATGCAAGAAAATATAGAAAGAAATGTTGAAACTGCAAAAACAGAAAATAAATATTTTTGGTTGATGTCAGGTTGCCAAGAACCGGGGATGCTCCTACATCGTCTTGTTTTAATTTAGAGGTAATTTATTTTACTATGGAGCTATATTTGATTAAAGTAGGAATTTTTCCTATTGATGACATAATGTGATGCTTAAATGTGTTCAATCTAATCCTTGCCACTAAGGTTCAACCCTTTGTTGTCCTCCCTTATAATAACTAGCATATATACCTTAAATTTTAATTTAATCTATATAAAATACGTCGAGAGATATCCTTCTCGAGGAACCTATTTGACTCTAGGGTACTAGTTCCTTAAAAATAGGCACCTCGAGAAGGATATCTCTCTACGCATTTTATATAGATTAAATTTAAATTTAAGGTGTATATGCTAGTGGCAGTGGCAGTGCACAATGTGGAAAACATAAATAAATCAATATATAATTATATAGTATCTTTTTATTAAAATAAATTATAGTATAATATTATAATATTATTATATTATTATGTAGAGACATATGAAATTTATATCTTCTTACACTAACTTTAATAATATATGTGTTGCGAGATCAAAGTAAATACTAAAATCTAAGATATATTAAATTTTATTTAATGTCAAGTAGTATGCTTATGGTTAGTGTTAGTGTTAAGGTTAGTGCTATGGTTTAGGATAATACTTACATCATGGTTCAAATTAGGGTTATGATAATGGTTAGCATGTATTTATCATGGTCAGGGTTAGCATCAAGGTTATGGTATAGTTTTGGTTTAGGATTTTGGTTAGGGTTAGGGTTTATGATTATGGTTAGGATTATAGTTTGGGTTAGGATTTACTGTTAAGGTTAAGTTTATGGTTAGGGTATAGTGTCAAGGTTACAATTATGTTTAGGGTTTACATCAAATTTAGGGCTAGAATTATGGCAATGGTTAAATTACATTAAGATTAGGGTTAAATTCGTATAAAAGTTCAATTAGGATTAGGGTTTGGACTAGATTAAAGTTAGCAATAGATTATGATTAAAGTTCAATATAGGTTAGGGTTAAGTCTATAGTTAAATAGAGTTAGAGTTCAAATATGATTAGAGTTTGATTACGATAAGGGCTATATTAGGATGAGAGTTCAATTATGATTAGAGTTTAATTAGGGTTAGCATTAAGTTTAGGCTAGGATTTAGTTGTTGTTAGATTAGGGTTCAAGTTGTAGTTAGGGCTTAATTGTAGGGTTATATTTAAATTTAGGGTTAAGTTATGGTTAGGTTTTAATTCTAGCTAGATTAAGGTTGAAGTTTATGACTAGGTTATGGTTTAGGGTTCAATTAGGTCTAGATTAGGGGTATTGTCAAGGTTAGGGTTTCATTATGAAAAGATTTTAATTATAGTTCGGGTTCTTATAAGAGTTCAATTAGGGTTAGAATTATCTTTATGATTCAATTGCATTATGGTTATAATTAAATTAAGATTAAATTTTAACTAGGATTAGGGTTTGGGCTATAATTCTCTTAGTATTAGGGATTCAATAAATCTTAGGGTTTGGATTAGGTTAGGGTTTAATTAGGGTTAGATTAAGGTTCAATTTTTAGTTATGGTTTAATTCTATAGTTAGAGTTATTCTTAGCGTTAGCTAATGGTTGGAATTCAATCAGGGCTATATTTAAGTTAAGAGTTTGGTTATGCCTTAGCGTTATTGTTTGGGTTAGGAGTTAGTATAAGGATTGGGATTGTGGTTTGGGTTTACATCATGTTTAGGGTTTGGGTTATGAACAAGTTTAGGGTTAGAATTATGGTTAGGTTAGGGTTAGGGTTTATTAAATTATTACATAAGGGTTAGGTTAGGGTTAGGTTTTAAATGATGGTTATGTTTAGGTTCGGGATATGATTAGAGTTAGGGTGTAGGGTTAGCATTAGGATTATAGTTAGGGATATTGTCCATGCCATTGTTAAGGTTAGTACTAGGATTAGGGTTAGAGATACATTTTGATTTATGGTTAGGGTTAAGATTAATTATTATTATTAGGGTTAGAGTTTAAGTTTATGGTTAAGTAAGAGTTAGGTTTAGAGTTAAGGGTCAAGGTTATAGTTAATTTGAGTTAGGGTTCAACTATGCTTAGGGTTTGATTATGCTAAAGGCTTAGTTAGGATCAAGGTTTGGGGTAGATTAGGGTTAGGATTGAATAAAGATTAGTATCTAATTATAATTAAAGTTCAATTAGGGTTAGGGTTAAGTTTAGGGTTAGAGTTCAATTAGGGTTAAACTTAAATTTAGGGCGACAGTTTAATTATTACATTAAAATATAGTTCTAGCTAAGTTTAGGTTATGGTTATGGTTAGGATTCAATTGGTTCCAGATTAGGGATATTATTAGGGATAGGATTTGATTATGAGATGTGGTTGATCATAGTTCTGATTAGTATAATTAGATTTTAATTAGGGTTAGAATTATGATTATGATTAAATTAATTTGGGCTCAAGGTTAAATTAGGGTAAGGGTTTGGGCTAGAATTCAATTAGGATTAGGGTTCAACTATGGTAACTTTTAATTCTAGGGTTAGAGTTAAGTGTAGGGTTCAATTAGGGTCCAATTATGTTTAGGATAAAGTATGGTGAGGGTGAGGTTTAGTATAAAATTAGGATACGATTTCAAAAGAGGTTAGGGTTCATAGTAGGGTTAGACTAAAGTTGAAGTTATAGGTAGGGTTTATTTCTATGATTAGAGTTAACTTTAGGGTTAGATTAGGGTTAGCATTCAATTAGAGGGATTAGAGTTAAGGGTTAAGGTTATTGTTGATTAAATTTAGAGTTAAAAAATGATTACGGTTTGATTTTAGTAAGGGTTAGATTAAGATTAGAGTTCAATTATGATTAGAGCTTAATTAGGGTTAGGATTAAGTTTAGGCTAGGATTTAGTTATGGTTAGATTAGCGTTCACATTGTAGTAAGGGCTTAATTGTAGGGTTATATTTAAAGTTAGAGTTAGGTTATGGCTAGATTAAGGTTGAAGTTTAGGATTAGGTTATGGTTTAGGGTTCAATTAGGTGTAGATTAGGGATATTGTCAAGGTTAGGGTTTGATTATGGTAAGGTTTAAATTATAATTAGGGTTTTTATTAAAGTTCAATTAGGGTTACAATTAAATTATGATTAAAATGTAATAAAGGTTAGGGTTTAGGCTAGAATTCAATTAGGGTTCAATAAGTGTTCAAAGTGTTAGGGTTTAGATTAGGTTAGTCTTTAAGTGGGGTTAGATTAAGGTTTAAGTTGTAGGTGGGGTTTAATTCTATAGTTAGAGTTATGCTTAAGGTTAGGTAATGGTTGGAATTCAATTAGGGTTATATTTAAGTTTAGGCTTAAATTATGATTGAGGGTTATGGTTTGGGTTAGGGGTTAGTGTTAGGATTAGGATTATTATTCGGGTTTATATCATGTTTAGGGTTTGGGTTAGGGGTTAGTGTTAGGATTAGGATTATGGTTTGGGTTATGGACAAGTTTAGGGTTAGAATTATGGTTAGGTTAGGGTTAGGGTTTTGTTTTAAATGACATAAGGGTTTAAATAATGGTTAGGGTTAGGTCTAGGGTTAGGCTTAGGGTTTAAATAATGGATATGTTTAGTTTAGAGTTAAGGTTAGCATTAGGGTGTAGGATTAGTGTTAGGATTACAGTTAAGGATATGGTCGACATCATAGTTAAGATTAGGAATAGGGTTATGGTTGGAGGTACATTTTGAGTTATGATTTGGGTTAGGTATTTGGTTTAAGACTAAGGATTATTATTAGGGTTAGGGTTAAGTAAGAGCTAGGTTTAGGCTTAAGGGTCAAGGTTATAGTTGATTATAGTTAGGGTACAATTATGCTTAGGGTTTGATTATGGTAAGGGATTAGTTAGGATCAAGGTATCGGGTATATTAGGGTTAGGATTTAATAAGGATTAATGTCTAATTATGATTAAATTTCAATTAGGGTTAGGGTTAAGTTTAGGGCTAGAGTTCAATCAGGGTTAGAATTAAATCTAAGGCTATGGTTTGAATTATTGTTAGATTGTAGTTTAACTTGTTATTAGGACTTAATTATAGTTTTGTAGATAAGTTTAGGGTTAGGTTATGGTTAGGGTTAAATTGGGTCTAGATTAAGGATATTGTCAACGTTAGGGTTTGATTATGACAAGTGGTTGATCATAGTTATGATTGGTATTAGATGTCAATTAGGGTTAGAATTATGATTATGATTCAATTACTTTAGGCTTAGGGTTAAATTAGGTTAAGATTAAGTTTAAGGTTAAGATTATGCTACAATTAGGACTAACATTGTAGGATTATACATTCATAAAACTTATTATCTATTTATTATGAAATATTAATAAAAATCTTCATTATTATGTATATTTTTTCAATACGTCTATAAACTAAATAACTTTAAACTTTGTTCTAATAAAACTAAGGCATTTTAAAATAGCTTATTTTTTGTTAATTAAAGTTATTTTCTATTAACCTTTTAAAGTTGTTATAATTAACATAAAAAATTCTTTTTAATGATTGAAATTTAGAAACATAGAAATCTTTTGGATCTTTCCAAATTGAAAATTAATATTTTTTCATTCTTTATTTTGTAAAAATATTGCTTCTATATTCATATTCCAATCCTTTTTAATCTTTCTAAATTGGAAATTTGATTATTTATTTTCCTTTTAATCTTTCTATAACAACATTCTATGTAAAATCCTATTCACCCATGCACTTAAAATTCAATTTTGATTTATATGTGTAAAAAAGATTAATAAAGTTATATTGCATATCCATTAATAAAAACTAACTCAATAGAGTATCTTTTTAATTGTGAATTTGAGAAAAATTAGAAATTAATCTAACATTTCTATTCTACTATTCTTTTTCTTATGCAAATCACTTAAGAAAAATAGAAATATATATCATTTCTAATCTACCATTCTAAAACAAATTAGATATTATATTTAAATATTTGAATGATAAATTTAAAATTAAAATTTAGATATAAATAGAATCTTTCTAAAACAAATTAGATATTATATTTTTCGTTTTGAATGCAAATCATTTCTAAGTTCCCAGATTAAATTATGTTTATTTTTATTTTAAATTAAATGAATCATCAATCAATTTTACAATAAATTTAAATATAGATGTAAACTTAAATCTATATGCAAACTTAAATCTAGATGTGAATGAAACCTTTGTATAATTTTGTCAAGAAAAGATAACAGCAAATGCCCATGTAAATCTATTTGAAAAGTATTGGAAAAAGTTATACAAAGTTTTTTTGTTCCCTCTTTCACACATTTAGGTAAGAAGAGAAGTCAAGTTTACAAATCCTTGTGATGGAAATGCTCATGTAAATCTATTTGAAAAGTATTGGAAAAAGTTAAACGGCTAATTTGGAGTCTTGGAATCCCTTGGACTACTATATGTTGGATTTTCGAATTGAATACAATACTTTTTGGCTTGCTTCAATTCTGTAACTGCAGGTTAGGTGTTGTCATCTGAATCCATAATTCGGATCAGAAACCTTTCCTCTAACAATAATGTAAAAAATTTCATAATAACTTTAATCTACCAAAATCCTACATTGCAGTTGCCCATTTACAAGATGGCTTATGCAAATGTAAAATAAGGGGTTCTTTTTCCAAACAAAGAAACAATATTGAAAGAGCACTTTCAAAGTATTCATGCAGTAACAGAATATAAGAATCAACTTGAAGGAAGGATCTACCTTGAATGATTGCTAAGGTACGCCATGGACGAAGTTTTGTAAATTTGAAGATAACAAAAGAAGCATGAAATCAGAGTTTGAAGAAATAAAGTGAAACGTGAATCCTATAGGTGATCTTTCATTTTCATTTGGGTAACTATTGAACAGCTTTGAATCATATCACATTAAAATTTCTGCAGAAATTTTGCCACAATTCACTTTTAGTCATTGAAGTTACTAAGAAACTGTGAGCAATTGTCACTGAATGCTTCAACTATTCACTGCGAATGAAAAAATCGGTGGATTGTTGCTTGTAACACGTCTAAATATGACCTATGACCCTAATTTTTATCTTGTCATTGAAGATTACTCATATTATCTTCATATAAAAAAATTGCAAACTTTTAGTTAAGGAAATCATTAAGATTAAGTACAGAGCTTTGGTTGGAGGAGGGATACCGGATTTCAGCAGAAACTCCCTGATTCAAAGCAGAGGCATAAAAATTAAACCGTTTCCAATATTTGAAACCGTAAAATGAATGAATGAGAAAATAGGAAAAAAAAATATCTATGATGGATTTCAAGTCCGCTGAAGATAAACACAAATGCCACCTTATGGATATCTTTGACCAGTTTGTGGGCCTGCAAAAAACTCAATTGCCGAAGCTAGAGTGAATGGAAAACGTCCTCAGGCCAGGCATGAATGGGATACATAAGGTATACCCAAAGGATGCCTTTCGCATTCACTCTATTTTCTTTGTAACTGTTAGGAATACGAAACAATTTTTTTCTTATACGCATAAGATTGGGTAGGTTAATTTATCATGAAAAGACATAGATCTTATTTTTTAGATTGTGGAATTCTACATAATTACAAGTGAATTATAATATTTTTGCATTTACACTAATTAGGAACAATTGAATTGTAATAGTGGAAGTGAACAATAGAAAATTATAATGGTAAATTATATATTATTTTTTTTTTTAAAATAGGAAGGTTATTTGTCACTTTTTTAATATAGATAAGCTGACAAAGGATAAATAAAGTTATCTTCTTAGAATATGATGGTTCATCTTATTTTAGAGGAATTCAAATATAGTACAATTTTGATTTTTTTAAAGAAATCTTTTTTTAGATTAAAAAAAAAGTTTTTGTTTTTGTTAGTTTTTTTTTTAATGTTTTTGATTTCTAGATACTCATTTGGGTGAATAAGAAAATCCAACTATCACATAAATTTGTGGAAAACATTAGAAAAAAAAAATAAGCACTCTGGAAAAAGAATCAGATCAAAATCGTTTACGGTTCAAAAATTTAGGTCAAAAATTTATTCAAGTTTTAGTTTCCCAAAAATAGCTTTTGGTTCAAACAATGGATTAATCCAACCACTTGATCAAAAGGTATGGTTGTGGGAAGTTGAACAACTTTTTGGAAAGTTTTTAGTTTTTGACTACCAAATTTCAAATTTCAAATTGTACTTTTGGCTCCAAACCAAAGGAGGAAATTTGAAAATGTTTTGGGGTTTGGAAAAGTCCAATTGTGGAAAAAGGTATTTTGTAGAGAATAGTGTAAGTTGTGTGAGTTGCATCCTATGAAGATTTATTCCTCTTTTTTTAATTTGCATGTATTGAAAGATTTTAGATAATAATGAAAAAATCTTTTGTTATTTATTGTTGTGTTTTTTTGAGTGAATCTTAAGAAAGAAAATTAAAGAAATTTGAAGTGTATTTCAAATTATAGGATGCATAAATACTAAATCCATAAGTATGGTGCACAATAATCATGTCACAATAACAATGGTAGTGATAAGTAAATAAAAGGACAGCCTATTTGGATCAAAATGTGTGTTTCAATACTTTTCTTAATTAGATAAGAAATTAAGGAGTATTGTGAGATTTCACAATTTCACCTTCAGTCTAATTTTGAAAAGTAATTTTTTAATTAAGTATATTTTTATTTCTATTAAAAATTATAATCAATGTTACAAATAATTTAAAAGGAAGATAAGTTCCACATAGTGGCAAGTGCTTTCCTTTATAGTATTGTAATAAAAATATTTGTTGTAATTCTTAACTATTATAATTTTAAATTATTGTTATTTTAAAATTATATTATTTTAATTAAATTTTTGTAATCTTAAACATAAATCTCTCTTTAATAAAATAATTATAATAATTATAATATAATATAAACATTATCTTGTTAATGGGCCAATTGATCTAGATTCCTCGGAAGAAACTTGTTGATTCGATGTAGAATGGCTGAAAGTCAACTTTGGTAGGGGGTCAAGAAGGAATCCAGGCCCCTTAGGTGTAGGCTTTGTGGCAAGAGATTAGAACCAAAATATTTTGGTAGTTGGAGCTAAAATATTGAAGGTACAAATAATAAAGTTTAAATGCAAGTGGCTTTATTAGCAGTAAATATGGCCAAGAAATCTTTAGTATCACAATTTCATTTAGAGGACAATTCTCTAATTGTTACCAATTCTTCCAATGTGGAAATTAAATAAATATGTTAAAATTATAAGAGAACTTTTAATAACTTTTAAGGATGTTAAAATTACTTGTGTATTAAGAAATAAAAATATGGTAGTAGATAGATTATCGTAGTGGGAGTTATCATTAATGGACAAGAAACCAAAATTTATTGAAAGAATCTCTAAGAGATTCAACTTGATTAATAGTGATGAGTTGTACGTTGCCAACTATAGCGAACATAATGGAAAGGTGTCTAGTTTAAATGCAATGGGATGAGCATTCTATTTTAAAGGAATTTTGACCATTTTTATTACACAACTATTTGAAATTGGTGAAAGGTGATGATCCTCTTCAATGAACTAATATCGATATTGTTTCACTATTTGCAACATCTGGGTTGGAGTTGGGAAGCAAGGAGGATGTTTAGTGGGTCATAAAGGAATGTGTGGATGAGGAGTAGACTTTTTGTTAGAGGCCAGTTCTAGAGTGGGTGCATCTGGGTGAAGGTCTCATGGCACTAGAGGGCAACTGGTTGAAAATTGGATATCAAAATCCACCACTTCAACCTTTCATTAGGTGGAGTAACTCATGTGATAGGGATGAAAAGAAAGTTTAAGCCCATATTGGCTAGAGGCTTTGAAAGATTATCTATGTGAATGAGGATTGAAATGAGATGTTGGTATCATGACAAAGGAGTGAAAAGAGAAGGCAACATTTTTTTATGGATACTCTTGTAATTTTGTATGAATCACCAACTGTAGTAATGATCTTGGTGTATATTTCATGTATTTATGAATAGGGAAGCCAATTGACATGGGGAATGTTGCAATGTGTTAGATATTGATGTGGTGGTTTAGTGTATGGAGAGGCAGTTAGGGTTTGTAGTCCTTTGAATTTTATAGTTATAGACTTATAACTACTTTATAATAAATGAAATTTAAATGTTAATAAAATTACTATATTGCCCATCAATAAAATATCTAATATAAACATTATAGTGAAAATACACATCTTTCTTAAGAATATAATCCTAATTTAATTATAAAATCTACATAATTATTATTATAATAATAAAATCAATCTTAAACTTAATAATTAATTATTATTTGAAGATTATATATTATTTTAATAATATTTATGTAATATCAATTATAATTGATCCTAATAAAATAACTATTAATAATTATAAAATTATATAATATAAATAATAAATTAGAAATAGGTCTTTTTAATGATTAAAAATATTTAAATTTATGATAAAATATTATAAAATTATATTGTATATAATGAAATGATTAAAAAGAAAATTATGATTTTGAAAAAGTATTAATTAAAAATATAAATCTCAACTTTATAAAAATCATGTTTATTTTTAAAACAAAATGAATAATCGCTTTTGATTGATAAAAAAATCGATTAATTAACCTTAAGTGAATCCAATAGTACTAGCTTAAGGCAAGTACTAATAAGATAAAAAAATAAAATCATATACAATAAGTTAAGAAAATACCAATTACACCTTAAAAAAACAAAAGCAAAATATATAATATATAAAAGACCTCACATACTTTTAAACTAATTCAATAAATATTCTTCTAAATTAATTGTTTCTAACAAAGAATGCTATTAGTTATTAAGAAATATAGACACATATGTTTCAACTAGATTTTGATAACTCTAACAACCTACTTTCTAGGTTTAGTATAAAAATCACTATAAACTACAAGTTTTGAGTCATTAAAAACATTGAATGGAATGACAGAAGTAATAAATCTGATGTAAGTAGAAGCTTTGGTATCTCTCAATTTATATATTAATTAATAAAATTTTGATAAACTTTTACAATAAAAGGGCATTGGTAAGTACGTGCATCACAACAAGAAGCCAATAAACCGTTGCACTAAAAACTATCAGACCAAGAATATTTCTACCAGAAACAAAATATTCGTAGAACTTGGAGCATAAACAATTTTTTTTGTGAAGTAGTCACGCTGTTGAAATGGTTGGCTGTCACAAGTTTGACGATGTAACAAAATAATTTATATAGACGCTATTTTCCAACCTTCAGTGTGGAAGCTCTTTCTTTAGACAGTAGAACGATTATTCCCTAGCGTTAACGTTGAGTAGGATAAAAATGAATGGAATAGGTGGTATTGAAAAAATGAGTGAGTTGTTGGGTGTTGAGAATACTTTTGCAGGAAATTGAGCGCCTTGTCTTCATACTTGTCAAGCCGCAAGAAATTCCTTCATTTTCATCTTCCAATAACCGCGATCTGTATCACCTTTGGTACTCTCGCTTATCAAAAGGGTTTGTTTGGAATGTTCCTCCATGAATCTTGTTGATTTGCATTATGAGGTGTGTAATGACGAGGTACTAGAATGCCTTCCAAATCAACTAGGTCTCAAGAAACTTCTAGAAAAATTGGAGAAGCACATCTAGCAAGCTCTGACAGCTTGCTCACATTGCTCACATTGCTCACATTACATTTTGTAAGATGAATGAAATATGTAACTGAGAGTCGCATGAGGAATACAAAGTATCTTGCGTGAAATAGGTTACCTCCATTACATTCTTTTCCCAAATAGTGATTTCCAGTCGTACCCATGACAACAGCCATCGGTAGTAGAACACTATGAATCTTCACATATTTTATGGGAAACCTTGAATATATAAATTTAAGCTGTATAATAGTGTTATCACAAATTATATGGTTTTAATGGATAAATTGTAGCTTTTATAGCGTATAACTTTTTTGGTCGGTAAAGGCAGAGCCACATTTTATATTAATTTTGAGTAAATACATATGATTATCACTGCATTTAAAAAAATCAAAAAACTTCTGTTCTTTGAATCACAGAGGGCCCTTCAAAAACAGAGCCTTGAAGCTTAGAGTTCAGCCATTTTCTCGAACCATTTAAGGTTTTATTCTAGAATCCAAAACATATGCATAATTACTAATTATATCCAGGTTCATCAACCTGAATTCAGAGTTTTTAAACTGAAAATAAAGACTAATAAAAATTTACAGGGATAACTGTATATTCAATAAGCAAAAGGGAATCTATAGAGAGCCTAGCTTGTGGACGGGATGTCCAGTTGAAGATGTTGCTTTCTTGGGCGGCCTCGTCCCCTGCTTGTTGGAGAGCCCCGACCACGACCCTTGCCCCTGCGACCACTACTGGAGCTACCTCTGCACCTCTGTTCAGGCTTAGGTTCTCTTTCTTCCACAAGCATAGGCAGGAAGCCATTCATTCTTGCAAAGAGGAACAGAATTTCCTCTTGCCCTTCAGCCTCCGGATTTTCCCCTGAATTGCTTTTATAGCATATAATTGCATTTAATCAATTATTTAATTTATTAAGCTTTCAGTAATATAATTTAATATTAAAATATATTAGAAAAAACTATTAACAATCTTAAGATCTCTAGAGCTTAAACCATACTTTCTACTCTGTTATATTAAAAGTTATATTTGTCTTCCTCGATGGGAAATAAAGATTTACCACTATCACTTGAAAAAGTTGTATGCTTATTCCACACTCTTCTATTGTATTGCTTATTCCATAATGTTTCAATGTTTTACTTCGCAAAACCAAGTGACTGAAGGTATAGCTATATTTACCAATAATTTATGTAGCTAGTTTTTCATAAAATATTTATTTATGTATTTTTAATAGAATTATTTTATATTTTAAAATTTAATATATATATGAAAGACTTCTTTTTATTCTGTATACAGATGATTTTTTTTTGAGGTTTTACTTAGGAAAACTCTTATACAACACATATTTTTCCCTCTTTTTTGTGTGTAGGTTATAAATTGGATACTTAAAAGTTGTAGAGTTGTAGAGAGAAAACTATGACATAAAATTTCAGATTTTGAATAGGCAAACTACCCTAGTCTATGTCAATTCGCACATGTGACCAACATTTTTTCTCTGAATTTTTGTTGGAGTGGTCATCTAAGATGCATAGTAAACTCGACTGGTACTTTCACCTTCAAATTTAGTTGCAAGTTCCTCTCTATATCTCATTTCAAAATATGTGCTTTTGAGTTGACCTTTTGTTATATATCTTTCTATTTATGCTAAATCTTGTTAATTTCCAAGTATTTTACTTAGTTCTTGCATCATTTCATATACAATCATATCTATAGGAAAATAGAATAATTAATCATCAATGCTCAGCTCTCCTAAGGGACCAATGTTGGGCCTAATTGATTGTTCTACAATGAATGTAAGGATTGAAACGATTCCCATTTTCCATGTTTAAGCTATCGAACTCATTTCCATACATTTATAACATTTGAGAACATTATTAATGTTCCAATGATATTCAATGGAGAATTGAGATCTTAGATTACACTCATAAGCCTTAGGATATCATTTTCCCCTGATCATTTTGGTGAACTTGACATATTTTACACTTGCATATCTTTTGATTTTAAAGCATAGATATAATTTTCCTGCATATAGTTTTTATTTACATGTAATTATTTCTAAAATTAATTTCTTATGTGCTTATAGTGGTTAATTAATCACATTTCTATATCAAATTATTTAAGAATTTAGTTAAATAATCACAACATTGCACCTTTCTATTTCATTTTTCTTAATCAATCATAATTTTTAATCTCATATCACTTAATTGGTAATTTAATTTCATATATTATATTTTAAAAAGAAAATTTAATTCATTGAATATATTTTTTTGTGCTCAATTAGAGTAGTAATTTGATAGTTTTACAATAGACTCATTGCATGCATGCGGTGATGGATTATCTGTAACCATTATAACACCTTATTCCTCTCCAAACTATGAGAACATTGTGATGCAATACATTGATATTATGTTGATTAGATTAAATTAGGATAGGCCTAAACCTGTACATAACTACCACCAAGGCGCATAGTAGGAAGGAGATCACAAGTAGTGAGACCACCAAGACCACAACAGTAGAAAAGGCAAAGGATTTTTTGAAAATAGGCTTTTGACTGGAACTGCAACCAATGGGAACAAAAGTGTCACACAATCACAATCACAATCACCGAATAAGAAAAAAAAGGTTTAGGAATGCACCCTATACCATCCTCTTAACAAACCCCTTATACTAGGATCAAACCAGCCATGGGATCAAACAACCAACACATAGATTTTGAAAGTCTTTCTCTAACCTTTTGTTTATAGGGCTACCAAAGAACATAGATAATACTTTGTAGATACCTAAGGACCTAGCAAAAGAAGGAACTCCTAGCCATTCCATAAGAACTCAAACAAAGAGACCATAGAATGGACTAGCACAAACAAACTCAAGGGGTTTTGAAAGGTGCCCCTGAACTTTTTCCTTGATGAAAAGCCTTTAATAAATCCATCAATGGTTACCCCAATAAGCCAATTATAAGGGTAAACTTTCAGAATCAAATCCCTATAAGGAAAGGACATAGGGGGAGATACCCCAGCCTTCAACTTAGAGATAAGAAGATCCCAACTGAAACTTCAAATGAAATATCCTAAGCAAATCGTTCCTAAAATATGACAAGGGTAGAAAAGGGAAAATGTGGAGATCCTAAAATATGACAACATTCTCCAGCAAAAGAAAGAATCTAGCACTATAGTAGGAACAAAGGAAACAACTACCTCTTTATATAAATTCCTACATGTTAACCAACCCTCAACACTCATACAAAAACCTTCCACCATATAATGAGGAAAGATACCTCAAAAAACCACATCGTCACCCTAAACAAAGACCAAATCCAACCCCCATAAATACCCATCAATAGAAGAAACTTTAGAGATCAAATAAACTTCAAGGCACACCTCCATAGAGTTACTAAAAGAAGAAGAGTAAACATCATTCCCATTACTCTTTCTAGCAAGGAATAGAGTACTAAAGGACATTCTCACATAGGAGAGGTCAAACCTGCCCAAGTTCAAACACCCACAACACCTGTGGAAGCATTCCAGCTCTGTACAAAATCCCACCTCCATATTATCAGATATATAGAGTAGATAAATCCATTTCAACACCAAAGCCTCCATTGGGATCCATCCCAAGTGAAGCTTCTCTAGTAGTGAGAGAAAGTAGAGTAGATGAACAATCCCTAGAGAAAAATAGGGCACAAAAAACAAAATTCTACACTCTCCACCCACCAAAAACCCTGCTACTCTTCACATCTTAAAAATAGAGTACCCCACAAAGGATCACATGAAGGTCACCACAAATCATAGAGTAGGAGTGCAATGAGAAGCCATCAACCATGCACAACCCATGAGAAATTGATTCCTCGGAGAACAAGCCCAACCACCAACCCAAGACAGCTTAAAATTATCAAAAACTCAAGAACTAGACATTCAAAAGCATGCCAAAGGAACGAAACTAGGTCCATGTTAGTAGCACAAAAGTTTCCATCTATAAAACAAACCCCAAGCGAGCATCCACCATAGTCAGGGGAAACTACTCATCATTTGTGTCCCTATCCTCATCTTTTATCTCCTAAGAATCACCAACACCCTATAAAACCATAACAGATAGTGTCACCCTCATCTTTGTCCTAGAGAATCCATATTCTAACTAATAGGTTAATATTGTTAATACTTCTTTTAATAATAATTTACCATCAAGAATTGTGAATAGATCTAGCATAGCTTCATCCATGAAATTGTAGCATAGTAAATTGTCACTAGGCCAACTTAAACCTCATCTTTGTGCCCCTACTTTAGTGTTCAAAGTGTGCCAACTTAAACCATGCAGATCAGCGGATAGAACTTCGATAATGCCCAGCATTAATATAAGATGATATTTCCAAAAGATAAGCACTCATAACTCAGAAGACATATCGATTTGATTGCTTCGAGTAGCCCATTCTCTCAACTAGTAACAAAGAATGCTTATTTGGAATCACTCTCTCTCTGGTTCACCTTCAAATTCACTTGCAAATCTGCACACCTTTGCACTTGCGAGTAAAGATATTGTCCATTTCCCTTTTATCAATCACATTTTGAAATTCTGTTGTCTTATTTATTTTTTTGTAGAAATAAGAAATCACACACACATTCAGTGCCTCCAGAGTATAGAAAATCTGCCATTAGCTTTCTTTGACTGCGAGTGATGAAGCCACCATCAAAATCTGATTGCCTGCTCAATTACAAACCTTCCTCAAAGCCACGTTGATCTACATTAATCTCTCCCTTTGGCACAAAGAGAATCCTCTGTCAAAATCTGCACTATGTTCAATATTCAACTCTCCTATGATGATATTGAACCTATTTATGTTCCCAATTATATTCAACGGTGATTTAAGATCCTAGTTTATGTCCCTTGGTCTAGGATCTCAATTCCATACATATCAAATGAATGGAAAATAAAAGTAAAAATAGAACCTTTTTAATCGTAGTTTTATATTTTAAAATAATAATAGATAATATTTTAATTTATAAATTAAATATTTAAAATATTTTTTGAGTTAAATTAAACATTAGCTTTTATGATTGTATAATTATTTATTATTTTAAATTTCATGCTTCAAACTTTTTGTTATATCGAGTGTTAAGAATAAAACAAATTTTATGTACTTGTATTGTTTTTATTTTAAAAAATTATTTTTATTTATTTTATATTTTCCCTTCACATATACTCGTTCATAAGTATGGGAAGGTAAGGATTATATTATTAACTCCTACACTATTTAGAATTATAACAAATATGTTGACAATAAAGGTTGAATAGATGTATAATAGAATAAATAGGAAGAAAAAATTTATAATTTAATCGTTCAATGTATGGGAAAGTAAAGGTTATGAGGTTAAGTTTTACATTGTTTAGAATTACAATTGACAAAGTTGATAGAAAGGTTGAATAGATACATAATAGGATAAGTTTAAGAAGAGATAATTATTCTTATCTATTATTTAAGTTTATTTAAACAATTTTATAATATAGAATTTTTTAGTTTTTCAAATCAATAGAAATTGGATTGGGATTTGAAATAAATAAGATTAGAATATCAACATAAGTTTTCTAAGTGGTAATGATAAATTTATATTGCCATTAGAAAAGGCATGAATAATTCTTATCACAATAAAATAGAAAAATTGAAATGAGAATGAATAAGAAATATATTGAAGCAAAACATTTCCAAATCTCATAGTGAAAACTGATCTAAATTTTAGCTATTTTAATATAATCAATTTTTTTTTAATATATTTGACCTTGTTCATCTACAATAGCTTATTTCAAAACTACAACCTAGTTGCTCATATTTTCTTTTGAATAAGGCGTTTCAAGGATTATTACAACAATGAATAAAAAATAAATCAAACACATACATTTCAAATATCATATCTATGTTATATATTATGTAAGTTGAATATTGTATGTTTAAAAATTTTAATTAATTCTAATTTATGTCAAATGTATGTTACTTACAAATGTGGACCACAAGTTCAATCATAGTTTTAATATCACTAGACTTAACCTAATATCAAATATATACATATCCTATGCATCTTATAACAACACTAATAAAAAAAATTCTTTTTTTTTTCGAAAAAATTAAAAAGCCTAAAATATATATTAATAATAAAAAAGTAATACATAATAAAGAGAGTATATGTAACCAGAAGCAAAGATACCAACAAGAACTAGACCCAAAAAACCTAACCTAACCTAACTAACTAACAAAACATGACAAATAGCATGGCCAAGTAAATAGTAATGAAAATCTTAAAATACTCAACCAAAACAATAATAACATTCCATAATACTATTAATAAGTTGCTCAACAGTGTTGATTTTATGATAGTGCTCGTTAACCACAGGCAAACATCAGATCTATTGCCTTCCCAACCATAGACGATAAGCTCTTATCATCAGCCCCGAGCACACTACATCTTCTTGAATTGACCTTGCATATATATGAATCAATACCTTCTAATGGACTCGTCTATGCTCTTATCATCACCCCCGAGCACACTAATCTCCTTGAATTGACCTTGCATATGTATGAATCAATACCTCCTAATGAACCTCAAGTCCGTCATATACTTTTGGCCCCAAGGATAGACCTATATATTACAAGTTACATATGAGTCTCCCTTAATTCCAAGTTACATTTAACTTAATCACAAGTTACACACAAGTGGTTCTCCCAAATAGGCCTTGCCCCAAATTAGACTCATACAACTGAGATATCCAAATGCCAAGGCCATAGGCCACTTGACATTTTGTGCACTAGGTTGGCCCTAGAAAGGATCCGACCTAAATACACAACAACAATCAGCTAATAATCTCATAAAATCAAATATATCAACTACATATAAAAAAAATAATAATATTACTCATAACTAAATAACTGAATGATTTATCAAATAATATCATATATGACGAGACACTCAGATTCACTCTAATTAAGCTGGAGGCTCACTAGAATCTATCTATTCAAATTAGTTCAATGCGATAATCCATGCTCTCTATTACTCAAGCGAGTTTTTTTATATTTGAATTTATATATTGAAGCGCCCTTGTTATACCATATTCTTAAATTTATATATTAAATATTCATGGATGATTATCTTTACAAAATGTGCAGGAGAAGCAATCATCATGGACACAACCAACTTATTTTTTCAATAATGATTAGCTTTAGCTTTAAAAAATGAGAAGCAATCATCATGGATACAACCAACTTATTTTTTCAGTACGACCTATACCATTAATCCTTCGGCAATAGGCTAGATCTTCTGAATGTCTATTTTAACAATCTCAATGTATTTTCTCAATGATGACTATATTTGAATTTATATATTGAAGCTTTCTTACGACGGCATTTTTTGAACTTAAATATATGTTTTAACATCCTAACTAGCCATTGATAAGCCATTGAAATCTATAGATGGATGCTCTCCTCTTGGAGAAACAATGTTATTATCGTTCCCTTCTGAATTTCTTTCCTTTCTTACTCCCAGCTTCCACCGCTTAAACCTCTCCCCGCATGATTATCTATTGACTGAATAAAATCTGCAGACAAAGATTAATATTAAATATTGATCTATGATTAGATTTACAAAATGTGCAGGAGCTTAAGAAGATGAATATTTTGTATGGAGATATTACAAAATAAATGAATGGTTGTGGTGGAAAGCAAGCTTACTGGTAACGACTTACTTATTTTTAAAACACCACCTATTCCATTAATCCTTCTACGCGTAGATCTTCTGAATGGCTATTTTAACAATCTTTACCATATTTTTTCAATGACAAAATTGAACATTACAAAATGTATCAGAAATTATATTGTAACACCCAGATTTGAACATGGGAAGAGTTAAAATAGTATTCCTTTTTAAATTTGGTGTAGCACGCAAACGGCCTTTGAAAAGATAAGGATGCAGAAGAGCGTGTATAACTAACTATACAGTATTTTGTCCCATCGCCAAACTTGTGACACAGAGTCATCTCAAGAGCGTGACTTGTTTACACTAAAAATTTGCTTTATGTCAGTAAATTTTACGAATGTTTGGTTCAGTTTATGAATGGAAAAAAGAAGCATTGGAATGGCCTTAAATTCTAATTTTTCTTCAACTTTTTTTATGAAACATTCCATCATCAAACTTTATATGTTTGAGCCTTGATGAACATTTTTTAGCCAATCATCTTTATTTTCATGATACCCCAAGTAGGGAATACCTTCTCATTTTTTTTCAGCTTTAAGTTAGTGTTATGGTTACAATTCAATTAGATTTTTCATTTTTGTTTAATGTCAAGCTTAGGGTTAGAGTTAGGGTTCAAAGTTAAGACATATTAAACCATAAATTGAACTAAGGATATATTTAATTATAACCATAACTATATGCAAAGATAAGTATTATTAAACTCTATCCATAAATCAAAGATAAATAGTTTGGAATTCTAATGGAACCCTAACCCTAAATAAACCCTTTTCTCAAATTTAATTAAACATTGATTGTAATCCTAATTTTAATTCTCGGATGAATAATAGTTAGGGTTTAACTTGGTTTAGTGTAATTGGTAAGGCTCAAATTTGTTTAGGCTTATGTTTCCTTTTGCTTTAGTCTTAGGTTTAGGGCTCAATTTGGTTTAGGATTAGGGTTCAATTGGGTTTATAGTTAGATTTATGATTCAAATTGATTTAGGGTAAGGATTATGATTTAGACTGGTTGAGGGTTAGCATTATGCTTCAACTTGGCTTAATGTTCATTTTGGTATACAACTAGGGTTCTATTATGGTTCAATTTGGTTTAGTATTCAATTAGGTTTAGATTTAGGGTTCATTTTGGTTTGGTGATCAATTAAGTTTAGATTTAGGGTTCAATTTAGTTTAATGTTCAATAAGGTTTGGCATTAGGATTAGAATTTTGTATGGTTTAGGTTTTAATTTGGTTTGGCTTTAGGATTAAGGTTTGATGTGTGGTGCATTCTAAAAAGCTAACATTTTGAAGTTTTGGCATTCTCATCATTGTCTCTTACATATTCTACATAAAGTTTGTTAGCCCTAAATTTTTGTCCAATTAAAGAACCTCAGAATCTAGTAAAATTTTAAATTTGAAATGGTGGGAAAGACATTGACCTAATGCCCCGGTCGAAACTAAGTTAAATCACATTTTGAAGAGGAATAAATATCATTGACCCTTGTTCGTTGCCCATGTCATTTAGCCAGTCATTCATTAAAGGGAAATAAATCCTTGTTTCTTAAGAATTTAATTGGAAGTGGCTTCCGAGCCTTGTGGAACCACTTAGTGTACTTGGATAATCTAAGGTGTCTTCAAAAGGGTCCTTGCCACTCAGCAGAATGTGTTTTCTGATTTGGTTGAGTCTCGAGTGATATATATCAAAAAATTGAACATGCGGCCCTTGGTGACGCCCTAATCTTGACGCCTTAATCTCCTAATTGAACGAGATCCAAGTCTTGTGGTTGGGAGATGGCGAGACCAATCGGGGCTCAATGGGAATGTTTTTCCCATTTCAACGAGTCCCAAGAAGTTGAGAAGAAGTATGATTCTACTAAATGGGGTCTGAGATGGCAACTTGGCATTCGATGAGGTGCCCGAATTGATCTCACCGAGCCCCAAGCAAAAGGATGAAGTGGAATGCATATTGATTGTGAAGGATGTGAGTGTTGGCAATATGCTTGATATGATTAAGTACTGGTATTGATGTCAACACTGTATTCCGATTGGAGACTGTCCCAGTTAGATCTATCCTGGTTAGTGTTTGTGATCATCTTCGCTTTGACTGTGTTCATGATCCAGTATGATCAGATCTCTGGAATAAGTTTTGGATGCTTATTTTTTTGGTTATATGATTTCTACATTATGGTGGTTTCATGTTTATGTCATCTATTTTGGTATCTACTGACTACCGGCTTGCTTTTGGCTTGATCGACTTCTAGAATTCTCTATTAGATGGTACACATTACAAGATATGGAAGGAGAGGAGAAAGATTCATCTCAAATGTCTTGGAACAAAAGTTTGGAAGATAGTTTAAAAAGGTTCTATACCTCATGATCCTAATTCTAGTACATCGGCACCTGCTGATGAACATAAGAGAGTTGAAAATGATGTAAGAGCAAAAGAAGCTTTGGTGAGCACCCTAATTGATGAAAAGCTACTAAATGTCATAGAATTGGAGAATGCTAAGAAAATTTGGTTGAAGCTTGAAACTCTTTATGAAGGTAATCAGATAGTGAAGATATCTAAACTTGAAGGTTTATGGGTAAGATATGAAACTTTAAAGATGGAAGAGGATGAGAAAATAAGTTCTTCCATGGATAGAGTTAATTAGACTATCATGGGTATCAAATGCTATGGCGGATCTGTCAGTGAAGATGAAATAGTGTCAAAAGTTCTAAGAGTTCTACCTCCGGCTTACAATATGAAGGCTATTGCTATCAATGAAATCCGAACAATGTCAAGCACCCCTGTGACTAGAGATACATTTCTTGGGAATTGATGACTTTTGAACTTGAAGAACTTGGAGATCAGAATGCTGATAAACTGAGTCCAAATTTAAAGCATCTGCATACAATAAACATCAGATATATTGGAAACATATGTATGGTAAAGATATTGAAGAAATTAAATGAGAAGAAAGGGAGCTTGAAGAGTTGGAAGCCCTGATTTCTAGAAGAATCCGTAAAGGACCAGCTGGAAGTAAGTATGAAGGAAAAGTCCCTTTTAAATGTTTTTCATGCATTAAAATTATCCATTTTTCTTCTAGATGTCCTATAAGAGCTGCTAGGAATCATGAAAGATCTATGAGAAATTATAAGCCTAACCTTTAATATCAAAGAAGACCTAGATTCACAAAGAATAAGGATAAATCATGTTATTATGCTAGTGATGATAATGGGTATTTCTGATGATGATGATGAGGAGGATGATGATGATGATGATGATGATGATGATGATGATGATGATGATGATGATGATGATGATGATGATGATGATGATGATGATGATGATGAACCTATGAGTGGATCCAGCAATAGATCTTCCTCGGGCAAAGATTGGTTCTTTATTTCTATCAAGGATGATTCTCTAGAATCTATCATTGAAACTACACCTACTGAGGAAAAGGATGAATGAGTTTAGACAGTGGATCCTCACATGACATGACTAGTGACAAGAGAAAGTTCCTATCATTGCAATAATTTGATGGAGGATCGGTCAGATTTGGAGATAACAAGGCATGTACGATCAAAGGAAAAGGAACAATATCATTGGATAAGACAAATACAAATAATGTTTTCTATGTTGAAGGCTTGAAGCACAATATTTTAAGTGTAGGTCAGATGGTGGGTAAAGGATTTCATTTGCAATTCAAAGATGGAAAGTGCAAGATCATTAATAAATCTAGATTGGAGATTACTTCCAGAACTCAAATTAAAGGTAATATCTTTCATTTGAAATCTGGTAAAAAGACTTGCTTGATTTCTCAGATTGATGAAAGTTGGTAATGGCATAAGAGGATGTGTCATGTAAATTTTGATTGCATAGTAAAGATCAGTTCAATAACATTTGTCTAAGATTTGTCTAAAATTGTTAAACCTCATAATCCGGTATGCAGAGAATGTCAAATGGGTAAGCAAGTTAGAACTTCTTTCAGAAGTATACATGATAAATCTAACAAAGTTCTTGATCTTATTCATATTGATTTGTGTGGACCGGAAAGGACTAAAAGTTTTCAAGAAGATAGATATTTTATGTTACTTATTGATGACTATTCTAGAATGATGTGGGTTGTATTTTTGAAAGAAAAATCAGAATCTTTTGAGAAATTCAAAATCTTTAAGGCTATGGTTGAGACTGAGATAGGACTGAAGATAAAATGCTTGAGATCAGATCATGGTGGTGAATTCACATCCAGTGAGTTCAATAGATTTGGTGAAAGGAATGGTATTAGAAGACAATTTTATGCACCTCGCACCTGTGAACAGAATGGATTGGTGGAAAGAAAGAATAGAACAATATTGGATGCAGTAAGGACTATGAAGACTGAAGCTAAATTACTTGATATATATTGGAGAGGGGCTATCAATACTATTGTATACACTTTCAACAAGAATACACATGAAAGGTGATACCGGTAAGACTCCTTATGAATCATGGTTTGGTCATACTCCTACTGTTAGATATTTCAAAAAATTTGGAAGCAAATGTTACATTAGAAGAGAATATGCATTAGGTAAATTTAATCCTACAAGTGATGAAGTAATATTTTTTGGGTTATTCTACTAAGAGAAAAGCATGTAGATGTTATAACAAAAGATTAAATAGGATAATGGAAAGCATAAATGTCAAGGTGGATGAGCACGACAGTAATCATATTAGAGCTTATGATTATGGATTGGAAGATGAATTTATTAGACTTGAACAGGTAATGCAAGAATCGGTCCAGAACAATGAACATGTGACTCCGGTAACATCATAAAATTCAACAATGACAGAGGAACACCAGAATGAGTTAGCAAATCAAGAAAACAAAAAGACTCCTAACTATGTCAAGATAAATTATTCTAAAGATCAGATCATTGTAGATAAAAGGAATAGTGTAATGACTAGGAGAAGGTTAACTATTGAAGAGGTATGTTCAATTTCTCAAATTGAATTAGAATCTTTTATTGAGGAAAGTAAGGATGAAAACTGGATAAAGGTAATGGAAAAATTATTAGATGAGATTGAAAATAATAAGTCATGGGAACTTGAACGTAGACCTAAAAAATAAGAACATTATTGGAACTAAATGGGTTTTGAAGAATAAATAGAATGAGGAAGGTAAAGTGGTAAGGAAAAACGATAGCTTGGTTTGAAAAGGCTATTCTCAGGAAGAAGGTATTGATTATGGAGAGACTTATGCTTCGGTTGCTAGAATTGAAGTGGTAAGACTTTTTCTTGCTTATGTTGCACACAAGAACTACAAGGTATATGAAATGGATGTTAAATGGGCATTTTTTAATAGATATGTTGAAGAAGAAGTTTACATTGAGAAACCTAATGGATTTTCTTTCTCAAAATACAAGGACATGATTTGCAAGATAAAGAAATCTTTATATGGACTAAATCATGCCTCTAGAGCAGGTATGCTATATTGGATAAGTATCTTTCAAAACATGGTTTCAGTAAAGGTAACACTGACAATAAATTATATTATAAAATTGAGCATGATGACATTGATTATTGAAGTTTTTATGAATGATATCATTTTTGGAGGAGAAGAAGGTTTGTGCATGAAATTTGTGGATGATATGAAGAATGAATTTGAAATGTCTATGATTGGTGAGTTGAATTTTTCTTAGGTTTGCAGATTACTTAGACTGATAAAGGTATTTTCATTTGTCAAACTAAGTATGTGAAGGAGTTACTTAAGAAATTTGGACTTGAGAATTCTAAGCCTATCAGTACTCCTATGATAACTAGTTGCGAATTGTCAAAGGATAGTGAATCACCAAAAGTGAATCTGAGAAAATATAAATCAATGATTGGAGGTTTGTTGTATCTAACTTAGTCTAGACCTGATATAATGAATGTTGTTTGTATTGCTTCTAGATTTCAGTTAGATCCTAGAGAAACTCATGATATTGATATCAAGAGAATATTCAGATATTTAGCAGGTACACCAGACTTTGGGATATGGTATCCTAAGGATGATGACTTCACATTATGTGCATATACAGGTTTGATTGGGAAAGAGATGTGGATGATCAGAAGAGTACTACTATTGGTGCATTCTTTCTTGGGAAGAAGTTGGTTTCATGGCTTAGTAAGAAACAATCATGTACTTCATTGTCTACTGCTAAAGTGGAATATGTTGCAACTGCTACCAACTGTACTCATATTTTATGGATGAAACAGATGTTAAAGGATATAAGGGTGAGTTATGATGAGCCTATTGTTATTCACTGTGATAATACTACTACTATTGATATGTTTAACTAATCTAGTATTTCATTTCAAATCAAAACACATTTCTATAAGGTATAATTTCTTGAACGAAAAGGTTGAAGCAAAGGAAGTTAGATTGGTTTATGTGTCTACGAAGGAACAAATTGTAGATAGTCTAACTAAATCATTACCTAAAGACACTTTTGAATATCGCAGATATTTGTTGTGGGTTATTATTCCTCCTAGAAGAGACTTAGAGATGCAAGGATGCATCAATCTGGTGAGCTTATCAGACATACTTCTCTAAATCGGGTTGATGAATTTGGTGTTACTACTTAGGGGGAGTAGTCAATTGTTTGACTCAGTATTCTTGGGTTTTTATCTATCCTTTGACATTGATGTCAAAAGGGGAGAGGTATCCAAGTGAAAAAATATTAGACCTTTTAGGGTGAGGTATTCTTGTTCATCTTTCTGGAGTTTGTTGGCATTCCTTGGCACTTGAATATTTTTCACATTCAATGTTTCCATCAATGCTAAAGGGGGAGATTGTTGGAAATATGCATGATATGGTTAAGTTGTAATGCCCCGCCAGGAAAAGCTGAAGGGATTAAGCCAGAACACAAGAATAGAGTGCAAATAATTTTTTTTAAAGATAAACACAACATTAAGATACAACGAGATATCAAAATTTAGATTACATAGTGGAAGACATCAACTAACACCTAAAGGGTTTCCCAACGTGATTACTTAATTCCACATTTCACTTAACTCATACTAATAAATCCAATAAGTTGATTATCTTATAACAAGGATAATTTCTTTCAGTAAGATGAAAATATAGATCACAAGATAAGTTTCATCCATTAAGATTTATTCATACCTTGCGTTCATACTTTTCATTAGAATTTAAGTCAAGCATCTAATTTAATAACACACTTGAATTTCATCATAAACTAATGAGATCTTTCCATGCATACTTAATTTCCTTAATAATAACTGAATATATTCCATTATTCTAATCTACATTCTTTCACGATCCAATTTACTATATTTTAAAGACGATTGCATACATGCATCTACGATTAATTTCATCTTATCCACTTTATACATCGTAACATAACGTCATCCATACATGCTAAAAATGAAAAAATGAAACATAAGAGCATAAGCATCACATAACACCAAATTGATATTGGAGTTCACCCCTAGAGGGCTACATCTCTGGGTCTGATCAACTGCAAGACCCCTCTAATAATTAAAACAAGTTCATAATACATAAGGTTCTCATCATTTACAATCCTACCATCAAGGCGAACATAACCAATATACAAACGACCACATCGGTCAATAAATACATAAATGATCCTTGAATAGGAAAGGATCCAACTTAACATAATAGAAGCAAATACAAAGGTCCACTAGAGCATCTGTAAAACTAATTCATCGCAACCCAAGGTATAGCATGAAATCAGGTACTCACAAGGGCATAAGCAATAGGACGACTCCACAAAAGTGCTCCTATCAAGACAACACGACAACACACTAGCAACCATAGGGACAAGTGTCATCACACAACCTAGTATGGTTACCATGGCAGGTCTTCATAGGTTCTAGCCCCATACACTAGGTTACTCTAGCAACCTAATTCGAATCTCCAATCCATCCAACCCTCATGTGGACCCACACATCCTTTCGTGAAGTCAAGAATGATGGTTTACCATTTCAGGCCTTCTCATAGCATGTCGAGTCTATGTTAGCACTCATCCCATGTGTGAGGCACAATTATCTTACTTAGAGATTCATTAACAACACTCTAATATACTATTAGGTTATCACTTATTAGACTCACTTTCAATGGGCTACCCAGCAGCCACTTTGGGTGCGGCCCCCAATCGAAAGCAACTTCCCCATACGACACTAGACTATACTCAAACGAACTCGATAAACCAAGTAACACACAAGGTCAAGAAAATGGAGTTCAAAATGGAGGGAAAACCATTTGGTCAAACACGACTTCATATGAGTGTAGCGTCCTAAAATTGTGACACTTGCAATTTCGATGGCATTTCGGTCTTCACGATGGCGACGCAACACGCAACCTGAATGGAGACCCCGAAACCTGATTACGACACTGAAAACTGCATTTTCTAGCACCCTGGCCTGAACCTCCTTGCACCCTGCTGTCCCAGGAGGTGGGACCAGAGCGCCCAGCGCCCTGGTCCCCAGGACCATGGCGCCCAGCGCCTTGGTCCCTAGGTCCTATTTTGGGCCCGGTCTCCTAAGGGGTCTCGGGTCTTTTTGTTTGCAAATTGGAAAGTAAACTTTCCTGATCGGCCTAAGGTCGGGAAAATTAGTCTATCAGCCCTAATTGACAAGTATATAAACTACATTTTCCTCTTTCATTCGATATGATGGAAAAGGCGTGGAAACTATACTCAAGCATTCAAGCATTCAAGCATTCCTTCAAGCAATTGATCATTTCAAGTCTCCATTCAAGGCTAAGTGTTGTATTCAAGACAAGGATTCAACCATTGAAGAGGAGATCACATATCACATACAACATACTATAACAACATACAACATCTATACCTTCGCACATAAGGATACAAACATCCTTAGAACAAGGTATTAGTACTTGTTTTACAGTCATTTACATTTACAGCACTTGCTCATTTCTTGGTTAATTCCAAAACCGGGGTTTGACCTAAAGGCAAACCCCTAATCCCTAACCCCCCAATCATCTTCGCTTTTCTGTGTGTAGGTTGTAGGTATGCAGCTGACATTGAAGATCTGGAATCCTTGTGCAGAGACGAACAGATCCCCATTCGTTTCGCGGATTTTTCGGAGGACCGTGGCGCTCGGGCGCCATCGTCCTGACAACTTTTGCTCAAATTTACAGGACAGCGCCGTATCAACATTTTACTACTAATTCCAGGTCCATAGCTTCATACTGTATCCCTATCTCAGTTTATAAGCGAATCTTTGTCATTTTCTATGCATTCCTAGCTTAATTCTTCTATGCACATTCTTTACAAAAGAGGGTAGCCTTGCTGTCTTAACCCTTGAAACTCATTTAGCATCCAATCTTGCATTGTGTGGGATTGGATCTTGTGGGTTTCAACCCCTCTTTTGAATGTAAAGTCTCTCCCCTAAGTGAAAACCATCAACCCTAGTGAATCTCCCTTCTCTCTCCTCGGAGTTGGAAGAGGGGAGAGCAACTAGGGTTCGATCGCGATTTTCCGCTTTACATTTTGGTGAACCCGACGTGAACATCCTTTCTGATTATTCATGATTAGATCTAAAATTTGATTCTTTGATTACATTTCCATGTTTGATCTTTTGCAAAATTTTAGAGGTGATTGCATAAAAACCCTAAATTTTCTTTTTAAGTAATTGAACTTGTGAAATGTTTAATTATTAATGCTTGTTTCAGATTTGCCCTTCTATTACAAATTATCAATTCATATTTGTGCTTTAATTTTGAAAATTAAGTGGTTAAGTGACAAAACCCTAATTTTTGAAACCCTCTTGATTCAACCTTTGTTTGACAATTTCACTGATCAAAACATCTCCAAATCAGCTGTAACTTTGGATTCCATAATAAAATCACAATATCTTTCATCCCTGAAAATTTGGAAAAAAGATGCGAGGACCGTGTGCACTCCGAGCGCCATCGTCCCCGACATTTTTTCTGAAATTTCGGGAGCTAGATCTTACTGTATTTTCCTGCTAAAATCCAGAATTTTGACTGATTTTATCAATTTTAACACCTTCAAAATTACAGTCAAAGTTGGTCTTGTGATTGCTTGGATTAAGGCTTTTAAACATTCAAAAATCATCGAAACTGAAATTTTGTGTCAAAATTGTGTTCTTACTGTCCTAAATCTGAAAAGTGTGTTATCATTCATTAAAAATTTCAGTGCTTTATTCAAATTCTTGCAATTTGTGACTTTTGAAATTAAGTGCTTAATTACAACAACTTTAATTTCCGCTTTCAAAATTGAATTTTGCGTGAAATTGAGTCAACTTTTGAATTTCAAAATTTGCATTGCTTTTGACATTCCCTCTAAAATCATAAAATTCAAAATTTCAGTTTCCCTCTCTTTTACAAAATTCAAATTTTTGCATTTTTCGACAATCTTGGTAGGGTTCAATTTCGAGATTGCAACTTTAATTTGGCCTATCTACAGATCGTAAAATCACTCAATTTTTTCAGATTAGCTTTAAAATCATCATACCTTTCATCCCTGCAAATTTCGAAAAAAGTTGCAAGGACCGTGTTGCACTCCGAGCGCCACGGTCCCGGACATTTTTTCCAAAATTTCGGGAGATTGTTGTGATTGCATTTAACAGCTTAAATCCAGAAGATTGGCTGATTTTACTGAAAATTGCTACCTCTAAATTCAAAATCTTCTCTCTCTTTCTAGTGCATGAGTTTTACAACAATAAGCCCTACTTACACTATTCCTGTTAGACGAAGCCGTAGAATTAAGTCTTTCCGAGGTTTAACTACTGAGGAGATGGAACCTAATTTGAATAGCCTTTTTAACGAGGACATGGGTAATTCCTCTAATCCTCCTAATGATGAAGAAGCTCTCCATGAGGTTTCTGTAGAACAACTTTCGAAATTGGATAACCAATTTGACGATTTTCACCAATGGATGTCTCATGAGTATCCCGATAGTCAAGCTCTTCCTTTAATTGAGGGTCTAAAACGTATGCTTCAAAATGATAAGAATGGAATTGATATTTTGTGTGGTATTGCACACATTGTGGATTCGAATGTGATGCCTATGAAGAGTTGTTCTGAAAATTTGGGTTATACACAACCTCCTACTCAAGTCAATCATTCTATTCCTTTGATGACTTCTATTGCTAGCATACCTACCTTTACATCAAACATAATGGCTACTTCTACACAAGACATTCCTCCTGTGATCACTAGTCATGGGGGCAACCCTTCTTCTTCAATTAATCCTCTTCCTTCATTTAATCCGACTTCTTCATTCATTCCTTCAATGAGTGTCCCTATTATATCTCCACAAATGAACATGACACAAGGGGGCAATTCGTTTTCCATTCCTCCTTGTAGTGTTCCTCCTGTCCAATCATCTCCTATGACTAACTATCATAGAGTCCCACCACCTTACTCTTTACCTTCTTTCAATAACATAACACCTCCATCTCAATCTAACACATCCAATATGAATTCTTCGACTGAAGTGACCATTAACAATCTTGCACAAACTGTCTCCTCTTTACAGCAACAAATTGCCTCTATGAATCAATCTAAGTTTAGTGTGCCCACATTTGATGTTGCGAGCCCACTTTCTCTTGACATTGTTCGAGCTATCCCTCCTAAACATGTTTAAATTCCGCATTTGGAGCTTTATAATGGTAAAGGTGATCCTCTAACACATGTTAAGACTTTTCAAACAATATGTACTGATTTTGCTTATGACCAAAGGTTGCTTGCAAAACTGTTCACTAGAACATTAAGAGACAAAGCCCTACAATGGTATTGCTCGTTGCCTTCTTATTCTATTACTTCTTTCGAACAACTTGCAAATGCTTTCATTCAACAATTTCAAAACAATATAAGTCCTAAAGTTACTTTGATTGATTTAATACATTGTAAACAAGGTGTTAAAGAAAAAGTGATTGATTTCATTGGTAGATATAAGCATTTGTATGCTCAAATTTCCTTTCCAGTGCCTGACAATGATATTCAAAGAATCTTTATTTCTAATTTGCAAAAAGATATTCGAGACAAACTTCTGTTTTCTGAGTTTACTTCTTTCCAACAGTTGTGTGCAACTCTTCACAATTATCAACCGACTGTGAGTCAAATGGAACAATCACATCCTATGGCTCCGAGTGATAAGGGTGCTAGCAGTCAACAACCATTTGGGAAGTTTAAACCGAACAGAGATTCCATCAAATTCAATGAAAACATCATCAACAACAATGTGAATGCAGCATTAGGTGTGCCTCCTATTTCTAAATTTTTCAAGAAAGAAAGAAAGTATACTCCTTTGAATGAATCATTACATAGTATTATGAATAAGTTATTGGAACAAAATGTGCTTACTCTTCCTCCTATAAGGCAAATTGATCCTGCAAAGATTACTTCACCTTATTTTGATAACAAATCTTTTTGTCAATTTCATCGTCAGCCTGGGCATGATACTGAAAAATGTTTTTCTTTAAAGGGTAAAATTCAAGATTTGATTGATAATAATACTATTTCTGTTTCTGGAGTGAATGATAAAGGCAATACATCTGTAGCTCCTCCTAATCAAAATCTGCAGATTTTCACTGATCCATTACCTTCTCATACCTCTAATGCAATTGAGGCTAATGATTCCTCTCTCTCATCTGATGGTCTTGTTTCTATGACTCCGAATGTGATTAACTTTGTAGAGCAGCAAGAAATCCCTAAAGAACCTTCCATCACATTTGATTCTAGTGAAACCATTAGAGCACCTGATGGTCCTTTATACATAGTTGCAAAAGTCAATAATACACCTTGCCGTGGAGTGCTTATTGATTCTTCGTGCATGGTTAATGTTATTACTGAAGAATTTCTTTTTACTTTGCAATTGAATCAAGTGATTTATGACAAAACAGATGTGATTGTGAAATTATTTGATACATTTTCTTCTCCTGCAATTGGTTCTATTACATTGCCTATTGAGGTCCATAACAAATCCCTTGATGTGAACTTTTCTATTATTCCATCTTCCAAACAATTTCGTGTGAAGCTTGGCTATCCTTGGCTATCTTCCATGAAAGCTATTGCTTCTCCTATTCATAAGTGTTTGAAATTTCCCCATAATGGTGAAGTTGTTACTGTCAATCATAGTCTCTTTAAACCAGCTGAAAGAACTTCTAGCGTTCCTATTGATTACTTTTGGCCTAAACAATTCCAATCTCTTCCTCCGCGAAGTGATCATCTTTTCAAATCTTATCAAAAGTGGAAAACAGATATGAGCCTATCTTTAAGTGAACCTAGAACACCTAAACTTGACATTCCTATCGTTCTTGAGAAGGAAGTTCTTCCTTTGAAAGATAAAACTAATGTCTTTCCTCAAGAAGATTCCCAACCCATCCCTATGGATGTGACTATGTCTATATCTAATAAACTTCCTAAAAGTAGACCTATCCCTTCTCGTCATGATGGACTTGGTCTCCTTCCTAAACCAAAAATTCCTCCTTTATATGGAGCAGTTCCTCCTCCGTCCTTTTATAGAGAGAAGAGACCTTCTTCTTCTCCTATTGTCCAGCCTAAGAGACCATAACCTAAACACCCAAGTGCTAAGGATGAGAACATTCCTCCTCCTCAATCTTCTCAACTTCCTACTAAGACTAGACGAAATCGTTCTGCACGTGAACGCCGACGAAAGCGTCATCTTAGAGCTCAAGCAGCTGCTTCTCAAACTTTGCAATCTCCAAAAACACCCTCAACAAGCATTATTCCATTTTCTCCTCAGCCGGACATTGAGCCTAAATCTCCTAAACATAAGATGCATGATGGTTTTGATCCTGTGCGAGTTAAAGATCCTATTTTTATAAATATTGATGATGATATAGATGAAAATGTTATTCATGATGAAAATGTTACTCCTCTTGCTTCTGATAGTGAATATGAACTTGTTGATATTGATAACCATTTATCTAATGAATTTTCTAAAGCACTTATCCTAGCTCCTAGACAAGAAAAACGTGGCTCGGAACATGAACATAGCCCTTGTTTGGATCTTGTGATAGCTCCATCTGCTGTGTTGGATGTTCCTCCTCTAGCGTGTTCCCTGCCTTCCCGAAACATTGATTAGCAAGATCGGGGGGTAGATGACGTGCTAGACTAGTTACATTAGCATAGCAGATTCTCTCCTCCTCTCTTGTGTTACTTCTTCTATATATTATTCTCATTCTTCTATTTGTTGTCCTTGGTGTTGTCTACTTGAGGACGATGCAAAGCATTGAGATCTCTTGATCTCTCTCATGTTGACTCAAAAGACACATGTGTTCCCTTCTTCTAGGTGACCTTCCTTGATTGGGGAATGAAGAACAATTATGCATACATACATATGATATATATACATGAATTATCATACAGCATACTGACCCCAAGGAAAGCGAAGTCACCTCGTGCTTTGTGTTTTGTGTCTATTATCCTTGGGTTTATCTCACACTTGGGGGCTAAATCCTTGTGATAACGTGCTCCTTTCCTTTCTCATTTCTTATGTGTATCACTACGTTAAAACAATCACCCCTGGTGAGGCGTGTGTGATCACTTTAACGTAGGGGGGCATACACCCCGTCTATCCTTTCTAGATACTTGAAAATTTCTTGACAAATTCAGCTTTGCCTTGAAAATTTTCGGTATTTCTCTTGCATGACTCATAGTGAAGGAACCTTACTACTGACAGTCATGGTTCTCCCTTGTGATCTTCCCTTTTACTTTGTCAATCGAAGTCGTAAGATCCTTAGTCCACTCGGGGCTTGGTGTGTCTTGCCTCCTTGACGTGGTGAAAGTCTTTCTATATTGTTTCCTTGTACTTTACCGGAAGTATGAGCATACATACTCCCGCTAAAGTGGGGGCTAAATGTAGCATCCTAAAATTGCGACACTTGCAATTTCGATGGCATTTCGGTCTTCACGATGGTGACGCAACACACAACCTGAATGGAGACCCCGAAACCTGATTACGACACTGAAAACTGCATTTTCTAGCACCCTGGCTTGAACCTCCTTGCACCCTGCTGTCCCGGGAGGTGGGACCAGAGCACCCAGCGCCCTGGTCCTTCAGGACTAGGGCGCCCAACGCCCTGGTCCCTGGGTCCTATTTTGGGCCCGGTCTCCTAAGGGGTCTCGGGTCTTTTTGTTTGCAAATTGGAAATTAAACTTTCCTGGTCGGCCTAAGGTCGAGAAAATCAGTCTATCAGCCCTAATTGACAAGTGTATAAACTACATTTTCCTCTTTCATTCAATATGATGGAAAAGGCGTGGAAACTATACTCAAGCATTCAAGCATTCAAGCATTCCTTCAAGCAATTGATCATTTCAAGTCTCCATTCAAGGCTAAGTGTTGCATTCAAGACAAGGATTCAACCATTGAAGAGGAGATCACATATCACATGCAACATACTATAACAACATACAACATCTATACCTTCGCACATAAGGATACAAACATCCTTAGAACAAGGTATTAGTACTTGTTTTACAGTCATTTACATTTACAGCACTTGCTCATTTCTTGGTTAATTCCAAAACCGGGGTTTGACCTAAAGGCAAACCCCTAATCCCTAACCCCCCAATCGTCTTCACTTTTCTATGTGTAGGTTGCAGGTACGCGGCTGAAATTGAAGATCTGGAATCCTTGTGCAGAGACGAACAGATCCCCCTTCGCTTCGCGAATTTTTCGGAGGACCGTGGCGCTCGGGCGCCATTGTCCCAACAACTTTTGCTCAAATTTGCTGGACAGCGCCGTATCGACATTTTACTGCTAATTCCAGGTCCGTAGCTTCATACTGTATCCCTATCTCAGTTTATAAGCAAATCTTTGTCATTTTCTATGCATTCCTAGCTTAATTCTTCTATGCACATTCTTTACAAAAGAGGGTAGCCTTGCTGTCTTAACCCTTGAAACTCATTTAGCATCCAATCTTGCATTGTGTGGGATTGGATCTTGTGGGTTTCAACCCCTCTTTTGAATGTAAAGTCTCTCCCCTAAGTGAAAACCATCAACCCTAGTGAATCTCCCTTCTCTCTCCTCAGAGTTGGAAGAGGGGAGAGCAACTAGGATTCGATCGCAATTTTCTGCTTTACAATGAGGTGCACTAACAGATGGTACTCTAACTAGAGCCCTGACCAGCTATGGTCAATCACCACACATCATTCGATACCCACATAAAGGATATGATCAAAACAACACCATAACAAAATAATAGTAAAACTCGAGACTGAAGATAGAAACAGGTACCCCAAATCAATCCATATGACAGGGTCCAATCAAACAAATCAAGGCTTGCCATTACTTAAGCAAAAGCGAATACAAAAATGAAACTTGCATAGACATTAACCAGTAGAGACACTCATTTCCCATTGATTTAAACATTAAAAGTCGATCAAGTTTTCTAAATGGTCTAAATTTCCAATAAATAATATTTGAACAAAATCACCATTACATAGTAATTTCAATGCCAAAATTGCCATTATAAGATCATGTCTCTATTCCAATACATAAAAACAAAACAATAATAAATGCATTTTCTCATCTAATATCCATATTTCATTAAGATAGACTGTCATGAAATTTCAACTATATCTTTTAATTTTCCAATTCCCGAATCAACATATTATTTAAATTTCACAAATTTCCAACTAACATATTGATTAATTTCCAAAAATTAACAAATAATATAATATTTTATTTTATTTTATTTTTTTCAATTTCCAAATGCTATATTATTTCCTTGCAAGCATATCAAAAAAATGCAAATTAAACATTAATTAATATATATATTAATTAATCATTAATTAAATATATGCATTAATTAATAAATTAATAAATAAAATTTAACATTAAAACTTTATTAAAGAATATCATTTAAATAATATTATATTATTATATATTTTTTTGGTAAAAAAATATATATATAAAAAACAAGTTTTAAAAAAACATATATATATGGGGGGGAGGGTACCCACGTGGACCCCCACATGCCCCCCCCCCCTTGGTAGGTCATGCTACCCATGGTAGCGTTGCTACCAAATGGTAGCAAACCGCTACCATTGGTAGTGCTGCTACCCTTTGGTAGCAGACCGCTACCATTGGTAGCGTGCTACCTCCCCACTTGGTGGGGGTTTATGCCCTACCACGTGGGTATAATAAATCTCTTTTTACTTTATTATTATTATTTTTTTAAACCAGCTACTATCAAAAAATAGCAAACCCAGAAAACCAGAGAGACAATTTTCTTTCAATCAAACACCATAATGACAAAATGAAAAGATTGATTAACATCCATCTATCCAAACACAAATAGATTTCTCTGATTTAAGTCTGAATTTGAAAGCATTTATTTGGAATTTTAACATTTTTTTATTGTAATAGCCAACCCCAAATTCTTTTTGATTTTAAAACAACCAAAATCTAAACTTGAGATGGAAAAGAAGACAAGGAGGGCTTGGATTGGAGATATAATTCTAAGTATTTCATTTTCCCCAAATAGATGAGATTTTCAATCTTCACAAACATATTTCTTCAAAATCCAAAACAATTTCTTTAAAACAAAGAAGCCAATGAAATAAAGCAAAGGCCTACTTGGTTCAGCAATCCTAGCAAGATTGTAGGAGAGCCCAACCTGCAAGCTCCAAAAATCTCTTCCCCTCCAAAATCCCCAAATTTTCACCATCCAAAACTATTTTCTAAAATATTTTTCAAGAAAATCAACATCCATATTTTTCCAAAAACCTAGGTTAAATGGGAAAGGTTTGACCAAAATTATATTTTTGGAATTAAAATATTTTATTTAAAATAATTCTCCAAAAATCATTCTTTTAAACTATATCAATAAATTAAACTTGCTTTTCAATTTAAAATTGATTTTCTCAAATAACTGAAATTAACCTTTCCATTTCAAAACACCAACAAGATTAAATTAATTGTATTTCAATTAAATTTAAATCTTTCTTTTCATAAGAATAAACAGAATAAATTTGACATTAAAATTAACCATTTAATTGAACTTGCTACCAACCTGAATTGAGCAATTCAATTAATGATTAATCACATAAAAATGGAGCCTATTTAATTTAGTCCCCAAAATACTAATGCGAAAACACACATTTAATCAAATTAAGGATTAAGGATTAATTACTTGATTTAACCACACACACAAAACATGTAACCCAAGAAAGCCACACAAACAGAAGACCTGCATACCCAACCAAAGGGAATACTGACGACAACTGACGACGCTCATTTGAGCATGACTATGGTCAAACGAGGATCTCACAACCACCTAATCCAACTCTAAGGATTAAAGAGATACACTCAAATCTATGAATTCAGGTGGAGACGAACCTCACACTCATGCAACACTATACTTGAAATCTCCTGCAACCAAGAGTCATACATGCATACATATATAAACTTAATGAAAGTGTTAGCCCGAGATAACGACACAAAATAGGAGAATTAATAACTTGCATACAAATTGGTGTGAAAACCACATTAACAGGTATGCTCTAAAATCAGAACATCTGACTATAATCATTATATTATGATAAACTAACCAAGGTCAAACCAAGATTAGAAATTGATTAGGGCAAGGGTACCACATAAGTGTTGTCATTGATGTCAACATTGTATCCTAGTTTGAGACTATCCTGATTAGATCTATCCCAGTTAGTTTTGGTGATCATCTTGGCTTTGGCTGTGTTCTTGATGCGGTATGATCAGATCTCTGGAATTAGTTTTGGATGCTTATTCTATTGGTTCTATTCTTTCTACATTCTAGCGGTTTCATGATTTAGTCATCGGTTTTGGTATCTAATAGCTACGGGCTTCTGGTGTTCTTGGTTAACTTTACCGGTATGCATTATTTGGTGACTTCATCTATGGATTTTGGGACCAGCTTATGGATTCGGTTTCTATCATGTTGTTGGTACTTCTTGATCATATCCTAAGTGTTTGATGACCTTTCATGATGGAATGTTGTTAAGGTGGTCCTATTTGGATCCAATTAAACTTTTACTGAGGGTTTCTACCGACAAGTGAAGCGTGTTGGATTTTGGTCTTGCCGAAATTCCTAATGGATTTAATTGTTTGGTTATTTGATTTATGTCAATTCTATATATGGTAAATCATAATATTGGTCTGGTGATATCATGTGATGTAATATTTATAATTATTGATTTATGGTTTTAAGGTTTAATTGAACTTGTCAATAAGGTTTATGATCTATATTTATAAGTGACTTATTCATGGAATGAGTATGAGATAAGACATGTGATGGTTATGGTTGGTTAAGTCTGCATTATCAGAGATTGGTTTATGAACAAATAAGGTCATATCATTCAGAGAAGGTTTCAGGAAGGTTTTATTGTAGGGAATACATCAGTAATTAACTAAAACTATATCAGGCATTTGTAGATGCTACTTTCAAAGTTCATTGTATTCTGGATTTTACTCTGATGATTTTGTAAGTCAGTGAGACTTCCCTTTGTGATGAGCACTGAGCTCTAGGTTGTTGGCCTTTCTACATGTGTAGATCCCTTTGTAATCATTCACAATACTGTTGTAGAGTATTCATCTAATTGTGGGTAGGGTTTCCCACCGTGGTTTTTCCCTTTCCAGGTTTTCCACGTCAAAATATTGGTGTTATGTGTGTTATTTTTTCATGTTATATTCTTCATTGAGTTGTGATCCGATTTAAGGTTTATAATTGAATTGATTACTTTTATTGTTAGTAAATTGATTCACGACCCCCCCTCTCAGTTTACTCCTAGTATCAGCCCATTCTAACTATGAGTTGTTAACTCTATGAGATGTCTAGGATATCTTCTGTGAGGTCCAGGTTGTATTTACATATGGTGAAGTGATGATTTTCCACTTGGTACATTTATCACATAAATGTATCATGATTATTAACATGATCTGAGGCAGTCAACATACCAAAAGTATCAGTGTTTAAGTTTTAGGCTCAAACAAATGTCAAAATGGTAGAGATACACAGGATGGTTCACACATGTTTGAATGATTAAAATTGCTGAAATCTGATTTTCATGATTGTGCTAATATATGTAAATCGAGAGTTATGATGAGTGGTATACAACGAATCTTGTAAGGACGATGGGAATTTTCTTATATACAGATCAGTGTGAGGATGCGTAAGTCACTAGTTCATGTGATTGAACAGGTTGGAGATTAAAACTTTAAAAATGTCTACAACTATATTAAGGTGTTGTGAGAAATGCATTCTATCACAGAAAAGGTGCCAAAGTCCTGAAAGGAAACATATGAGAAATTTGTCATACAACCAAATGGGCCTTGAAAATGCAAAATACTGTTAGAGAGGAACAAGATAGTCAATGTGCATATGCAACACTATTTTATAGTTTACACGTGACTATAGTCCCTTAGTTGGAAAATGTTTCCCTTTGGATGTAGAAGTATAGGGAGGTAGTGGAGGACATAGACACTGAGGAAATGGGTTGGTAGTTCCACCAACCCAAACTCTCAATGTTCTCCCCTACTAGGAAGAGTAGCAAGAGCCACTCGAGTTGGTATCTTCTACATCGATAATCACCCATGGTAAGTGGTTATTTGGTTGGCATGATGGTTAGTCACCATTCATGGTCTTTGATTTATTAATGATGTCTACCATACATTGCCATCTAGATGGTAATATATCAAGACAAAATAGTGGTGATTGGATGCATTCGGTAACTTTTAAAAGAAAAGTGGCTAAGTATAAATGTAAGTTGGACACATGTAAGTAGCATGTAGCTTGTACATTCCTTGTGCTATAAAAGGAATTCCAAGGCTGTATTAAGGGTTCTAAATTTTCTCATTTTATAGGCAATTGGAATAAGGTTGTGTATAGTTAGAGGCAAGGAAAAATACCAAGGGAATGAATGTACAAATTTCTCAATAATTTCAATTAGTATATGAGCAAATTGTTAAATTGTTGGAAAGTTGCCTCCATTTGTATTTTGAGATTTCATATGAATTGAAATGTTAAGGATTTTTTTATTTGTTTTGATATTTTGTTGTCAATGTGTGAATGTGTGTATGGGTTTCCTTCAAGGAAGGAACCAAAGTCTATATCCAATTCACAGTGAACCTAGGAAGTATATTATGGATTAACAAGAATGGTTTATGTAACAACAAAAAGGAGTTGCATTAATGTAAGTTGTTAATGTTTGAACAACTCACTAATATGAAGCCAATTACTATTTGGGTTTTCATTTGTAACCTAGGAATTGACTTCGTGCCTTGGGATAGACACTAGGTCATCGTGGTCTAGGATTTGTTTCAAAAACATTTCCTAAATTGTCATGCCCCAAATTATTCACTAAGAAAACCCAACTATTTTTTTTAATATAAGAGAATTTAATATAAATATCATATGGGTTAAATATCATGTTGGAAAAACAAATAGTAGATAATTGAATTTTACATCATATGTATTATCATTAATTACTATCAGTTTACTAATCTAAGTGTAGTGCATGTTTACCCCAAAATATACATGGCCAGTTCATGTTTACCCCAAAATATACATGCCCATGCACGAAGAGCTACAAAGTCATTGCATTTTTAGCATGACATAATTTAGCACTAGATATAAAACTACCATTTTAATGTACAAATTATAATACATCAACAATTTATGTTCTTGTAATTAAGACAATTGCTAGAAGTCCACCTTATCAAACAAAGGGTTTTTTAATTAATTTACATACTTTATCTACTTATTTATTCTATTCTATTATATTTTCATTCCCTTCATAACCTTTGTGTGAAGATGAGATTTCTCTGACCAACATAAGAAATTACTCTTTATTTTATGAACAATATTATTAACATTCAAAACAAATTAATTTCATATCACTAAGGTTGCATATTAAATTTTATACACAATAACTTGCTTTTCTAAGCCAACACTTTTTTGAATCTCTTATTGTTAGGGAAAGAAGGATTTACAATAATCTATTATAATTATACATAACCTTCTATTATAAAGGATAACATAAAAAGAACCAGGAGATCCATGATGTTTCAGATCTGGAGTTTGACGATGAAGAGGGGTGTATGGCTATGGACTCGAAGGATGTTAATGTGTCAGATGATTCAGAATATAAACCCTCAAAGGATGATGGTCCAGTATAGAATACCACTCCTAGTACCAATAGTAATATAAAAAATCTGCCTAGACAGGTTGCGAAAAAGAAATCCCCTGTTTTGTAGTCCCAAATCGTGAGGCCGCATAATTAGAAAAAGATAGAAGATTGAAAAAAAGGTGGAGATCCTTGATGAGGAAAAAAGAATTAAACTTGACATCCCCCTAAATGTGGACCCCAATGGGGCCAAATATGATGAAATGGGTGTTGTTAAGATCTTGGGAAATTCATTGAACAATCAAGAGAAGTGCTTCTAGTGGATTTTTGGGAAAATTAGTTTTCTGAAATAGGGGATTAAGGATTTCATTGATACATTCACTGAAACTCTAGCTACAGATAAGACTAAAAATCTCTTGAAGTTATCTCAAGGGATTGTCAAAGATATTAAGGTTATGAAAATTGAACATGAGGACAAGATTGACAGGCTGGAGAATGAAATCTAGGAGTTGAAGAGTAACTTAAGGGCTTGCTAGAGGTTAGCAAGGAAGCCATGTATCACAGTGTTGAGGGCCTTAAAAGCATCAATGATAAAATTGCTAGTTAGAAGGAGTAGATGATCAGAGTCGAGGGTTTCCTAGATATCAACAAGGATAAGAATAACCTGAAGGTGTAGGCGTCCATGAGACCTTTTACCAAGACCAAGAGCAAACATCAGGAAAGTGATAATATGATGCAACAATAAGCATCCGATCAACTACTAAGAGGGTGGGGGGTGAATCAATAGATAGAAAACAAACTAAACTTTCAGCAAAATTAATCCCAAGTCATAAATCCATCTCTGAACCTACCATTTTAAACACTGTAACAAAAATTAATACCACACTATCAAACTTCACTGGTTGATCAAAATAACAATAATATAGTGTAACAAATCTAATACTCAAAAACCATTTAACCAAAATATTAAATGACTTTACTAACATTTGTAATAGCTCATTTCAGATCCCTTCCAGTCATCTAATCATATCTAAGTGGATTTACCAATTAGCATATCAACCATATCAAAATGTAACCACAAAATCATTCACTACTTGACACAATGATTTTTGACGTGGAAACCCAAATGAGAAAAACCACAGTGGGATGAATACTCACAAGTATTCTTAACACTTCTGAAGTTCGCCTAGTTAGGAGCCAAGCCTTGTTAGAAGCTTATACAATAATGTCCTATTAAGAACAAATCTGGTTAGGGACCACCCGGTTAAGGGATTGACTACAATACACTAATAAAGGCAATACCGTGTTAGGAGTAACCTCAGTAGAGGATTTCAAATACAAGCTAATCGATCACTTGGCTAGAGGATTTAGACAACACCAAGCCTGTTAAAGCTTACCTGATTAGGGGATTTAACTGTTGTAATGGTTAGAGAACAACAGGATTTTGGTTGATCTGGTAATAGCACTATCTTGCTTAGTGAGATCATTTTATGCTCCTATCTGCCTTCAAAACTTTCTACAAACACTCCTTTTAGTTTAGAAATAGTTCCACTACCACACTTAACATAATTGCCAACACAATTACAAAACAACTCATTGACCTTATAAGCAAATATAATAGGTTGGTAACACATCACAAAACCAACAAATCTCATAGAGATTACAAACATATCGGTTCAATCATGACCGTTGGATTACATAGCAATCAACTACACATTATTCTAGACAACATCAACCTCTCTTGGATATGTGAACATCGAATCCTGTAACTAATCACACGGTTTCCACTTCATGATATGCTTTTGCTCACTCCTAAAATTAAACAGTTATCTTCACGTGTCAAAATCACTTTGAAAATCATCACATGCATCATGCATATGTGACATCTCCATCTTGAATCACCATTCAATCATAGATCAACATAACCGGTTAACCAAGCTCCATCGGTAAGGGTTTGGCATATGAACTAGTTGGGGTTACTGGTTGATCTCTTCTTTCATAAAAATACTGGTTGCCATCACTACTCTACTACCGGTTGCATTAACAACATCACTACCAGTTTGCAATACAACTCCATTACTGGTTACTATTGACATCAATGATGACACTTAGCTTCATCAATGCAATCTTCATGAAATGCCAAATATCTCCCCATTTGGCATTGATGGAAATAAAAATATCAATACCCTTTTGATTGTGATGATTGAGATAGGTATAGGAATCTTGATTTACATTTTTCCATGTACTCTCCTTCAACTGTGTTTCATGTCTTCAACTGGTAACATCATGTATATTTCTTCTCCCTTATAGTTCTTCTCCCCCTTTGACAACAATGCCAAAGTTAATACCAATATCAGCTGGTAAACCATTTCATGCTTCACCGATCTTCAGCTAGCTGCTCCCCCTGTGGAGTAGCTCCACTCTACACCAATCTTGCTTTACGATTTTCGATAAGCTCTGGTACTGATGTCCTCTACATTGGCTTAATTGACCTCATGTAGGGGTACAACCCCTAACTTACCTCTAAGATACTCAAAAGTAGCCTTAGGTAAAGGTTTAGTAAACATATCTGCTAGTTGTTCCTTAGTAGATACATGCTCCAATGACACATCTTTACTCTACACTTTCTCTCTCAAGAAACGATACTTCAGCTCAATATGCTTTGTCCTACATTGGGTTATTAGAAATATTTATTTTATTGGTGTTATCACAGAAAATCTTTACCAATTCTGAAATTTTCAACTTGAAACTTTCTAGAATGTGTTTCATCCAAATTGCTTGGGTACAATTCATATGCGTTGGGACATATTCAGCTTGTATAGTTGACTATGATATGCAACTTTGTTTTTTTTTTGCTCCAATACACTAGCCTTCCTCCAAGAAAGAAAGCACCTCCAGTTGTACTCTTCCTGTCATCAACATTTCTTGCCCAGTTTGCATTTGTATAGACTTTCAAATCAAAGTTACCTATATATGGATACCATAATCCATAATCAATTGTGTCTTTCAAATATCTAAAATATCTTTTAGTTGCTACCATGTGTGCCTTTCAAATATCTAATTTTTTTTAAAATTCTTTTAAAATATATAAAAGACCTCACATAACTTTAAACTAACTAGAAAGATATTCTTCTCAATTAATTGTTTCTAACAAAGAATATCATTAGTTGAAAGAAACATACAATTAATTGAAAAAAACATATGATTACTTATATTAAGAAATATAAGCACATTTGTTTCAACTAAATTTTGATAAACTCTAAAATCCTACTTTCTAAGCTTAGTATGAAAAACACTATAAAATACAAGTTTTGTGTGATTAAAAACATTGAATGGAATGATAGACGTAATAATTCTGATGTTAATATAACTATTGGTATCTCTCGATTTATATATTAATTATTTAAATTTTGATAAAAGGTTTGCATTGATAAGTACGTCCATCACAACATAATCCAAGAAACCGCTGCACTAAAAACTATTAGCTCAAGAATATTTCTGGCTGTTAAAGCAACCGGAAACAAAATATTCGTACAACGTATGACATAAATAATTTTGTTGTGAAGTAGTCACGCTATTGAAATGGGTGCCTGTCATGAGTTTGGCGATGTAACAAAATAATTTATATACATGCTATGTTGCGACCATTAGTGTCGAAGCTTTTTTCTTTAGGCAGTAGAACCATAGTTCCCCAGCCTTAAAGTCGTTGAGAAGATCTAGGTATGTTATGTAGGATAAAAATACATTGAATAGGTGATATTGAAAAAGTCGGTAAGTCATTTGCAGGGCCCTAGTTGGAATGTTGATCGGTGGGTCTTCTTCATCAGTATGATGAGGTGTTGAATGACGAAGTACAACAATGGCTTCCAAATCAACTAGGTCTCAAGAAACTTGTAGAAGAATTTCAGGTACAAAGAATTGCAGAAGCACAACTAGCAAGAACTGATAGCTTACCAATGTTGCTCACATTTTATAATATGAATGAAATATGTAACTGTGAGTCTTATGAGGAATACAAAGTATATTGTATGAAATAGGTTACCTCCATTACATTTTTATTCCAAATAGCGATTTCCAGTTGGACCCATGATAACAGCCATAGATATGGAACACTGGAGCTTCACATATTTTATGAGATATCTTGAATATTTTGATTTCAAGTTTTAAATCACAGACTATATGGTTATAATGGATAATTTGTAGAGAGTTTTAAATTTGGGGAATTTAAAAATTTGGTCACATATAATGGTACTTAATAAATTATTTATTAAATTTTGAACAAATAAATTTACTATAAAAGTAATATTCTTTTGTATTAGTAACATTTTAGGTATGTCATTTGGATTTAAAAATCTATAATATGAACATATTTAAGAGTTGATAACATTTTTTTAGTGATTAGCTAGTTTATGGGTAGTTTAGCTAACCATTTTAGAATTACCATTACTTATAAAGAATGGCTTTGTTCTAATTAGTGTTGTTGCAACAAGTGTAGGATATGAAAATATTTGACATTTATATAAAATATAATGGTATGTAAGTCATGCTAAACAAATGAATCTCAGTAGGCTCATCCATATTTCTAGATAAGACACACTTGATTGAACATAAAAATTGAATAATAATTATAAACATGGAGACTATAATTTTTACAAATCTATTGTAGGTTGTAATGATATTTGAAAGGCCCTACTCAAAAGAAAGGGTTGGAAATCAAATTGCATCTCTAAGAAAAGCAATTGAATGAGACAAACAAAAAGAAAAATCTGAGACAAAATTATTTAACAATTTTAAGATATCTAGAATTTGGACCATTTTTTGTTGAAAGAATTAGATTTATTTTACTTCAACTTCTTTCCTACTCCTACTCATTTTCGTTTCAATCTTATACTCTACTATATTTGAAGTAATGTATATCTTTTTAATAATAAAAATTTATCACTACCACTTCAAAAAGTTGTATGCTCATTCCACCATCATCTAATTTCTCATATAACTTCTATTTATAAATACATCATGGATTCTATCACATTTCTCTTATTCTTTAAAGTATTAATGTATTACTTAGCAAAACCAAGTAAGTGAAGTATAGTTGTTTTTTTCATGTTTCACCAATTTCTCTTTTCATGTTATTTTTACTGATATGAATATGTGTCTCTTTTACATGTCCTTTGCAAGGGCCGGATGTATCCAATTTTGGACTAGGTATCTTAACTTAAGATACATATGTGATGCTACAATACCCAATTTATCATTATGTTTTAATTCGTGAATTAAATGTAATGAATTTAGGTATTCTGTTTCGTCATTACGTTATGTTTTGATTATTTTTATACATTGAGCAAGTACAATTGATATGTATCCTGAGTGGTTATAAGTATACAGTATTTTTCTACATGAAACAGTAATTATCTGAAGGTGTTCCATTAGCCTTACTCATCATACTTGATTACTTGAAAACTATACATACCATCACTAGTATGATTAAGAAAATTATATACTAAGTGCACATCCATTAAATGTGTGATTTAATATTTTATTTAAATTTGGGAATTTAAATGACAAATAATAAATTAGAAATATTATTAGATATCTTTTAGATTTAGTTCAAATTAAGGTTATATATGGCTAAGTAGGAAAAGGGCATTCATTTTATGGAAAAAATTGGAGGGCAAAAACCCTCCCCTCTCCCAAATTCATGTGTTTTTATTGGGAGGACAATAGTGAGTTAAATTGGGAATTAGGGATTGAGTGGATTATCTTATTTGTGTGGCATGCTTGGAGTATTCACCATTGGAAATTTTTACAAAAAAATTAAGGCAAGTGAAGAAAATGTATTTCTAATGTCTAATTTTTGTTATATTTGAATGAAAATTGATTTTGATATTATGCAATGGGTGTGGGGAAATTTTTTTTTCATTTTCTAAAATTTGAAAAATAAAATTGATTAAATTTGAAATTATTTCAATGGTGGATATGATCCAAAATTGTTAGATTTTGGTCTATTGAAAAATTGGAATATTTGAATCTTTTAATGAAATAGGATATTTTGGAATGTGATAATGATGGTGTTGTTTGTAAAATGTTGAATGAATCCTAGTAGAACATGTTGCAAAAATTATTGTAGATTTAAATTGTGCATTATTTTTTATACCAGTTTCATGTTTGAAAATGTAAAGAACCTAGGACTCTGTCCTTTGTTTGGTGCCACTTTCTAGTTTGGAAATGTAAAGAACCTTTTGATGCCAGCACTCTTGATATATTTAGTGCCTCACCTCTTTTGTGTTTATTGCGTGACCTAGTATTTTTTTCTTTTGGTAGCTCTCCTTGTCTCTTGTAAGAGGTATTGTTCGACTACTTCGCTAGTACTTGAGGAAATTATGGTGAGTCTACATGTTTTCTCTCCTAGAGTTAGGCCATTTGGATGTTGGAGAGGTAACCTATCTTAATCATTTTTATTAGAATTGATTCTTCTATGTTGTCCATACTCCATTATTGGCATGGTGTAAGTCTACTTCCCCTTGTTTGGTGTGAGTGTGTTTGGGTCATGTGATTGGCTCTAAAACTAATGAGCTCATCATTTTTGTACCACATGGTTAGGTGGCATGGAAACCATCATTAAGGATTAGGGGTTTGAGGATCATAATCATTTATTGGATCCTTCTCTTCAATTTTTTTTCTTATATACTTTAGTTACTTTTCATTCAAATATAAATTGTGTAATTAAGAAAAAATGGTAATTATAATATAAATTATCAAACCTATCATTGAGATACAGTATAAGCTAAAATGGTAATTGATATTAGAACTAAGATAATTTTACATGACTCAGTGTTGAAGCCAAGTATGATTGTATTGTAGCTTACTTTTGAATGTTGTTAAGGTAAACTGAATGTAGAAACATTATTTTGGGGTTAGAAATTAATTTATTATGTCTTTGAGTGGTCTTAGATAGTGTTATGAACCCATACAATTTCCATTATGTCTTTATATATTCTACCATAGAGTATTGTGTTGTTTTAAACTATTTTAGAGTCTTTGTAGAGTCTAGTAAAAGTAAAAAGGAATTATATATTTTTGGTATTGTTCCCTTTTTATTAGTGGAGTACCTAGGAGCACTAAGGGATTCCTATTACTCCTACATGTCTTTTCTATGCATGTCTTCTATTTTGTGTGAAAAACAAATAGTTTTCTTCATCTGGTTATGTGTCATTATTTATCATTTTTAGGTCAATTATTTTGTTGTATTACCATTTTGGTGGTTCTTTTGGGTTTAGAATTTCCTAGTGACCCAACCATGGCTTTGGATTTCTCATTGGTCAGGACACTACTGTTAGCCAAGGACTACTCTACTAGTCTAGGAATCCAATGGCTAATGAAGATTACATTGCTAGACATGGGTACTAGAATCTAGGTGCTACTGCCCCACATAATTTACCCTCCAAAATAGAAAATTCAACTCCTATCATTTTTTATATATGTAACCTCATTACCCCAATTGATTTACCCAGTTCAATCATCTTTTCATGATTCAAGAATTTTTTATTTTTTTATTTTTTTATTTTGCACAACTTACCTCAAAAAACCTCATATTTTCCCTTATAATTGCTAGTGTCATTTTCTTGGGTACTAGTATTGTTTCGTTGCTAGTTATTTTCTATTTCATTGTTTGTCAAGTGTTTGAGGTGTCCCTCATGGAAACCTTTTACATGAAACTTTCCCCCCTTGACCTCTAAGTCTTCCCATTATTTTAATTCATTTTTAGTTTTCATTTGTCAATAATTATGATATTTCATTACCTTGGGATGAATTTTGTAGTTTGGAAGTGATCTATCATCATTCCAATTGGTTGAGGGTTTGTACCTCTTGGCTAGGAAACCTCTTGTAGAGTTTAGTCCTCCAGTTTGGGTTGTTGGTCAGTGGATTAGAGATGAGAATTGCCTCATCCCACTCCTAGTATCATAAATTGATAATTACATCATCTTATGGGTTGTATGTGCTCCTAGTCATCCCTTCATTCATGTAGGTTTGCATAGGTTTTGTAGAGTTCTTAAGTATGTTTCTTCATGTGATTGGAGGTTGTTGTTTTCATCATCCTACCATGGTGTTGTTTCTACAAGAGACAATGATCATGGGTTGATACTCAATTACCACTTGGGTCACCACCTTCTCTTGTAGTTTAATCATGGTTGAGTTGTCTTGGAATCATTAATTCTTATACTCATGCCAACACAGTTAGACAATTGTCAGGTCAATCTTGTTGTTTTTTAACCTTATATCATTGTGTCTCTCATGAGACTTGGGTGAATTTTTTCCTTCAAGTATAACATTTTTTTGGTCACATCTTTGATGTTGTTGTTTCAAAAAAAAAAACTTGTCAAGTTTTCCCTTGTTGCATTAATCGAGGCACTACATAAGACATGCATGTAGGTGTAACCAAATGTAGAAACAATATTACTCTGCCACTGATAAATCCACTTATACTTAATATACATGTTAACATTTGGACTATAACAACATGGTTATCTAAAATATATTTTTCATTTTTCAATATCTCTTAGTATATAGATAGTTTGGTTCTACTACACGATGTAGTTGAGTAGAACCTAACAACTATTCTATGCTAAGAATAGTAACAATTATTCTAAGATAAGAATAGTAACAACTATTCTAAGCTAAGGTATAATCTTGTCAATTCAATATTTCTATTATTGATTTAGCCTTTGTCCTTTTGAAGATAAACCTTGTTTTGAATCATCGTAGTTGTTGTAGAGGTGGAAACACCAACACGGGCTTCAAAACGTAAGAAATACCCTATATACCACAACCATTTGTCCCTATTTTGTATGTGCAAATTTAGATCTAACAATAGAAAGTGTTATAGTCAAATAGAGAAAATAGTGATAGTCAATCTTAGATTTTTAATAAGAAGAACACTAGGACTAGAGCACTCAACACCCATTTTGGACACATTCTTGGTTAGATTTTTTGTGAAATATTTCTACAAGACCCCTTGACTATAATTTTGTCCCTTTAGTTAGTTTGGACATCCCTTGGACTAGGGTCCCCAAGACAGAAATCCAACATTTATAGATCTTGATTTTAGTCACACGTCTCTTTCAATGTCCTCTTTCCAAATCTAAGTTACTATGTTGGCTTTTTGTTTTGTAACATTTGTTATTACTGAAATTTATTTTTTTCTATGATTTATCCTAGTTCATTCACACATGCTTCACAATATCAATTCCATTTCAAGAAAAGAACATAAACCCAAGTGTTCGACTCTCCTATTATGATATCGAACCTATTTATATTCCCAATTATATGCAATGGAGATCTAAGATCCTAGTTTATGTCCTTAGGCTAGGATCTCAATTACATACATATCAATTGTATATGTTAACTCAAATAAACATGATTTAAGTCAAAGATAATCATTGGTGGCACCTCAAGACTTTAAAAGCTTATGGAAAACTTAAGATCGTAGAATAAAATGATAGGATTGAAGAATAGAATAAAATAATTGAAAAAAACAACTTGGTCGATAATAAACATAAATGAAAAATAAATGAATCTATCTGTTCAAATGAGTTCAATGTGATAATCCATGCTCTGCTATTACTTAAGCGAGTTTTTCTATATTTGAATTTATATATTGAAGCGCTCTTGTCATACCATATTCTTAAATTTATATATTGAAACTCTCTATTCATACGATGTTATCATATTAAAAATTCATGAGATATCTAGTCATGGATAAGTCATTGAAATCTCTTTTGCATTGCAAAATTTTTACTCGTTACACATCATTGTCTAAACCTGTCTTACTCCCAGCTTCTCCTGCGTAAACCTATCCCCACACAATTGTCTATTGACAGAATATAATTTGCATACATATATTAACATTAAATATTCATGGATGATTAGCTTTACAAAATGTGCAGGAGATGCAATCATCATGGACACAACCACCTTAATATTTTCAATACCACCTATTCTATTAATCCTTCGGCAATAGGCTAGATCTTCAGAATGACTATACGGCATTTTTTCAACATGGTAACTAGCCATTGATAAGCCATTGAAATCTATAGATGGACGCTCTCCTCTTGTAGAAACAATGCTTCCACTGCTTGAACCTCTCCCCGCATAATTATCCATTGATTGAATAAAATCTGCAGACAAAGATTAACATTAAATATTGATGTATGATTAGATTTACAAAATGTGCAGGAGCTTAATAAGATGAATATTTTGTATGGAGATATTACAAAATAAATGAATGGTTGTGGTGGAAAGCAAGCTTACTGGTAACAACTTACTTATTTTTTTATTACCACCTATTCCATTAATCCTTCTATGCGTAGATATTTGAATGACTATTTTAACAACCTTTACCATATTTTCTGAATAAAGAAATTGAACATTACAAGGCGTATCAGAAATTATATTGTAACACCCAGATTTGAACATGAGAAGAGTTAAAATAGTATTCTTTTTTTCAATTTGGTGTAGCACGCAAACGGGCTTTGAAAAGATAAGGATGCAAAAGAGCGTGTATAACTAACTATACAGTATTTTGTCCCATCGCCAAACTTGTGACACAGCCATCTCAAGAGCGTGACTTGTTTACACTAAAAAAATTGCTTTATGTTAGTAAATTTTACGAATGTTTGATTTCTGAATATTTGAACAGTCACAAATATTCTTGGGTTATTAGTTTATAGTACAGCATTATATTGTTATTTTAAATGAAAATTTTAATAATTAACATATAAACGGATACATATATCAAAAAATCAGTGTACAGAGAAGGGGTGACTAAAATTATATATATCTATCTATCTATATATATATGTGTGTTTTTTAATATTTAAGGTATATTACATTTATAAAAGCTTTTTTTTTGTGATTACCAAATCAATGTTGGTTCAGTTTATGAATGGAAAAAGGGAGCATTGGAATGGTCTTAAGTTCTAATTTTTGATAAAAATCAATAGCTCTTCAACCTCTTTTATTAAAACAAAGTTTGAGCTTGGATGAACATTTTTGAGCCAATCATTTTTATTTTCATGATACCCTAAGTAGGAGAACCCTTCTCATTTATTTTGAACTTTAAGTTAGTGTTATGGTTACGTTCAATTAGGTTTTTCATTTTTGTTTAATGTCAAGCTTAGGGTTAGAATTAGGGTTCAAAGTTAAGGCATATTAAACCTTAAATCTAACTAAGGATATATTTAATTATAACCCTAACCATATGTAAATATAAGCATTATTTAACTCTATCCATAAATCAAAGATTTAGTTTGCAACTCTAATGGAACCCTAACCCTAAATGAACCCTTTTCTCAAATTTATTTAAACCTTGTTTGTAATCCTAATTTTAATTCTAGGATGAATAATAGTAGGGTTTAACTTGGTTTAGTGTAATTGGTAAGGCTCAAATTTGTTTAGACTTACGTTTCCTTTTTCTTTAGTCTTAGGTTTAGGGCTCAATTTGGTTTAGGAATAGGGTTCAATTGGGTTTATAGTTAGATTTATGATTCAAATTGATTTAGGGTAAGTATTATGATTTAGATTGGTTGAGGGTTGGTGTTATGTGTCAACTTGGCTTAATGTTCATTTTGGTATACAACTAGGTTGTATTATGGTTCAATTTGGTTTAGTATTCAATTAGGTTTAGATTTAGGGTTGATTCTGGTTTGGTGATCAATTAGTTTTAGATTTAGGATTCAATTTAGTTTAATGCTCAATAAGGTTTGGCATTAGGGTTATAATTCTGTTTGGTTTAGGTTTTAATTTGGTTTGGCTTTAGGATTAAGGTTTGATGTGTGATGCATTTTGCAAATATAACATTTTGAAGTTTCACCATTCTCATCATTGTCTCTTACATATTCTACATATAGTTTGTTAGCCCTAAATTTTGGTCCTATTAAAGAACCTCATAATTTGGTAAAATTTTAAATTTGGAATGGTGGGAATGTTCTGTCAAAGACATTGATCGGATGCCCTGGTCGACACTAAGTTAAATAACCTTTTGAAGAGGAAGAAATGTTATTGACCCTTGTTCCTTTCCCATGTCATTTAGCTGGTCATTTATAAAAGGGAAATAAATCCTTGTTTCTTAAGGATTTAATTGAAACTGGGTCCTGAGCTTTGTGGGACCACTTAGTGTACTTGGCTATTCCAAGGTGTCCTTAAAAAGGGTTCTCGCCACTCAGTAGAAAGTGTTTTTTGATTTGGCCAAGCCCACAGTGATATATCAAAAAATTGAACACGCGGTCCTTGGTGAGGCCCTGATTTCTTGGTTGAACGAGATCCAAGCCTTGGGGTTGCGAGATGGCGAGACCATTCGGGACTCGATGGGAATGTTTTTCCCATTTCAACGAGATTCAAGCAGTTGAGAAGAAATATGATTCTGCTGAATGGGGTCCGATCTAGCAACTCGGTATTCGGTGAGGTGCCCGAATTAATCTCACCAAGCCTCGAGTAAATAGATGAGGCGGACAACATGTCGATTGAAAAGGATGTGAGTTGTCAACTCGGTGAGATATCTAGGATATCTTCTGCGAGGCCCAGGTGGATTCATAAATGCTAAAGTGATGATTTTCTTGTTGGTAGGTTTATCACATAAATGTATCACGATCATTAACATGGTCTCAGTCAGTCAAAATGCCAGAAGTACCAGTGTTTGAGTTTTACCCTCAAACAAATGTAAGAATGGCAGAGATACATAGGATGGTTCACACACGCTTGAAGGAATAAAATCGCAAAAAGATGATTTTCATGATCCTGATCATTTGTGTAAAGTGAGAGTTATGATGACTAGTATACAATGGAGATTGTAAGGACGATGGGAGTTTTCTTATATATAGATCAGCATAAGGATGAGTAAGTCACTAGTTAATGTGATTGAAGAGGTTGGAGATTAAAACTTTAGAAATGTTTACAACTATATTAAGGCCTTGTGACAAATAAATTGTCTTGCAGAGAAGGTGTCGAAGTCCTTAAAGAAAACCTATGAGAATTTGTCATACAATAAAATGGCCCTTGAAAATGCACAAGACTGCCAGAGAGGAACAAGGTATTCAATGTTCATATGCAACACTAGTTTACAGTTTGCATGTGACTATATTTACTCTAGTGGGAAAAATTTACCTTTGGATGTAGAAGTATAATGAGGTAGTGGAGGACGTGGACATGAAGGAATTGGGTTTGTAGTGCTGCTAACCCAAACTCTCAATGTTCTCCCCTACTAGGATGAGTCACAGGAGCCACTCGAGTTGGTATCTTCTGCATCAATAACCACCTATGTTCAGTGGTTATTTGGTTGGCATGATGGTTAGTCATGTCATTCATGCTCTCTGATATAGGCCTGATGTCTATCATACATAGCCATCCAGACGGTTACACATTGGGACAAAATAGTGGTGACCAAAACCATTCATTAAATTTTAAAAGAAAAGGGGATAATTATAAATGTAAGGTGGACACATGTAAGTAGTGTGTATCTTCTCCATTCCTTGTGCTATAAAAGGAGTTCCAAGGTTGTATTAAGAGTTCTAAATTTTCTCATTTTCTAGGCAAGTAGAATAGGGTTGTGTATAGTCTGAGGCAAGGAAAACTCTTGAGGGAATGAATGTACAAATTTCTCTGTAATTTCAATTAGTATATGAGAAAATTGTTAAATTGTTCCAAAGTTGTCTCCATTTGTATTTCAAGATTTTGTATAATCAAAATGCTAAAGATGTTTTGATTTGTCTTGATATTTTGTTGTCAATGTGTGAATGTGTGTATGGGTTTCATTCAAGGAAGGAACCAAATTCTTTATGTAAATCACAGTGAACCTAGAAAGTATATTATGGATTAACAAGAATGGTTTATTTAATTAAAAAAAGGAGTTGCATTAATGTAAGGCATTAATGTTTGAAGGGATTAATTACTCTTTGGCTTTGCATTTGTAACCTAGGAATTGACTCTATGCCTTTGGAGAGACACTAGATCGTGATGGTCCCGGATTTTTTCCAGAAACATTTCCCAAATTGTCATGCCCCAAATTTTTCGCTAAGAAAACCCAACTATATTTTTTAATGTAGGAGAATCTAATTTAAATATCACATGGGTTAAATATCATGTTGGAAAAAGAAATAGTAGACAATTAACTTCTACATAATATGTACCATCATTAATTACTATCAGTTTGATAATCTAAGTGTAGTTCACGGTTTACTTCAAAATGTACATGCCCATGAACAGAGAGATACAAATATTGGCATTATTCGCATTAAGTTGTCATTGATGTCAATTGGTTTGGCAAGGTCACTAGTAAGTAAGAAGTGGTGACTGACATAAGAAGAGAAAGATATATGATGTCAATCCACATGTGAGTAAGCAGATAGAAGGAAGGAAACCAATACACATGAACTGTGTCATCCATCAGTAAAGTAGGCTTACTGGTAAGGCATAAACCAGGATGAAGGTTGGTTGTTTGTTTGAGATGAAGAGGCAGAATGTTAAAAGAATCAGAACAACACCTAGTGAGTAGAGCAAATAGGATGGCATGAGCACATACAGGAAAAGAAGAGGAATTGTTAGGAGGAAGTGTTGTCGGTAAAGAGGATGTTTGTTGGTTATACCGATAAGGTGAACTGCAATGGTAGTCCACCTTGGTAAACAAAGAATGTCAAACTAGCGTAGAAATTTAAGGAGAGGTGGATATTGACAAATATAATAGTTGGATGCTAGGTGGTGATATTTCTTAGGTCGATGAAGTGTGCATCGATGTAACAATTTAGCCAGCAGGTCAACTTTTATAAAGAACCCACAATTCATAGAGGATGCCAGAGGATTGCGGCTCAAGGAAGGCAAGCTAGCAAGTGATTGAACTGAACCTGTAGGAGAATTTGATCTGTGTACCCATTTTTTGAATGAAACAACCAAGCCATTAATGTTGTATAATAGAGAAAATCTATTAGCATGGTGCAAACCTCTAGATTTAGAAAACGTGCATTGGAATGAGAAGCTTTGCTGGTGCTGATCGATGTCATGAAGATCATTTCCCAGGAAAATATGATCGAATCAAATCAGATTTGGATCAAGTTGGAGAAGGGAAAACGTAACATGACATTGTTTGAATGTGGTTTTTGGTAGGAATCCTAGATTATAAATATGTGAGCTCGAGATAGAAATCAATGATGCTTGATGTGAAGAAGGAGAGTTTAGAGAAATTCATCACAAAGAAGGACCATCTTCCTTAGAAATTATTATAAGAAAGTTGTAGAGTGAGTTAGTAGAAAAACCAGTGAGAGGGTTTAACTGACAGAGATAAAGTACTAATAAACTGTTGCAGGCCTGAGAGTTGAGCTAACAAGTGAGGTGTGATTGGTCAAGAAGGAATCCAAGTATGACTGAGTGTGGTGTGAGGCTAAGAGAGAATAAGAGAAGGCTATTAACTGGCATAAATCTATTTGATCAAGTGTTGCAGAACTCATTTGAAACTAGAAGCTATAAGTATATCAAAATTGTATTTCAATATACATCACCAAGTTGGAGATTGGTGCAGGGGTTGGTGCTCCTTGGGTGGGTGCCCTAAGTCTTTGTAATTCATTGTTTTACTTGTGAGGTTGGATTGGAGCAGTAGTCTCCAACAACATTTCTCACTAAAGTTTTTCCCATATTGGGTTTTCCTCGTACATCTGGTGTTGTGGGTTGCATTTGTGTGTTTGTCTCTTTTGGTATCCATATTTGTCTTACTGGTTTGACTGTTTAGTGCTTAGGATAATAACTAGTATTCTAAGTTTTTTTTAAAAAGGAAAAGAATTTAGGAACCACTAACTCACCCCCCTCTCAGTAGTATATTTTGTTCAAGAATTGGTATCAGAGCATAGCTTCCTTATTAATTAAAGCTTGGGTAGATTTTGGTCTTAGAACACAATGGCAAGAAATGAGTCTTCCTCCTCAAAAGCTCCCATGTTTGATGGGTCTAACTATGCCTTTTGGAGTTGAAGAATGGAGACATATATTTTCTCCATTAGTTCTGATGTGTGGATGTCTATCAAAAATGGGTATACTATCCCTAGCTTTCCTCCCATTGATCTGGATGCCAAGAAGGAGTATGAGACTAATGCAGAGGCTAAACATGCTATCTTGATTGGATTGTCTAATAATGAGTTTGTCAAGGTCATGCACTGTGCATCTGCCAAGTAGACTTGGGATAAAATGCAGAGGTTATTTGAAGGAGATGAAAAAGTCAAAGAGGCCAAGCTGCAAACACTAAGGGGCCAAATTCAAGGCATCAAGATGAAGGATGAAGAAAATATTGTAGACTACCTTCACAAATTTGATGAAACTATGAATACCATCAAAGGACATGGGGAAGAAATTGCAGATAAGATTCTTGTCAAGAAGGTACTTAGGTCTCTCACACCTAGGTATGATACTACAGTTTCTACCATAGAAGAAGCCAAGGACTTGAATATCTTTACAATGGATGAGCTATTTGGCTCACTAACAGCCTATAAAATGAGAATAATCGATGATACATCCTTAAGGAAAGAGGTAGCATTCAAATCTATCAAGAAGGGAAAAGAAGTGGTAGTTTATAAAGGATAAAGTGAATACTATGATGCATAGGTAGCAAATTCTATCAGAAATCTTAAAAGAGGATCCGACAAGTATAAAATAAAGTTACTACTCAAATGTTTCAACTATGGAGAAGTTGGATACTTTGCTGCAAAATATCCTTATAATGAAACTAGTGGAGATGAGTCAAGAAGCTTTAGGAGATTTGCTTTTAAAGATAGAGAAAGAAAAGTGTACTAGCAAGGATGAAGAGGCTATCAGAAGCAAAGCAACCTATATACTATTGAGGATGATGCCACAGATGAAGAAAGTGCATCAGAAGATGACTACTATGGGAATGATAGAGAAGTTAATCTTTTTATGGTACTTGATGAATCAGCTGGTGAAGATGAGGAAGAAGAAGACATTCATGTTGAAGTGTATCCAAAAGGTGAGCTTATAAGTGCTCTTGAGAAGTTGAGTAAAACAAGTAGAGAACTCAAGAGGTTCAAGCTTGTTGCAGTAGATGAACAAGGTCTCTTGAAGCAAATCCCTGGATGAGTCCAATCAAGCTATATCTTACTTGAAACTGTAGTTAGAAAAAGCCACGAGGATATGTGAAGTTACATCCTCTGATCTAATGAAGAAGAAAAAAAAAGCATCAAGATTTGGAAGCAGAAATAGTGAAGCTTAGAAAGGAGCTTGAAGAAAGTTAGGAAGAAATAAAAATGAGAAGCAAATATGAAGGCAACATCAAATCCTTAGACACGATGTTGAGCACACAGAAGCAATCCAAAGAAACCAGTGGGCTGGGATTTGAAGAAGGTCAAAGTTAAAACACCAAAGACACTTTTGGTAAGGAGATATAGTTCACTTCTTCAAATGAAGGTGAAGAGAAGAAGATGTTCATAGTAAGCAAGGATACCAGTAAGAAGACATACGCAGATGCTATTAGAAATCACCACATAAACCAGTATACACAATCAATGAATCAAAGGTCACACTCAATGTATTGACATGCAAATATAAGGACAAATGCAAGAGTTGACCATGAAGGAGTCACTAGAGTCAGCAGCATGAAAGGTAGAGCCATAATGAGGCAGTTATTTGCAAGACCAAGGCAACCTAACTGGTATGCTCCAAACTTTCATGGTTATTGTTATCGGTGTTAAAAATTTGGGTATAAAATAGCTGACTATAGATTAACCAATAAGCTCACTATGGGTTATGAAATTAGAAATCCTTTTAATGCACTCTGGGATATGAATGTTGTATGTTATCAGTACAATGGATTTGGTCATAGGAGTTTTGAATGTAGGAAGAATAAACCGGCATCCTACAATTATTTCAAAGATTCATCTCTAAATGAAAATGCAAAATGCTATAACTATCAAGAGTTTGGACATATAGAAATTTTTTATAAAACCAGGAAGATCAAGCAGAAGAAGAAAGTCCTGATCAAGAACCGGTTGTTGAAGTGAAGCACAAAATAGAAGATAACAAGAAGAAGGAAATCAAGCCAGTATGGGTTGAGAAAGAAAAGGGCAAGGTAGAATCAAGTCTGATAGTGCATACTGCTTTACATACTGAAAGGAAAAATCTATGGGTTGTAGATAGTGGCTCTTCCAGCCACATGACCAGTGATAAATTTTTTTTATCAAGCTTGAAGACCGGAATGGTGGTTCAGTAAGATTTAGAGACAACTCATCCATCAAAATAAAGGGGAAATGTACTCTAAATATTGATGGAAACCTAAAGGCACATGATGTGTATTATGTGGAAGGCCTATATGACAATCTACTGAGTGTGATTCACATGTGTGACAAAGGTTATAAATTCACCTTTGACTCTACCGACTACCAGATAAAGAAAGAGAGCACCGGTCAAGTTGTTGTAGAAGGAAAGCGGACATATGGTAATGTTTACAATCTGAAGGAATGCTATGAGTCCCATTGAATGATTGGATAGGTTGATGAAATTTGGCTATGCCACTAAAGATTAGGCCACATAAAATTCGTTAACTTAGTTGCAATAAACAAAAAGAGGTGTGTAAGAAATATTCCACCAATCATCAAACCCGTAAGCACATTTTGTGATGAATGTGTGAAAGCGAAGCAGACTAAGGTGATCTTCAGCACAAAAGAGCACAACACCTCAATACCACTCAAAGTTGTACACACATATCTATGTGGTCCAACGAGGAAAAGAGCTCTTTTCGGTGAAAGATATTTTATGCTCTTTATTGATGATTATTCAAGAATGGCATCGGTCACTTTCCTATAAGGTAAGTCACAAGCATTTGATAGATTCAAGATCTTTAGGAAGCTAGTGGAGAAGGAAAGTGGGTGCAAGCTAAAATTTCTAAGATCAGACCAGGGTGGAGAGTTCACACCAAATGAGTTTGAAGATTATTATGAAAGACATGGAATTAAAAGGAAATACTCAGCCCCTAGGACTCCACAACAAAATGTTGTGGTAGAAATGAAGAACAAGACAGTCAAGGAGATGGCCAGAACCATGTCAAATGAGGCCAGTCTACTAGACACTAATTGGAAGAAAGTTGTTCATACTATTGCATATACTTTAAATTGGGTTCAACTAAGAACAAACAACAGAATGACACCTTATGAGTTGTGGTATGACCAGAAACCTTTGGTAAAATACTTCAAGGTATTTGGAAGTGTTTTATCAAAGAGATATGGATGGTATAGGTAGTTTTGACTCCACGAGTGATGACAAAATCTTCCTTGGTTACTCATCTAATATAAATTCCTATAAATAATACAACAAAAGACTAAGGAGAGTCATTGAGAGTAAACTAATATGATGATTCTGGTGATGAAGGTAAGGAAGCTCAAACAAACAATGAACCAAAAGAATCATCCAAAAAGGCTCCTAACTGGTATGTGTAGATGAATCACTCGAAAGAGAAGATTCTGGGTAATAAAAGTGATGGTGTGCAAACTAGAATAAAACTTTCCCAGAATAATGAACAAGTCAACTTATACCTCATGACTTAAGTAGAGCCTAGAACATTCAATGAGGCCAACAAAAGATAGGAATGGATGGATGCCATGGAAGAAGAAGTGCAATAGATTGAGAAGAATAGGACTTGGGAATTAGTCCCTAGACCAGAAGACAAGAACATCATTGGCATGAGAAGAACAGGACTTGGGAATTAGTCCCTAGATCGGAAGACAACAACATCATTGGCACTAAATAGGTCTACCGAAATAAGATGAATAAAGGAGGTAAAATTGTTAGGCATAAAGCTAGACTTGTGTGCAAAGGATACTCTCAAGTATAGGGCATTGACTTTGAAGAAACATTTGCACTGGCAGCTAGATTAAAAGCAATTAGAATTTTCCTAGTCTTTTCTGCCTACTAGGGTTATAAAGTATATCAAATGGATGTAAAATCTGCCTTCCTAAATGGAAATTTGGAAGAAGAAGTGTACATGGAGCAACCATAAGGGTTTCTGCTACATGATGATGAAACCTTTATGTGTCGGCTGAAGAAGACCCTATATGGTTTAAAGCAAGCTCGTAGAGCATGGTATTCAAGATTAGATCAGTACCTAAAAGAGCAAGGATTGAAAAAGGGGAGTGTTCATAATAATTTATACATAAAGAAAGATGGAAACCGCATGATCATTGTGGTTGTGTATGTAGATGACATTATTTTTGGAGGAAATAAGGACACCCTTTGCAAAGAATTTGTTCATCAGATGCAGCTAGAATTTGAGATGTCAATGCTTGGTGAATTGCCATACTTCCTTGGTTTGCAGATATTATAGAAAAAAAAAGGAATCTTTATCTCAAAACCAAGTATGCGAATGATATATTGAATAAATTTTGAATTGAGGACTGTAATCTGGTAAGTACCCCCATGGTGAGTGGAAGCAAATTAAGAAAGAAAGATGAATCACTAGTGGTGGATCAAACATTGTATAGATCCATTTTAGGTAGCCTATTGTATCTAATTGCTTCTAGACCGTATATAGTGCACGTAGTGTGCATGGTGGCCAAATTTCAAGTTGTACCAAAGTAGCCACATATGAATGTCATAAGAAGATTTTTTGAATACCTAGAAGGAACACTTAGTTATGGGTTTTGGTACCTTAAACAAGAGCAATTCATCTTAGAAGCATACACTGATGCTGAATGGGGAGGTTCCATTGATGATCAAAAGAGAACAAGTGGTGGTGCATTCTTCCTAGGTGACCGGTTGGTCTCATGGCATAGCAAGAAGCATGATTCTATCTCTCTATCAACTTATGAAGCAGAATACATTACTACTGCTACATGTTGATCTCAAGTACTTTGGATGAAGAAAACCCTCAAAGACATATAGGTGGGCATCACTAATCCTATTCTCATCCGGTGTGATAATTCAAGTGCCATCAACATATCAAATAATTCGATGATTAATTTCAGGACAAAGCATATAGACATCAAGTATCATTTCCTCAGAGAGAAGGTTGAATGACATGAAGTAAATATGGACTATGACCCAACTGGAGAACTAGTAGTAGAGATTTTCACGAAAACATTGCCGATAGGCACTTTTGAGTACTTAAGATTGGGAGTTGTGTCACCTACCTTATGCACTTGAGATAGGAAGGATTTATATCATTCAAAGGTATAGAAACATCTATAACTATTGAACTACATCTAAGTACTAGTTGTAATCAGTGGTATCCGCCTAATGGGGAGCTAGCTATGGATAAAGGGGGAGTGTATAGTACGCTTTGTCATTGTGTCAAAGGGGAAGAAATTTGCCGATATGAAGTCTTGCAGTAAGTTGACATCAACACCAAAGGGGGGAGACTGCTGGCATTATTGGCATTAAGTTGTTATTGATGTAAAGTGGTTTGGCAAGGTCACTGATAAGTAAGAAGTGGTGACTAGTATAAGATGAGAAAGATATATGATGTCAATGTACATGTGAGTAAGAAGACAGAAAAAAGGATAATGATATAAATGAATTGTGTCATCTGGTGGTAAAGGTGGCTTATCGGTAAGGCACAAACTGGGATGAAGGTTGGCTGCTTGTTTGTGATGCAAAGGTGGAATGCTAAAAGAATCACAACAACACCTCGTTAGCATAACAAAAAGGATGGCATGAAGACATACTAGAAAACAAGAGGAATTGTTAGGAGGCAATATTGCCATAAAGAGCATGTTTGTTGGTTATACTGGTATGGTGAATTGTGCCGATAGTCAACCTTGGTCAACAAAGAATGTCAAATCGACATAGAAATCTAAGTAGAGGTGGATGCCGACAAACATAATAGTTGCATGCTAGGTGGTGATATTGCATATGTCGATGAAGTGTGCATCGACGTAACAAGTCAACAAGTGGTTTGACTTTTATTAAGAACTTGCAAGTTACAAAGGATTCTAGAGGATTGTGGCTCGAGGAAGGAAAGATGGTAAGTGATTGAACTAATCCTAGAAGAAGATTTGATCTTCGTACCCATTTGCTGAAGGAACAAGTTGAGCCATTAGTGGCGTATGACAAAAAAACAAGAAAAGCATGGTGTAGACCTCCAAATTTAGAAAATGCACATTGGAATGTGAATCTTTGCTGGTGCTAATCGATGTCATGAAGAACATATCCTAGGAAAAGAAGATCGAATCAAATCATTTTTGGATCTAGTTGGAGAAGGAAAAACGTAACATGAGATTGTTTGAATGTGATTTTTGGTAGGAATCCTAGATTATAAATATGTGAGCTCGAGATAGAAATCGATGATGCTTGATGTGAAGAAGGAAAGTGAAGAGAGATTGAGCACAAAGAAGGATCATCTTCCTTAAAAAATATTCTGAGAAAGTTGCAGAATGAGTTAGCATGAAAACCAGTGAGAGGGTTTAACCGATAGAGACAAATTACCAATAAACTCTTGCAGGTCGAAGATTTGAGCTATCAAGTGAGGTGTGATTGGTCAAGAAGGCATCCATGTGTGACAGAGTGTGGTGTGATGCTAAGAGAGAAGAAGAGAAGGATGCTAACTGATATAAATCTATTTGATCAAGTGTTGCAGAACTCATTTGCAACCAAAAGCTATAACTGTATCAAAATTATATTTCAATATACATCACCATGTTGGAGGTTGGTGTAGGGGTTGGTGCTCCTTGGGTTGGTGACCTAAATCTTTGTGATTCATTGTTTCATTTGTGAGGCTGGATTGGTGCAGTAGTCTCCAACAATATTTCTCACAAAGGTTTTTCCCATATTGGGTTTTCCTCGTACATCTGATGTTGTGGGTTGTATTTCTGTGCTTGTCTCTTTTGGTATCCACATTTGTCTTACTGGTTTGACTATTTAGTGCTTAGGATAATAACGAGTATTCTAAGTTATTTTTAAAAAGGAAAAAAATTCAGGAACCACTGATTCACCCCCCTCTCAATGGTACATCATGTTCAACAACCAAGTCATTGCTTTTTTAATATGACACAATTTGGCACTAGATAAAAACCTACAATTTTAATGTACAAATTATAATACATGAACAATTTATGTTCTTGTAATTGAGATAATTGCTAGAAATCTACCTTATAAAACAAAGGGTTCTATAATTTAATTTATATACTTTATCTTCTTATTTATTTTATTATATAAAATTTTCATTCCCTTCATAACATTTGTGTGAAGATTAGATTTTTCTCACCAACATAAGAAATTACTCTCTTTTTTATGAACAATATTATTAACATTCAAAATAAATTCATTTCTATAGTATCATAAAATTGTGACCCTCTCAATTTACGGCTACATTAGGGTCCTCACACATGCAAACTCAAATCCTCTAGCCTAATCGGATACCAGAGAGTGCTCAGCTTGCAAAAACAACTTCTTCCTTAGCCTCTACATCACTCTGACTGCATTCTACCCTAGAGAAAGGGGTAGGACAGGGGTGTGGCACCACTGTCCCCCCTTGGACAGGGGCATGGAGCCCCTGTCCCTACCCTATTTTAGGGTAGGACCCTTCTTAGAGCATGTCTTATGGGTTTTACCTTGGGTGGGAAACCTCCCCGATGTCGGCCCGTGACAAAATTAAAATCCTTCAAACATGTATTTAAGGGGGCATTCGCTCCCTCATTTTCATAAGTTGGATGAATGGGAAATTCATGAGAGATCAAGCATTCAAGAGAATTCAAGCATTCTTTTCCAACATTAAGCATTCTCAAGTCTCCCTTGAAGGCTAGGTGTTTCATTCAAGTCAAGGATCCAACCATTGAAGAGGATATTGATTCCAACATACAATTCCAAACAAGAATTTCTATTAACATTGCTACTACAACCTCCCTTGAGGTGACTAAAAATTCAGTCTTTTGTTTACATCTACTTGCAAATACTTTCTTTCATTACTTGGTTAATTCTAAAACTGGGTTTTGACCTAAAGGCAAACCCCTAATCCCAACCCCTTTTCCTATCTTTCATGTGTGTAGGTTGCAGGTGTGCAACTGTACTTTTGGATTCAGGCTTCATTTGTAGAGGTGGAGAAACCCTTTTTGTTTCATGGATTTTTTGGAGAACTGTGTACACTCACGCCATGGTCTGGACTACTTTTTGTCAAATTTATAGGGCGACTTCATCTTGACATTTTACTACCAATTTTAGGTGCACTGCTTCATCCCATATTTTGATCTCAAGTTATAATAGGTTCTTTGTCACTTTTGCACTATATAATCTAATCAATTCCTTTCTAAATCAAACAAAGGAAGAAGTGATCATCCTAACATTCTTAATTCATTCAAAATTCAATCTATCATCTTTGTGTGGAGATTGAATCTAGTAAATTATCTGTTATCTTCCTAATATAATGGTGAAAATTTCTTGAAGGATAATCAATAGTGAAACACTCATCTCTCTTTGAGGGAAATGGTTAGTTTTCATCTTGATCTATCACTCATATTTTTCCCACCATTACAATTTCATATTACTAAGGTTGCATATTAAATTTTATACACAATAAATTTCTTTTCTGAGCCAACACTTTTGTCAATCTCATTGTTAGGGAATGAAGGATTTACATGAATATCATATAATTATAAATAACCTTCTATTATAAATATAATATAAAAAGAACCGGGAGATACATGATGTTTTAGATACAGAGTTTGACAATGCAGAGGGTGGTATGGCTATGGACTAGAAGGATGTTAATGTGTCAGACGATTCAGAATATAAACCGTCAAAGGATGAGGGCCCACTACAAAAGACCACTTCTAGTACCAATAGCAGTAGAAAAAAACCACTTACGTGGATTGCAAAAAATAAATACCTTGTTCCATAGCCCCACATCATGAGGCTACAAAATCAAACAAAAAAGAAGACTAAAAAAAGGTGGACATCCTTGATAGGGAGGAAAAAGAAATTAAACTTGACATCTCACAGAATGTGGACCCCAATGGGGCCAAAGATAATTGAATGGATGTTGTTAAGTTCCTGGGGAATTCATTGAACAATCAGGAGAAGTTCTTTTAGTGGATTTTTGGGAAATTAGTTTTCTAAAGTGGGGAATTAAGGATTTTGTTGATACATTCATTGAGACTCGGACTCCAAATAGGACTGACAAAGTCCTAAAGTTATCTTAAGAGATTACGAAAGATATTAAGGTTATAAAAATTGAACATGAGGCAAAGATTGATAGGCTAGAGAATGAAATATAGGAGTTGAAGAGTAAACTTAAGGGCTTGGTGGAGGTTAGTAAGGAAGCCATGTATAATTGTGTTGAGGCCCTCAAAAGGATGAATGAGAAAATCGCTAGTCAAAAGGAGCAGAGGATTAGAGTTGAGGGTTACCCAGATATCAACAGGGATAAGAATAACTAGGAGGTACAAGCATCCAGGGGACCTTTTACCACGACTAGGAGAAAATGTCAAGAAAGAGGTAGCTCAAGCTTCATTATGGAGGAAATCCAGGAGATTAATAATAAAGTTACCTAGAATAATTTTGAGCTTATGAAAGTTATTTCTTAGTTTGTTTTGTTTGTGCTTTTTGTTTAGGTTTTTCTTTAGTGTTCTTTTTGCTTTGGGATGAGTCCACACCTGATTAGACTCTGGTTACTATTTATTTTGGATTTGGGTTTTGGATCCCTGTAAAACCCATTTATCTTATTCAAAAATATAAAAACAACCTTTTATTTTATGTATAGAATTACATTATATTAAAGAAATGATTTTCATGTGATTTTCTAACTTCTTTAAAGAATAAATATAGAAACTTACATTTTACATCTTATACAATTAAATTAAATTCTAATATAGAAATGATTTTTTAATTATCACTTCTCAACTATTTTATAGAATGAAACAAGGAAAGTTTCAGTCTATATTCTATATAACAAAAGTATATTCTAATAAAGAATTGATTTTATTATCTTTCTAAAGATTATATAAATCTATTGTTTTATAGAATAAAACAAGAAAGTTTTATTCTATATTTTATAAAAAAAAATATTATATTTTGACAAAAAATTGATTTTATTATGTTTCCAAAAAAATCATTTAAAATAAAATTAAAAAACTTCCATTAAAGAAAGTTTCATTCTAATTCTAAACCGAGAGACTTGTAATTTTGAATTTATTTTATAGCTTGGTATTATAATCCAATGGTTATAGCCTAACAATTCCTTCATTTATATAATCCTTGAAGGGTAATATATATTTTGAGAACTATGTGAATCAAGATCACAGTCATTAATACAAATTAGTAATTTAAACTTATTTATTCATATTTTTATGAGAAATAGATATAGTATTTTTTGAATTTTCTTAGTATCAAAATGTATTCAGTTCTTGTATTCTCTTCTTCTTCCCTTATATTTTTTTAATAACCAAAACTTAAACTATTCCCTTCCCTCTTCAACACATGACAAGTTTAAGTTGCAAGCCTTTACCATGCTATTATTACATGATAAAAATCTCCAAAATGATAGAATTATAACACAATATAATATTGAATATCCATTACACTAAAACCATCTTGTTTATTCTTTTAAGTATAAATTCTACTCCCTCTAAATAAATAAATAAGAGAAACGGTTTTGAAATACTAGAATAATATTATTAAGAATATCTTCATACTAATTAGTTTCTTATACTTCTCTTATATCGAAAGTGTTTTCTTCTCTACAAAGTTTAGTCAGGACAATCTTTCTCTTATTCTTATAAGAAATTACATATTTCTTATTTTATTTTTTATTTATATAGTGAAAATTCTTCAAAATAAATAAATGCAAGTATACCATATTTACTTTCCATTGAAGAATGATGTATCATTAAGGGATAAAAATTATTTTTGACACAAAATATTGAGCCTCCCATATTTTTCTCTTATCTCAAAATGTAGAATCTTACACAACTTGCTTTCCTACTACACCATAGGATTCACAACAAAAAATATAGTGAAATGTTCTTTCCTAAGCTACCATCTTAACTACCATATGATCCTTACTAAGAGTATACCAAATGAAATAAATAAGAAAGTATTTTTTGTTCTATCACACAATGGATTCTCAACAAAATAAGGTGAACAAATTATGAGCTTGAACTTCCATCTTCATAATATTCACATGATTCTTAGTTTGGATATTATATCACTTTGAAAATTCATACACTTGTCATTCACAAATTCACTAATCTTCACACATGTTATTGAGAAAAATAAAATTAAAGATTTCTCTTTCATTAAACTATAATTTTTGTTTAACTAAACACTTTGAAAGATCTCACAATCATACATTACAATGGGAAAACACAAAAAAAAGGCTTTCTCTCCTCCCAACATTAATAGCATCATGGATCCTCATAAGCTCCAGCCATACCCTCAAGTAATAAGATTGATTTAGACCCAAGATAGTGGGTTCTCACACACTCCACAAATTTACTTTCATTCACTAAAACCCTTACATAACTCTAATAATTTCTTCACATAAACACTACATACTAGACTTTGCAACTACATCACAAGTTGTAACAATAAAAAAATGGATTAGAGGAAATGGAGAACTTATCTCTCTAAACCTATACATTTTATCCTCCATCTCTCCAAGGATGGACTCCTTCCTTCCCTCCAATCTATCTTCTTTCTCAAAATCCTACAAGAGTTCTCCAAAATGGAGAAGTGCGTAACACCCAACTCCCTCTTCACAAACCCAATATAAGGGAGATAAACTTGGAAGACTTGGATGGGGAGGTGACACATTTTACCTTTCTATCTTCTTCCTCCATGAGGTCTTTTCCTCATTTAATAGGTGACAACAATTAGGACACCCCCTTCCCTGAAGTCTTCCCCTCATAAATGAAGTATGGAGGTGGAGTGGGTACCCTTAACTCATCTATGAAGAGGACTTTTGGAGAGTGAAAAAAAGTCCTAGAGCCTTTATTGCATGCACAATAGGCACCCACCTGAAAGGTATAGATCCTAGGGGTCTATTGTTGTAATTAAAACATGTTAATTGACTCAAAAAATCACATGAATGACCCACAATGACAAACCTCACAAACACATCCATAAAGAAAATAAAATATCATTTTCATCTAAGTTTAAAGATAATTAAACTTAGACTTCTCATGAATAAAATATATTTTCAATAACCGTTCCTCTCTTCTCCCATAGTCCCCATTGCCTTCTTACATATAACCAACATATTCATGAGCACAGTTAGATGACAATAATAAGTCATATTATTTTCTATCTATTTTCATCAAGTTTACTAGGTAATGCCAAACATATTTCCATAAAATCATCTCATTAGAACCTCCCAATCTATCTAACCATCTATTAAATAAAATCATGTAATAGTTTAGGGTTGTATCATCTATGTGTGAGGTAGGGTGTTACACAAATCTAATCAATATTACCTCTAACCCTTTCCCCTTTGTTTTAGTTTTTCTATTCAATGTATTCTCAAATATTCTTAGAGGTAGAGAAAATGGGATTTAGCTCAAATCTAAATCAATGCATGTAAGGTCCTTATGTATTTGAGAATACTCCATCTTTCATAGGCCTGTAGGTTGACATGTTGCAATGGTATTATCTATGCAAGCCCAAAATAGGAACACCCTCTTGAGCATGATGGAGCTCGAAGTGATGAACTTTGTGAGATCCTTATTACTGTTGGAATGCCCTGTCCTTAGTCTATTTATATCTTAGAGACCACAATGAAGGTTCTATCCTTGACTTGAGATGTGATGAAATCCTTAGGATTGAGGGTTGCGGGAAAAACACACCAATAAGATGGCAACTCTACTAGGGAGTCAACACAAAATCTTTGGTTAAAAATGATTGAATCATCATATAGTCAAGGTGTCCCCATCTTATCCGCAACCAAGAAGATGACGACTCTACTAGGGATGAAAATGAATTATCCATGTGGAGAGAGTCAAGAATGTTTGTAATCTGTAAATTTGTTTCATATCTAATTTTTTCTACATGGAATAAGGTTTTATTTGTAGTTAGTTTGAAGAAAAGGGTGTGATTGTGCTATTGAGAAAAACCCATAATGAAGATGTGCTTCAAATAGCTCCCAGCTATTTGAAAATTTTCCTTTACTAAGGAGGTGCTGACTCTATCACTAAAGAACATGAGATTTTAATATCTCAAAGTTTCTAGTCAAAAAGAAAGAAATAGCTACTGCAATATCCAAGTATTTTTGTTCTAGTTTTCAACTATGTTCCTTATCAGGTGAATAATGTCGCTAAGAAAGGAATTATTAGTTGTAGTTTTATATGCTTCTTTGATACAAATCTCAATTAGTATTTTGTGAGCACACTGAATTTTATACTTCTGAGTTAGTAACTGCATAGTTGATGTAATGAGCTTGTGAAAGAACAAGTAAAGATGTATCATCAGTATAACCATCCATATATGATTCTCGGTAATGTAATGTCAAGTCAAAGTTCTCAGTCATGTCCACAGAGAAGATTTTGAATCTTAGAAAATTATAACCCTCTGAATTTCAATCCCGCCGAGGGTTATCATTAGGTTAGAGAGGTATGTGCCTAAATTTTAGGAGAGGGAAGATGAGCCAGCCAATAAGCATGTACAGTCATTTTATAACATGGAAGATAATCAGATTTATGTGGAGGATGCATATATAAAGTTGTTTGTAAGGTCTCAGGAAGAGGATGCAAGTGAATGATTTAGTATCTTTCCCTTGGAAAGTGTATTTTGTTAGAATGACCTCGGGATGTTGTTCTTGAAATATTTTTATGATAGCATGCAACCTAAATTTTCCCCAAAAGTTGAAAATATATTATGTATTCAGTCAAAGAGTGAGATAGATGATGAGTCTAATCTTCAGTATGGATGTAGTTTTGTTGTCCAAATTAGTTCATCTCAGTTCCTTGTATATGATTAACCCTAAATATATCGTAAGCTAGTTGCAGCTAAAGTTGATGCCGTGATGCACGCCAATGCATTATTAGATCTAAAGAGACTAAAAAATGAATCACCAAGAGAATTTTTGTTAAGATTCTTAATTACAACTAAGGAGATCTCTATTGGTTTTAGACAGAAGGAGTCTATATGCATTGATTTGTTTTAAAGAGCTTATGAACAAGTTCAGTCCAGTGGAAAAAATATTTGAAACTAGAAAGAATTGATCAAATTCTTGACTAGACTGATACTATTGAAAAGATCAAATATAAAAATGCAATCAGATGTTGAGGTTCATAGAGTTGGTGATGAGGATGTAATATTTCAAAATGAAGGGAATGTATCAAAATATGATAATGTTACTCAAATTAGTGAGTGTGGGGTTTGTGATCAATTCATAGAAGATGAATGTGCAAGACAAAGTGGTTCTCAAGAGAATCAGATTTATGACAAAGATGAATGTTTAGAAAATTTGAATGCTACATTAGGCTATGACTACATTTTTTATTAGGTTGTTGAATATTTAACTCCGAATGATGAAAATGGTCTTTATAATGATGAATCCATTGAATCTTTAGATTTCAATGATGTAAATGACAACCTTGGGGGATTTAATTTGCAACTAAATGAAGTCGACAACTCTAATGAAGACCAAGGAAAAGAGGTAGTGGAAGATATGGGAGAAGAAGAAGGTTCACTCAATAGTGAATAGATTTCAGATTTATTAACCATGGAATATCAGAGGTATGCACATTTGTGCCTAGCTGATATGAAGTTTGTCAGTAATTGTGTTCTTGGTAGTGTCAAGTATGACACATACTTTTTTGATCCTCCTTCCACTTTTAGTCCAATTGGTTTGGAAGGTTACAATGAGTATAGAGATACACATGCTAATGTGAATTTATATTTTAATCAAATTACAATAGATGATTGTAAAAGTCATTACAAAAGTGCTTCAAATCAAGAAGCTTCAAGTCCAAAATGGCATGACTGTGAGTTCTCAAATGTAGATGAGAATTATTCTAAATTTTTTTACATGAGCATGGATAATGAATTGAGTAACAAAGAAGAATATTCTTTAGATTCAGAGACAAATTTTTTTGATGAGCTATTAAATAATAATGATACGCGTTTGTGTTTGATGCATGATGCATATTGCAAGGATGAGAATGTAAATAGTAAGTATGAAAATAAAATTTAATATGATCATTCAGAATTGTAGTTATCAGAGGTAAATGTGTATGAATATTTCCCTTTTCATACATATAGAGATAGTTTGCATGATGAGTTGGATTTGTTTGAATATTCTTTTGAGAACCCCATATTTGATATGTAAACTAAGGATCAAAATAAGGTCTATGGTACTAGTTGTATGTTAGAGCATAAATTTTTGTTTTCTTAGTTAGAAAAGATTTGCATAAAGTGTGACAATGAGTTGAATCATGAAGGGTGTTATGTCCAGCATGAGAGTAATTTATTTGATGAGCCTTACATATTCTTGTCACACGATAATAAAAAAATTTAGTTTGTGCATGAGTTTCCAATGCCTAATGATAGTAAGTGCACTAATAGTTTTTAATGCAGTAGCTGGATAAGAAAGGTTAATATGCTAAATCAATTTTATTCCAGTGATATCTTAAAGTTGTTCTTAATAGGATTAGATGAAAATCAGATTTATGATAGAGGTAAGTTGACGCCTTCATTTTTTAATGGACTTAGGCAATCAACCATGGTTTGATTTTTTAAACCAGAATAGTAAGGCACAGAGGTTGGGGGATTGACTTTGGTGCCCAATGGATATACACCTAGTCTTCTTCAAACAAGAGATTTAGGATCTTTCCATGCCTACAAGGGGCATGCATCCCCAACCTAGAGCCATTGTTAGCACTAAATTTTGGTCACATTAAAGAATCTTAGACTATGGCAAATTTTTTAATTTGGAATGACAAGAACGTTCTATCAAAGACATTGACCTAATTTCCTAGTAGGAACTAAGTTAAATCACCTTTTGAAGAGGAAGAAATGTCATTGACCCTTGTTCCTTGCCCATGTTATTTAGCCAATCATTTTTAAAAAGGAAATAAATATTTGTTTCTTAATGTTTTAATTGGAAGTGGGTCTTGAGCCTTGTAGGACCACTCAGTATGCTTGGCTATTCCAAGTTACCCTTTAGAAGGGTTCTCACCACTTGGCATAATGTGTTTTCTAATTTGGCCAAGTCTTGAGTGATATATCATAAAATTGAACACATGGCCCTTGGTGAGGCCCTGATTTCCTGGTTGAATGAGATATGAGTCTTGCAATTACGAGATGGTGGGACCACTTGGGACTCGATGGGAATAATTTTCCCACTTCAACAAGTCCTGAGTAGTTGACAAGAAGTATGATTATTTTGAATGGGGTTTGAGATGGAAGCTTGGCACTTGGTGAGGTGCCTGAATTGATTTCATCGAGCCTTGAGTAAAAGGATGAGGTGGGCTGCATATAAATTCAAAAAGATGTGAGTTGTCAACTCGGTGAGATATATAGGATATCTTTTATGAGGCTCAGGTTGTATTCACATATGGTGAAGTTATGATTTATGAGTTGGTAGGTTTATCAAATAAATTTATCATGATCATTAACACATTCTGAGTTATTCAACATGTCAAAAGTAGTGGTGTTTGAAGTTTTTACTCAAATAGATGTCAGAATGGCAGAGATACATAGGGTGGTTAACAAACATTTGAAGGAATAAAATTGGAAAAACATAATTTTCATGATCGTGATCATCTGTGTAAAGCCAAAGTTATGATGAGTGGTATGTAGTGGATCTTGTAAGGATGATGAGAACATTCTTATATACAAATCAACATGAGGATGAGTGAGTCAATAGTTCATGTGATTGAATAGGCTGAAAATTAGAACTTTAAAAATATCTACAACTATATTAACGCATTGTGAGAAATGAATTGTGTGGCAAAAAAGTGCAAAAGTCCTAAAAGTAAACCTATGATAAATCCATAATACAATCTAAGGGGCATTAAAAATGCACAAGACTGCTAGAGAGGAACAAGATAGTCACTGTGCATATGCAACACTATTTCACAGTTTGCATGTGACTATATTTTCTTTTGTTGCAAAAATTTCCCTTAGGATACAAAAGTATAGGGATGTAGTCGAGGACGTGGATACTGAGGAATTGGGTTGGTAGCACCACTAACCCAAAGTCTCAAATTTCTCCCCTACCAGGATGAGTAGTAGGAGCCACTCGAGATGATATCTTTTGCATCAATAATCACCCATGGTCGGTGGTTATTTGGTTAGCATGATGGTTAGTCATCATTCATTCTTTGTGATCTAGGCATGATGTCTACAATACATAGCCATCCAGATGGTTACACATCAGGACAAAATAGTGGCAACTGGATCCATTCCATAACTTTTAAAAGAAAAGGGGCTAATTAGAAAAGTAAGCTAGAAACATCTAATTAGGCCATAGATTGTGCATTCCTTGTGCTCTAAAACGAATCCTAAGGCTGTATTAAGGGATCTGAATTTTAGCATTTTCTAGGCAAGTAGAATAGGGTTGTGTGTAGTCTAAGGTGAGGAAAATTCTTGAGGGAATGAATGTACAAAATTCTCAACTTAATTTCAATTAGTATATGAGAATTTTTTTAAATTGTTGCAAAGTTGTCTCCATTTATATTTCTATATTTCATATGAATCAAAATGTTAAGGATGTTTTCATTTGTCTTGATATTTTAATGTCAATGTGTGAATTTGTGTATGGGTTTCTTTTAAGGAAGGAACTTAAGTCTATATGCAAATCACAGTGAACCTAGGAAGTATATTATGTATTAACAAGAATGGTTTATGTAACAGTAGAAGAAGTTGCATTAATGTTTAAAGGGATCACTAATTTGAAGTTAGTTATTGTTTGGGTTTGCATTTGTAACCTAGGAATAGACTTTGTGCCTTGGCATAGACATTGTCTTGTTGTGGTCTAGGATTTATTTTAGAATCATTTCCCAAATCTAATCAATCTTCCCTCTTACCCTTTCTCCCTTGTTTTAGTTTTTCTATTCTATGTATTTTCAAATATTCTCAGAGGCAAAGCAAATGGGATTTATCTTGAATCTAAAGTGATGCATGTAATGTCCTTATGTATTTGAGAACACTCCATCTTTCATAGGCCTGTAGGTTGAGATGTTGCAATTTTATTATCTATGTAGACCCATAATAAGAACACCCTCCTCAGCATGATGAAACTCGAAGTGAAGAAGGTTGTGAGAGCCTTATTACTATTGGAATTCGATGTCCTTAGTCTATTGATAGCTTAGAGACTACAATGAAAGTTCTATCCCTGACTTGAGATATGATGAAATACTTAGGATTGAGGGTTGCAGGAAGAAAACACCAACAACTTGTCATTTAATAAAAATTAAATAAGAGAATAATATAATTTTTTTGGGCTATGCATGGGAGTTGCAAGGTTCCAAAACCCTCTTACCACTACTAATGGAAACAATGTTAAAACATCCATGGTTATAAAAATAATAATTAAAATACCAAACTAAAAAATAATATCAGTAATCAAACCCTAATATGGTTGCTATTATCTCTCCCTATGAAGGTGACCTCACATATTTCACCCCTGATAAGAACAACTTCATAGATCTACGCTAAAATAAGATAAGGATTGCATGTGTGCTAGAGAGAAAATGCATTCATTATACCTATTTAAATCAATACTAAAAGCAAAATATAGGGAAAATATTAGGATGAATCTGTTCCCTATTCAAACAAAAGATGAAAATGAAATGCCTCTAAATTGGAATCCATATGTTTCCCTCCAATAGACTAATACATGTTTTAAGTTTCCCATGTGTCTTGCCTTGACATTTTAATAGTCATGCATTTGTAACCCTTGGGGATTATTTATTTCTAAATCCTAAGCCTTCTTTATTAAAATTGTTTCAAAAGTAATTCAAAATATTCTTTTAGCTAGTTTTTTTTTCTATTTTCCTATCAACTCATTATTGAACACAAGATTCCATTGAGAGGGGGTGAATCAATGGTTTCCAAACTTTACCCTTTTAATCCTAAGGTGTGTGTACTGGTTAGTAGATCTAGCACTAGGTAAACATACTAGTGAGATGGGAGAGAACATCAAGATGCAAGAACACACAAAAGGGCATACCACACCATACCAAATGTATGAGGAAAAATCAACATGGGAAAAACCTTGGTGAGAAATATTGTTGGAGTCTACTACACAAATCCAACTTCACAAAGAAAACACTGGTTACAACATTTAGGGCACCGACCCAAGGAGCACCACCCCTGCTTTAGGGCACCAACCCAAGAGGCACCAACCCCTGCACTTAGTGATTATACTATAATATGTTAAAAAAATGTAATATCCTTGTTACAAAAGAACTTTTTAACTTTCACACATGTCTCTCCACTGGTTTACCTCTAACAAGGTTTCTATCAGTTCTCTGCTCACCTTCTCTCTATTACAACCTTACCAGTTTAGCCTCTGCTTCTTCTCTACTGACATTATGCTCTCTACTCACTACTGCTTATCATATCACTAGTTTAACTCTATACTATTATGTGGATTGCTAGATCTTCTCAACCACTTACACTACACTGCAACTCCTTCTCTTCTTTTCTACAGGTTCTAGCACTACCAGTTTCCCCCATTACAACTCACTTTGAAGTATACCGGTTACTGTAACCGTTCCCATTAAACCTCTAGTAAAGCCTCATGCCCACATGTTAATCTTCTATATCCAACACCTCACCTTTTGGCAGCATCATCAATCCCTGTCTTTGGTCTGCATACTTATAGCCATACTTTCTTGCCAAATGGTAGATTCAAATTTGATACATTAGGGTTTCTTCACCGACAAACGAGGCATACCTTATCCAATAAAATATCATCAAATCATGTCTCAAATATTATTGGCTATACATCACCGCCAACATCATGCCTTCCAATGCACACCTTCCATCTTTACCAACCTACATTTAATCTGTTGGCTCATATCTTGGTCAATCACCATTAATGGTTTGGAAGTTTTCTTCGCCTACTTTGATCTATACCCATACATCCTGCATTGATCAGTGCATGCCATGGATCACCTCAATTGATCCTACCTCAAGCCGCAAACCCTTTGCAGCTCGACTTGTAATAGTCACAGTCAACATTAAATATCGGACCAACCCGCCAACTACCTTATTAAAACACTACATTGACCTATGCATGCTCGCTATTTAAACTCCTCATGTCATCTCTATCAGTATCCATCTCATCTTAGACCTCTGTGTTGGTTCAGATAGGACTCTGATGAACCACTCAATCAAGTTCATCTTTCGGTTCTCTAACCCTATCGGTTCTACCCTAACCGATGAACAATCAAATCTGCACTTTATTGTTCTCTCGGTGGAACACCTTAACCAGTCACCAAACTTGTCAACATGTTGCATGCCCATCTTTATTAGATAGGGTCTTTTAACTTTACCTCTTTGCTATCTCACCAATTGTTCTACTTACCAGTTGATGATGCATCTTTCTGTATACTAGTAATAACCTTGATGACACCATGCCATCAAACTTCAATAGTCTCCATTTGCATTTCGGATGCACTCTATATCTGCATTTACTCAACCTTACCATCTTATTCATCATCTTGGACATCATCCCAACCAATTTATCAAAGTAACAAACCCATTACTTCTTTACTCTTCCTTCTCTATCCTGGTAGGTCAACATGCATACTCTAGTTGATCTAGTGCATATCTCTGATTTCATACACTTGAGGAATCCTTGTGTTTTGTAGGTTTATCTGGTGCAAGCCTTCAATAGGCTGTCGTGTACTTCTTTGTCTTATCCTAGAAGGTTATTATGCATTCTATGCATGTTGGGTAATAAGCTCCACTTACCGGTGGGAGTGGATCCTTGTCATCTACTTCCAACATTGCACTGATATGACCTCCTTGTTTGCATAGATATAGCTTCAATTAGGCACATGTGATCTAGTTGGGTACACTCATTGTTAGCCTTCTCATCATCTAGTGACTGCATCTTTATTCGATGGGAGTCCTGTTGTTTCACATCCAAACATCCAATAGCATATTGGTTGCCACTTCTTCATTAGCTCACCCTACTTGCTCACTTGCTGGTTAGCAACCATACTAGTCTCCAATAATTATGTTTTCAATACAAGCCAACACTAACTTGTGTATAGGTGACTCCAATGACCATTATGCTGGATGACCTTCTCTTTGTTACTGGTGACCTGTTAATCTAGTTGACATCAATGACACCATTTTTAGTATACATCAATGACAACAATACACTTCAATCTCCCATGTCAGTTGTCATCCTATACCGATTGACATTAATGATAACACAATGCCAACACTCATGTTATAAGACATTTGATTGACCTATAAATTTACTCAAAAGGACAAATAATTACTAGTATTTTTTTTGAAATTATAGAGATCATCTTGAGTTAATAAAAAAAATACTTGAGTTAACTATAGATATGTGATAAGAAAAAGATATATTCATGGAGGTAATTAACAGGATGAATCTTTCTCTATATTTAATTCCAAACAATGTAAATAAAAGGACCATCTTATTCTTTATAGTAACAGTGAAACATTGGGGATCGCACCATGGGAGGAAGAAACCACTACTTTTAGACTTAGAGACCATTACATTAAAAGAGTAGTGCAAAGCCAATAGATCTAGCCACAAATTAGAAACGACAAGGCTAAGAATTATTAATGAATTTTATTGGGTAAGGGATTCATTTAATCCTCTTTTAAATTGAATTGTTGAAATTAGGGTAGATGTGTTGGAATTGGTGTAAAAATACATGACCAGTGAGCTACAATCATCTGATTGAGCCACAAACCTATACCTAAGGAATACAAATATATTTAGATTTGTTCCCAAAAGGTGATCCAAATTTTTTCAAAACTGAGATGGTGGTCGCCCTAGTCCTCCACACTTGTTGCCCATGTCACTATAAATAAAGCCAATTCTGAAGATCACAACTCTGTACCTATTCTTGTACATAGTAGAGAAGGGAAATAGGTTGGGAATTAGTAATTTTCCTTAGGTCAAACCCTAGTTTCTATATTAATCATAAAATAGAAAAAAATTGAATTGAATTGCAGTAATGGAAATGTTCTCATTTTGAGGGAGATGTTGAATAAAGTCTAAAACACTAATGATATACCTCCTAATGAAGGTTTTCTTTTCTCCACAAGGAATTAGTGTTTCATGAAGTCTTCAAAAATAGTCAACTCCAATGCTTGAATCTTGACCTTACTTCTACTCCAATGCTTTCTCACTTGAATTTGAATTCTTGATTGCTTGAATTAATTGATCAATAGGATTTTTGGTTTTCAAATGTATTTCAAAATGAGAGCAGTAAACCTTCTTTTATACTTTCTTGTAAAAAAAAAAAAATTCCTACATGAGTCGACATGGGATCTAGGTCCCTACCAAAATGAAGTGACCATTAAAGGGCCCAAAAATGGGCTCTGATTGGGAGGACTAGGGCACTAGGACTTTGTTCCTAGACAATTAGGAATAGGATTTTAGGGTGAGAAAATATGCATTGTGAAAATAATATGATTTGTGCATGGTGTGAGTAAAATTAGGGCTCCAATCAAGTTGTGTGTCATAAATTCCAAGGTGAGGGCCCAAACGAGGACAAAACTATAAGGGAGTACAATTTACGATGCTACATTTAGTCCCCACTTTAGTGGGGGTATGAGACTAAGTATATTCTCGGTAATGTACAAAGATTTGCAATAAAAATATTTCATCAAGTCATCAAAGAGGTAAGATAAACTAAACCCCTAGAGGACTATAAGATCTTACAACTTCAATATTAAGATAAAAGGGCCATAACAAGAGAAAGAGAGAAAGAATAATGAGCACCACCCTAGTAAGATTCACTTACTATGAGTCATGAAATTTTTTTTTCCAAAATTACGAAGTAAAAGGGTGAGTTTTCCAAGTAACTTGAGTATAAAGACGTGAAAAAGAGAAAAACAAAGAAGCATTGAATGAAGTGTATGCCCCCATGTTAAGGCAACTGTGAATGCCTCATTGGGAGAAATTTATTTAATGTAGGATGCATCCAAAAGAAAAGCACGTTACCACAATGATATGCCCCCCAATAAAGGATGAATCAGAGGATAATAATCGCAAAACACAAATGCATAAGGTTTCTACTTAACTCTAGGGCTAGATATGTGCTTATGATAAATAATGTATATCTTATATATATTTTCATTCAATTGTCATCATCCCCCAAAGAATGTAGAACCAGAATGGAAGAAGGGCACAAATGTCTTTTGAGTCAACATGGGAGAGACCAAAAGAGATCTCAACAATTTGAATCATTCTCAACTAGAAAACACTAAGGATAACAAATAGAAGAATTAAAAACCAAATAAAAGAAGGTTACGAAAAAGAAAGAGAGGAGAGATAATCTATGACACAATTGAATATAATGAAGAAAATCATCTACCTCTAAATCTTGTTGAGTATTATTTTGGGAAGGGCAACAAGATGCAAGAAGAACAACTTCGAGCTTGGTAGATGGAGCTAATATGAGTTCCAAACAAGGACCATGCTCTAATGATCAGTCATGTTGTCTATTATGAGGAGATAGGATTAATACTCATAAAAATTGTTTACATAAATCATTGTCAACATCAACATATTCATAGTCATCATTGGAATCATCAACATCAACATTGTTAGCACAAACATCATTTTGATCCATCTTTTCATTAAGATTAATAAAAATAGGATCTTTAATAGGAATAGAACATGAACCATCATTTTTCTTAATCATTTTTAATCTTGGAAATTTAGGTTGAAATTCCTCCCTAGGGTTAGTCAAAGGCTAGACAAATGAGATCATGTGAAAATTTGGCATTTTTAGGGAAGAAATGGGTCAGGAAGCAAGTTCACAAGCCTTAGCATAATGTTCATATTGGTTTTCCCTCATGCAACAGTTTTAGTTTGTTTTAGCTAAGGATTGTGAAGGTTTAGGATCAACAAGGTCTAGCTTCTTCTCTTCCTTTAAACAATGATGAGTAGGTGGAGGTATTTTAGGTTGAAAGATAACAGAATTAGGGCACTTCCCTTTGTAAGATGTAGAAGGCATAATTGTAGCATATATAAGAGGAATAGAAGGTGTAGGAAGGAGACTAGGTCTGTCATGAGGGGGAGGAATAGTTATATTATGAGGAGAAGGAATAGGGACCTAAGATATCTAGGCTTACTCAAAGATAAGATAATCTAATTCGTCTACTTTTGAGAGGATTGAAAAAGCGCATCACTTCTAGGTTTAAGAGGTTCAAATTGTTTAGACCAAAAGTTATCCATTTTGACATCTCCACATCTCATCATGGGCTGGTACATGATATTATTAATTGTTATGATTTTATCATTATGAGGAAATTTTAAAAACTTATGATTGGTAGTGTTGGCATGTTGTCATTGACGCTAGTAATGTTGTTTGGTCTGGCATGTATGTTTTGGTTAGGTCTAACAATTTTCTTTAGTATACATTATTGATCTATTTTTTTAGTTCCTTTCTTATGTAATGTATGTATTCATACTTCATGTCTTTTTGAGGTCCAGTATCTACTTCACTGAACCACTTTTTGGATTTGGTCCCATCCAGATATGATGAAGGAAAAATTGAGAAGGTGAGTTTGGATCCACTCCTATCTAGATATATTGGAGGCATGTTCTTCAAGGTATTTTGAGATTAAGATTGAATATGACATCTTATGAAGATATTTTTCTATTGCGTGTGTATATATTTGTCTCACCCCTTTTCTAGTTGAGCCAACTAGTTAGATTATTTGGTGTAGATATATATATATATATATAACCATTAGTTTTGCAAGTCAGAGATATGGTTGTTGAAAATCAACTATTGTGTACATATTATATATGTGAAAACTTTGTAGATGTGAATGTTGTTATATGATGTATGTATAGTAGATGCAAAAGAAGTTTGTGCACTTTAATGGAACATTAATTCATGCATATGTTATATGTATGTCTAACAGCTCAATTTTTGTATTCTAGATATAAGCCTATCATCCGACAGTGAGCCTTTTTGTATTTGTGCAGTGGGCCCCCACCAATAGCAAGCTACCTCTTTGTACTATGCAACCAATTATATATTACACTATAATTGAGAGATCACTCTCTCCATGGTTTCTCCCATGTTTGGTTTTCCACATATAAATATGGTGTTATGTGTTTTATGTTAATTTCATTTATTGCAGTTAAATTGTGTTATGAGATAGATTAGTTAGAAGTTTTAATAAGTTCAAGGGAATACTGATTCACCCCTCCCCTCTTAGTATTTGGATATTCAATAAGTAGAGGGAATCACTTTCATGGAAGAGAGCCAAGGATGTCCCAACTTCACAAGAAATTGATTTGATGTAGGAATAATAGCAAAAATGATAAATAAGAACTTAGTACCAACCTCAATTGGGAGAGTAATAGAACCAATAGTGGGGCAAGAGAAAGCATCAAATGTCTTAACCATCACATCAAATTTATCATATGTTACTTGATTCCATTGTAAAGTATAGAGATATTCTTTAGTTATCCCATTCACCATACATGCTAGATCAATAAGAACCTCTCATGAGAGTATATCTTTAATCCTTGTAGTGATATGTAGTGGTTCATTATGTGCTTCAATAATATGACTAGGATCAGATTTAATGCATAGGTCCTTAGGAGGTATAGTTTTATCAACCAGATTCACCACATTATTAGACTCAAGGCCAAGATCATTAGGAGAAAAGGTTGGATGTTCAAAATCAACCACATTAGTATAATGGGAAGGCAAAGGACTAGTAAATATTTGGAGGAGTTACAGATTTGTTTCCTTTGTCATTCACACCAGCTACACATATGGTATTGTTGTCAATCAAGTCTTGAATTTTATTCTACAAGGAATAACACTTTTTAGTGTCATGATTGGGTTGATGATATTGGAAAAAAAAATTAGGATCATGATAAGGTGGAAATGGTTTGGATGTGTCAATTGGTTTAATGGAAGGAAGTTTCAACATATTTTTATTCAATAATTGTGTCATAATACCATGCAATTATTTAGAAAGAGGAGTAAATTCTTTTCTAAAATACATGAATAAAGGAGACACATCTATTGTTGTTGTTGCTACTTGGGTGTTGATTTTGTCATTAAACTTGATGAATGCCTTGCTTATTTTAAACTTTTCTTAAGGTTGTTGAAAAATCAGAGCCATTGAAGGAGATTTTTCAAATTGACTCACTTGAAACTGATAATTATGAAGTACTATGCATAAATATGTAAATGAAGTAACTTAGAGTAGAGAAGCTTATCCCTAATTTCCTTTTACAAATTAGAGATAAAAATTCATTGAACATCCTGATCAATCATAGGATAAGGAATTTGAGAATATAAATGTTTATATGTACCAATAAAATTAGTCACTTTATATTTAACAACTTGTTTACAATGAATCAAATCAGTCAAAGTAATCTTAGGACCAATATTATTATGAAATAGTTTAGTGAAAGAATCAGCCAATTATTTAAATCATTTAATAGAATAAGGAGGTAAAGAACAATACCATTGAAAATCTTTATCCCTAAAATTTTTGGTAAAGAATTTAGCCAAAAGTCTTTGATCTTGAAAAAATCACTAAACAAAATTTGAAATAATTTCAGATAAGTCAAGGGATCACCTTTTCCATTATAAATTTTAATAGAGGGTCTTCCACATGTTTAGGAGGGAAAACATAAACAATGTAATTGGATCACCTTTTCCATTCCATTATATCTCAATATTTGGCATGGTTGGTAAAAACTATATTATTATACTTATTTTGATTGGCTATAGTATTTGCATGGATTTGGTTTAATTTCTATTTATTTAAATTTTTGAGTTTGCCATGGGGTTGCTTGGTAGGAGAATTGTACAAATGTTATTGTTTTATTAAATATATTTTTTGCGAATTGGATTGTGGAGACTTGGCTTAGACTTTGGATTTAGCTAGATTGTTGTGCTTCATCAGCCTTCTCATACTATCACTTCTATTTTCTAGGTTAGATGCTTATAATACCTCTTATGCACTTTGTTTCAAAAACAAAATTATTTATATTGTGTCTATGACCTTGGAATTGACTGTCAGGTGGAAATATATGGTTAATGGGTATGTAAATGGGAATTTGGTCTTGATTTGGAGTATTGGAATTTGAGTATTTGATTTCTTGTGTCCATGTATTCCCATGAATGAGGTCTGTATGGTTTTCTCAGTATTCCGAGTCGAAAGCTTGGGCTTTAGTTGTGCATGGCTCTTAATTGAAATTTAAGTTTTTAAATTTTCCCATGGGAACCTTTATTTTGTGATTTGTGAATTTTATTTAGTTTGTATGGCTGGGAGATAGATTTCCTATATCATATCGCATTTGTGTCTAATTTGTCTATTGAATGTTTATGTGTTGAGCTTGTTAGGGTCAATTGAACCCTATGTTTCCTATGGGAAGTCATGAATTGGTTTCATTTTTATATATATTTAAACTATCAATTTTATTTCTAATCTAAGTTCTCTATAATATTGCGTAAATCATATGCGCTAAATAATTCAACATAAGCACTAAAAGAGTCTATGTACTAGCCCTTATTCTAAATGCATTACCGTTTCCAATATATGCATTAATTGGTCATGTAAATGCATTGTAGCATATAGCAAAAGTGTTGTTCTACAAACCAAATGTGTTAAATTACCTATTGAATGTGCTAATCTGTTTGGCAAAAGCATGGTTCTATTCTATGAAGGCCATGCTTTAGTCTGTGTATGTGCAAAACTGCTATAATTGGTTTTTCTTTTTCAATTTTAGCTTTCTATGTATATTTAGGGAAAGGAGAATGTGGTAGTGGATTCCTTAAGTAGGAGGAGACAAGATATCTAGGTTGACTCTTTAAGTTGATTTATAGAGTAAGATCCTTGAGGCACTTCCTTTAGATCCTTTGTATCAAGAAGTGAAAGAAGAGGTAGAGTTAGAGAAACCTTTAGAGGGTGAAAGAATATGGTGTTTTGTGGCACCTTGGATGTATTAATATTCTTCCCACAGGTTATTTATACTTTTATTATGATGGAGGCTCGTTGTGCACCCTATTTTGCACACATTAATATGAAGAATATCCACATGGATCTCAAACAATTGTATCATTCATCTAGCATGAAGAATAAAATTGTTGATTTTGTAGCTTGATGTTTGGAGTGTTAGAGGGTGAAAGCAGATCATCTACATCCTATGAGACTTTTACATTCTAATATTATTCTAGAATGGAAATGGGCCATTATATATATGAATTTCATTATTGGATTACCAATCTCTTCACATAGGCGTGATGCCATTATGGTCACTATGAATAGATTGACTAAAGTGGCATACTTTTCTCCTATAATATCAACATATATGGTGGCTTCTACAACACAAGTGTTTATGCAAGATATTGTTTGATTGCAAGGGATTCCTCATAGGAACATATCAGATCAAGATTTAGTATTTGCTTCTACACTATGGACATCTCTTTACTATAATTTGGTAAGTGAGTTGAATTCTAATTTGAAATATAGCCCCAAGAATGATGGATAGATAGAGTGAGTGAATCAAGTGTTAGAGGATATGTTTTGAATGTATGTGATTGATTAGTACTCCCACTAGGAGGACTATCAGTATCTTGTTAAGTTTGCATACAATAATGGGTATCATAGTTTGATTGGTATGTTGTTGAGAAAATGGTGTCTCAAACTTGTGTTTACATGACGTTACTATTTATAGTAAGTTTTCATTTGAGCATGGAATGGTGTAAAATTATCCCCAAATATTTAGATTGGTTAGATAACCGTGCAGGTAAATTTTCATCATAAGATCACAACTAGTTCTGAATATATTAGTTTTTAATTTTAGAAGCTGCGATTAAAGGTTTAAATTAAATTTTGAGGACTTTAGACCCTCAAAAATTCCCTTGAAAGTAACCATAGCTAGATAATATTATTATGATATGATAGATTAGTTCATGAGCTTTTCAGTGCTTCAAATGATTCATCAATTGGACACACGGTTTACAAGTTATGTCCTTCGAATGTTTGGACTATTGAAATAGGAAATATAAAATATATTGGTCACATAAATGAGCCGTAAAAGAGAGGGACACATGTTGATGTGTATTTTGTCATGTCATAGGGCATATGGATTGGAGATAAGGTTGGCTCCACTATATTGGGTGGCTTTAGCCCATGGTTTCATAATATCATTTGACAATTTCTTGTATTGTATCTCCTATATATGAGGTGCATGAGATAGAGGTTGTGTGTAAGACTCTTATTGCTATTGAGTTACCTCTGAATCTCTAGTTACAATACTCCTATGAAGAGCTTGCTTTGTAGATATATTTTATTCTATTATTGATTGTTGAATAATATATTGATATTTTTTGAAGTGTGGGGTTTTTTTCCCAAAAGGGTTTTCCCCATGTAAATCACTGTGTTGTGATATGCATGCTATTGTCTATTTTTATTATTTTTTTATAATTGCTATAATGGTCAGTAAAAAATTGGCATTACCCTCCTCTCTAGGATAGTGTAGAAAGGTGTTCCACTACTTAACTTCTTTACAAGTGTTATCAGAGCTTGATGATATTTGGTTTTAGTTGTGGGTTTTTGAGTTTTTTGAATTTATCTAGATTTGAGTGGAAACTTGTGAAAAAGACAATTTTTGATCTTCTTGTTTGAATTTTTAGATGGCAAGTTCATTAGGGAGAATGGAGGTGGAGAAATTTAATTGAAGTAATTTGGAGATGTGGAAGATAAAGATGGATGATCTATTGATAGATCAAATTTGTGGGATGCTATTGATGTGAATGTCTCAAGACTGCCAGATCCTACTTGCGGCTAATCAATATGATGTTTGGACCATAAAGCTAAGCGTCTAATAAGATTGCACTTGGCAGAATCTATTCTAATCAATATCCACGAAGAGAACTCTGTAAAGAAGTTATGGAATAAGCTTGGTGAGATGTATCAAGCCAAATATTTATTAAATTAAATTTTCTTTAAGAATAAATTATATTCCTTAACGATGGAAAAGGGTGGATTAATTATAAACTGCTAGGAAGTATTTAATATGTTGGTGGCTCAATTGGTGTCTGTTGGTGTTAAGATGGATGAAGATGAGAAATTCTAGATCTTGCTTTGTTCTTTCCTTTATTTATTGTATTCTTGTGTTATGGCTATCAATAGTACTTTTATTATTTTGGAGTCTAAAGATGTGGTGGGTGTAACACTGAACAACTGAAATACCAACTACAATATCAGATTTCATAACTTTTTCAAATCAACATGAGACCCTCTAAAAATTTTGTTGAATCAACTAGAGACACTTATGACAAAACCCATTAAACCACATCATCTCATCTACAACACATAGGCTAAACTAATTCATCCAATCTGATTACAATACAAGAACACAAAGCATCTCTAACAATTACCACATATGAATAAACTCCCCACATGAATATGTTGACATCAATGATAAAATATCAACAATATCCAATAGAAGAGATGTAGACAAAGGTATCAATTAGCTCAAAGAATCCCTAATGGTTCATGGAAGACCTTAGGAAAAAGGATTGAAGAATGAGAAGTGCAATAAGTCCAAATCTAGAGGGAGATTAAAATCTCTTGGAAAGTCCAAAGTCATTTGCTATAATTGTTGTAAATAAGGACAATTTCATAAGGACTATAAAGAAGAAAAGAGGAAGAAAAAGAAGTTTGATTTTGATTTTGAGTCTAAGAAGGAAGATGGTGATGCATTCATTTTAGCTTTGGCTACTCATGCAAGTAATGAGGCATGGTTAATTGACTTAGGTGCAGCTTTTCAAATGACTTCCAACAAAGATTGTTTTTTTAATATGAATAATTGAATGGAGGTAAGGTGTACTTGGGTGGATATTCACATGTATATATTGTTGGTATATTAAAAAGGATTGGAGGTGTGTTGCATATCCATGAATTAAAATGAAATTTATTATCTATGAGAAAACTAATAGATGTCGGTGTGCAGGTAGTCTTTTTTAATGCAGGATGTAAGATGATTAAGGGTGCTATGGTGATCACTAGAGGTGTCAAGCTTGGCACTTTTTTATAATTTAGAGGTATACATATTTGAGTGTAATAGCACTCCTATAAATTGAAAATATGTGGATACTTCATTAGAACATTTGAGGGTTTCACCTTCAACGGATGGACAAGTCTTTTGTGTACCTGAGGCTACTCTTTCTTCTGAAGAAAAGTTACCTATAGAGAGGAATATTCTATGGCACTAAAGGCTTGGACACATTGGAGGAAAATGTCTAAGGACCTCAAAAAATAAAAACTTTTTTGAAGGTTTGAATGATTGTAACCTTGAATTTGATTTCTATGAGCAATTCATTTATGGAAAATGAAATTTCATTCAATTTTTCTCAAGTTCTTAGAAATCTTGTGGTATTTTGGATCTTATTCATTCAGTTGTGTTTGGTTTTGTAGATGCTCTTTCCATTGGAAAATCCACATATTGTGTTTCATTTATTGATGGTTTTAGTAAAAGGACATGGGTATATTGTTTAAAGAGTAAATCTAGTGTTTTGTGTCAATTTAAAGAATTTAAAGCAATGATTAAGATGTAGATTGGAAATTAAATTAAATTAAATTTTTGAGGACTGATAATGGCAGTGAATTCTTGTCTAATGATTTTGATAGATTCTAATAGAAAACAAATTTGCATTCTCCATAGTAGAATGGAGTTGCAAAATGAATGAATAGGACACTAATGAAGAAGGCTAGGAGTATGCTATGTGGTGTTTGTCTAGAATAAAAGTTTTGTGCTGAAGTTGTTGCCACTACTAGCTACCTGATTAACAAGTCTCCTACATTAGATCTTGTTGATAAAATGCCTTTGGAAGCATGGTCAGGTTATAAGACTTCATTGACACACATCTTAGAGTTTTTTCGTTGTGAGGCATATGCACATGTGCCAAAGGAGAAGAAAATAAAGTTGGAGAAAAAGGTCATGAAATGTATCTTCATCGGATATAGTTATGGTGTGAACAAAAGCTAATGCATAGTAGAAGTGTTATTTTTTAGAGAAATTAAATCTCCTTCTATTACATTGTAGCCATAATAAAGCACTCGATAGACAAGAAGTTGAGGAGATCTCATCTAGCTCTAAATCTTTAGAAAAGGAGGAAGAACCTCCAACTCAGTTTGTCTGAAGACTACAAGATATAAACAACCACCTGAAAGGTATTCACCTAATCATTAGAGATATAGTTTCTCTTTGAATACAAATGTGGATGAACCTAGATCTATAGAAGAGGAATTAGGTATGAATGATGCAATATCCTAGAGGATTGATATGGAAGAAGAAACGATAACTTTAAAAAAGAATGACATATGGAATCTTGTACCATTGCCTGATGGATGAAAACCTATTGGTTGTAAATTAGTTTTCAAGAAAAAAATTGGTTAAGATGGAGGCATTGAGAAGTATAAATAATGGTTGGTTGCAAAAGGCTACTCTCAAGTTGAGGGTGTTGATTATGGTGAGATATTTTCTCCTGTTGCAAAAATGACATCCATTAGCTTTTTGTTTTTTATTGCTACTTCTTACGCTTTAGACGTTGAGAAAATAGATGTGAAAATTGATTTCCTTCAAGGTGATTTGGAGGAGTATTTTTATATGACACAACCAAAGCACTGTGTGGTAAAAGGTAAAACTAATTTGGTCTATAAATTGAAGAAATATTTGTATGGCCTTAAACAAAGTCCTAGGATGTCATACCACAAATTTGATACATATGTGTTGAGCTTGGGATTTGAATGTTCTAAATTATTGAATCACTATGTTTATTATAAACTTAATGGTGATGATTTTCTATACATTGCATTATATTTTGATGATATGTTATTCATTGGTAAAGGGAATGGTATTGTTTAAGAACTAAAGTCTTAGCTTGAGCTACTAAATATAAAATGAAAGATCTTGGTTCAGTGAAACACATTCCTGGGATGGAAATTAGAAGAGATAGAATGAACAAAAAACTATGGCTAGGCTAAAGTATGTGAATTCAATTTTATAAAGGTTCAACATGTAGGCTTGTAGACCATTGTAATTTCCTTTTATAGTTGGAATAAAATTATTTATTTCAAAATTTCCTACATCTCCATGAAAGATGGAAGATATGACTAGAGTGTCTTACAAGAGTGTAGTTATAAGTTTGATTTATGATATGGTCTATAGTAGACTAGACATTTCCTAAGTAGTGGGAGTTCTTTCTAGATATATATCTAATCCTGGTAGAGTTCATTGGGATGTAGTCAAAAGAGTGTTTATATATTTGAAGGGTAGCTTAGAGTATTCTTTGTGTTACCATGGTAATTTGGTTGGAGATGTGATTTTCCTTGATATTCATGGCTATGTGGATTAAAACTAGGTAGGTGATATTGATAACAAAGATCCACCAGTGCTTATCTGTTTACTTTATTTGGTATTGCAATTAGTTGGATGAATAAGCAATAGACTGTGGTTGTTTTATCCACTAAAAAAGTAGAGTATATGGTAGCTACTCATGCTTGTAAAGAAGTCATTTGGCTGAAGAGATTGTGTTTAGATATTGAAATAAAACAAGGTGTAGTGATAGTTTATTGTGATAGTCAAAGTGCAACCTAAATAGCTAAGAACCCGACATTTCATGCCCAAACCAAACACTTTGATGTTCAATATCATTTTGTCGGAGATATAGTCAAAGATGGTGGGGTGAAGCTAGTTAAGGTAGAAACTCTGATAAATGTTATAGATTATTTAACAAAGGCTATGAGCACATAGATGTTTAGATGGTGTTCAAAGTCTATGGGCCTCATGGCCCCTAAATATTAATTTATTGTGTTGATACTCGATTTTCTCTTGCAAGGTGTTCAACAAATGGAAGAATGTTGGAAAAATGGTGTCTCAATCTTGTGTTTACATGAGGTTACTACTTATAGTAAGTTTTGTTGGCAGTTAACACTCATCTAGTAAGGAAAATTGCATTTAGGGTTGTCAATGATGGAAACTCATCTCCAGGTCTCAATATTTTCCATTGGTATTCATTGTTTTATCATATTTCTTTGATTGGGTCAACTGCTATACACTACACACAACTAGTATAAACACTTTTCTTTATCCTTAATAACCACTTAGTCTTCATAATGGTAACATGCATTTGGAACCTGGTTAAGTATAGGACTCAGATAAGATATCTTGTGACCCCTATAATTTATTTCAAGGAAATTTTGGTAGCATTTGTAGGCCGACATGTTAATCAGGATTATGCATGATATACCTTGTGATCGGACAACTGACAGGTTATAAATCTTCATTGAGCCTGACATATTCAACAAGTTAAAAGGGTATTTAAGGAGATATTTTAGTGATGGATTTAAAGTGAATGAGAATATGATTTTGGTTGTGAATCAGTCAGATATTAATGGTATGTATTTTGGTCAGCGAAAGGAAGCTTTAGTGTGCAGTTTCACATGCACAGTCTCAACTGGTAGTAGAATAAGACAAAATAGAGTATCACTAAACTGGTTCACACAAAGGGTTGATAGAGCATAAACTAGAACTTATCCAGCATGGTTAGATGCAATCAATAAGTTCATTTCTATTTGTGATCATTGTATATTGTTGTGTAAGTCAGTGAGACTTCTGTTTAAGCAGTGAGGTCTAGGCGGTTGGCCTAATTGCATGTGAAATCCCCTTCATATAATATTTGTATACCCTACTCAAGTATATAGATATTATGGGTATCAACCCCATAGTGGATTTTCCCTTTGCAGGGTTTTCCACGTATAAATAATGGTCTTTTAGTTGTGCTTCTTTATGTGTTATTTGGTTTATGCACTTTAAGTTTATTTACTATTAATCGGTTCTCAAGAAATAAGTTTAGAATTATATTTACTAGTAGAAGATTGATTCAACCCCCCTCTCAGTGTTCTTGGATTCAAATAATTGGTATTAGATCCTAGTTCCTTGAAAGAAGTTTAGTCACTTGAGGAAGATCCAGAACTTGGAATCAATGGAATCCGGTCTGCAGTAACAACTTCAACTTGCTCTTGAGGATCTTCATAATGAGCAGATGCAAAACAGTAGACTGAAGAATGAACTAATGCAAGCCAGAGAACACATCATCTCATTTAAAGGATATCTTTCAAGTGTTCAATCTAAGAGAAAGGATCTCTGTGATCAATTGTAAAATCATAATAATAATGAGGAAGATGCATTGAATGATCAATGTTAGAAACTCACTCAGGAGAACACTATATTGAAAAATGAGATGCAAGCCTTAACCATGAGAATGTGCAAAGAGATTGAACATAGAAATAAGAATGAAGAAAACTTAGCTCAAGAATTGAAGGATAGATCTGATGAATACAATAGACTGACACATGAGAATGACATGTTGAAACTTGAGTTGACCTAGTCCCAGAACAATGAACATGAACTTGAGAGACAGATCATAATTATGAGAGATGATTTAGTCACTACAAATGAGTACGAGGACAAATTCAAATCCATCTCTGCCAAACTTGATGAACTAGTGAAGGGTCAGAGAGATGATAATGATAAGAGAGGTCTTGGTTATGAAGAAGGAGAAAGCTCTAGTACTCCACAAAAAGATCAATCTTTTGGTTAGAAGTAGAATCATGGCAACAGATGAAACTAGAAATGAATAGTAAGACAACCTAATTCTTAAATATTCAATGGAAGATGCTTTGTTTGTAATAAATATGGTCATATAGCAAGTCAACGTAGGAATAGGAATAATCAGAACAATGCATCATTCACCAGTCTTGAAAATGTAAGATTTCATTCATGTAGTAGACTTGGACATATGGCTAACCAATCCAGATCAAAGGTCCAAATCAAGGAAATCATGTTTTTAACAAGATAATCCAAAAGAATAAAATTGTCTATTATGCATGCAACAAGATTGGAGATATTGCTAAATATTGTAGGAGTAAGAACCCATCAGTAGCTAATAGAAATATAGATGAGAAGTGAAAGGCAAAGGTAGAAGATATCAAAAACAACATGAGAAAAGATGGGTTGGGAGATTAGAGACACAACTGACAAGAAAACCAATGGAGCCATTAGGTCTTGCACTGAGAGAAGGAACAACTGGTAACTAAGGCACTCTGCCTTAGGGGTAGAAAAATCATTGAAGATCATGCAAAACAATTCATATTAGATCTGTAGTTAGATAGCTCTTATTTTGGATGGACACTTAGGTGATTTTAGGTGTTTACCAGAACCTACTTGCAAGCTATGTGCTTTGGTCATACTTATCGATAATATTTATGATAGTGCAAAATTAAGGTTAATGGCGATAAAAAGGAAAAAAAGTTAAGTTATTTCTTCACACAATGATTGAGACTTTTGAAGAGTGATTTCCAGAGCATTTCAAGAATCCAAAGGCAATTTGTGCAAGCATCTACACTCGAAGGTGATTTCATCATCCAACAAAATCTTGAGGTATTTACTGTTTGTAAAAACCCTAGTTTTAGTATCCTCACTCAATACTCCTTTGATAATCATGGCTTCTTCATCAAGTGTCGATACTCCTTTGGTGGTGGAAATCAAGAACCACCCCTGTCGTGAATTCAAGAAGCACCCTTTCAAGTCTCTTTTGGATGATCCATTGGGAGCATTTTCAAGTCTCTACCATGGTGTTCTTCATACCGAAGACATTAGGGATTACATCCATTATGACATCAAGGAGCTTTAAGGTTATGAATTATCATGTGTATTCACAAAAAATCTGATTACAAGTTGAAACTGGAATTTGCCCATTTGTAGAAGAAGGGTTCTATCCAATATATAGATATTCCGAAATTTGATGAAGCAAAATGGGTCACATATATACTCAACTGCATTCATAGAGAATTCATTTGGTTGGACCGGCCCTACAAGATCATCGAGGAAGTTATTAATAAAATCACCTACCTGCATAAGGTTGGAGGTTTGCCTGGCCCTAGGTCTAAACTCTCCAACACCAAACTCTGTAAACTCATTGATGCCACTTTCGATGGTCGATCGAGGAGGGTTGATGATATAAAGGATATTGATATCAACTTTGTAGCAATGATAATCCAATACAAAGTTTACCAATCAAACCAGTTAAAATCTATCTCTAATAATAATATTCTTATTTCTCATCCAATGGTGAAAGAGGATGCACACTATGACCTGTGGAATATGATGTTGAAGGAGTTAACGACAAACATTCAGAAAATAAAACAAGATAAGAAAAGTACTCTCTGATATGGACCATTTTGTTATATGTTTAGCATTCTACTTTTTGAATACAGTTCCCGGTTTTGGAAAAATACATCACACTTTTGATAGACCAATAGCCACCTAGATAACCAAAATTTTGGATAGTCAAGGAGATAAATAGAAAAAGGAAAACTTATGGGCATTTTTCAAAACTTTTCAAGAGGAAATGAAAACAAGGGCTAGGACTCCTAAATTTATTGTAAAAAAATAGATTTATCATGAATACAGATGAGTGTATGATGGAGGTAGTCCAACCTAGAATAATCTAGATTATGCCAATGGGATATGAAGTGGATGAGGCCACATTGGATGCATATGCACAACATCTACTGCAATCTCCAATTGATGAAAAGGAAGAAAAATTTGGCACAACCTAGGAGAAAGGACTAAAGGTTCACCAGGAATAGGTTGCACTAGTAATTGGAAGAAAAATGATTAAGGTTATAGTTGAAACCCTAATAAATGAACATCATGACAGGGCAAAAATTGAGCAAAAGGTTAAAATCCTTGAAGCCCGAAGGAAAGAAAAGATGAAACAAAAGAGGAAGGAAGAAAGGGAAGCTAGAAAGTAAGCTTAGGCCACTCCAAATGTGGTCTTGGTTTCTTCAAAAACTTTTAAACAATCGGAAGCACCATCTAATGAGCCTGCTAGTCCTAAGCTGAAGGAACCTATAAAGAGAAAATAAAAGGTGGCTAGGCAGTATATGACTATTTCTTCAAAGGAGACCGAATCAGATGAAGTAATCAAGGAAGCTCCAAAGAAGAAAGGTGTTTTTGTAAGGGTTGTGAGGGAGAAGAAGGAAGAGAAAAAGAAAGAACTGACTAAGGAGCCTCCGCAGAAAAGACCCAAAATAACCATTGTACAAAAACAAAAGCCTAAATTTGATGAGCAGTCTAAACCAAGCAAAGAGGTGAACCGGTAAGAAGAAACTAGATGCTCAAGATATTATTGATTGAATAATTAATGATGATAATCTAGACAATATATCTACATTCTTTGATGATTTTGATGATAAGGATAAAAAGAATATAGAGGAATCTATTCTTTTATACCTTGATTCTTTCAGTAGATCATTTATTGAGTTAGAGAAAAAATTTCCTAAGGAGCTATATGATAAATTAGAGGCTAGAAAATTACATGCTTAAACTCTAGACCATAAAATAAAAGAGACAAAGTTACTCAACCTCTATCCATAAAAAACCCCTCCAGAGATAGTAGATTTAATCAACAAAACAGGGTTGGGATACATACTTCTCATATTTTAAGACTATGTATGTTGATATTTGCAAACTTGTATAGAACCGACATGTGTACATATCTATACATAATTCGTTGTGAGCACCCCTTTGTCATTGATGTCAAAAGTGGTAAAAGTACTATGAAAAATGTATATATAGCTTAGGGGGAGTATATCAGATACTTATAGCAGCATGAATCTATAGGTTAGGTTAGGAGCACTCTGGGATGGCATCATTTTTCACATGAGTGTTTCCATCAATGCCAAAGGTGGATATTTTTGGCAATTGACACTCATTTAGTAATGCAAATTCCTCTTACAGTTGTCATTGATGGCAACTCATCTCTAGGTCTCAATATTTTCCATTAGGATTCATTGTTTTATCATCTCTCTTTGATTGGGTTAGCCAGTATACCCTACACACAACCAGTATATACACTTTTCTTTATCCTTAATAACCGGTTAGTCTTGGTATCAGTAACATGCATTTGGAATCTAGTTAAGTATAGGACCCGACTAAGATATCTTGTGACCCTGATAAATTCTTTCAAGGATTTTTTGGTAGCATGTTTAGACGATATGGTCATTGGGATTATGCATGATATGCCTTGTGATTTGGTAGCTGACAGGTTATAATTCTTCATTGAGGCCAACACATTAAACAAGTTAAAAGTGTATTTAAGCAGATCTTTTAGTGATGGATTTAATGTGAATGAGAATGCGATTTTGGTTGTGAATCAGTCAGATATTTATCGTATTTATTTTTGTCAATGAAAGGAGGCTTTAGTGCGCAATTTCACGTGCAAAGTCTCAACCGGTAACATAATAGGGTAGAATAGAGTATCAGTAAACTAGTTCACATAGAGGATTGATAGAGCATAAATTGAAACTTATCCAACATGGTTCGATGTAATCAATAAGTTCATTTAAATGTTTGTAATCATTGCATATTGTTGTGTAAGTCAGCGAGACATCTATTTGAGTAGTGAGCTCTAGGCGGTTGGCCTGATTGCATGTACAATCCCCTTCATGTAATATTTATATACCCTAATCAAGTATATAGATATTGTGGGTATCAACCCCACTAAGTTTATGGCTGTGCTTCTTTATGTGTTATTTGGTTTATGCACTTTAAATTTATTTACTAATAATTGGTTCTCAAGCAATAAGTTCAGAATTATATTTACAAGTAGAACACTGATTCAGCCCCCCCTCTTAGTGTTCCTAGATTCCAACACTTTTTTATTTGATCATGAAATGGTTTGAAGTTCCCCTCAAAGCTTCTAATTAGTTAGATAAGTATGTTCATAAATTTTCATCGCAAGACCACAACTAGTTTTGAAGATATGAATGTTTTTATTTTTGGAAGGTGCAATGAAAGGCTTAAATTCAATTTTGTGGAGATTGGACCCTCTAAAACACCTTGAAAAGTGGTTAGGTGATAGAAAACTTTGTGATCCTTTTGGCACTTGAAACGGTTCATCATTTAGACACCTGATTCAGAAGCTATGGCCTTTGAAAGTTTCGACTCCCGAATTATGAAATATGAATTGTATTGGACACATAAATGAGTTGTAAAAGGGAGGTACATGTGTTGATGTGTGTTTTGACATGTCATACAAAATCTAGATTATAGATAAGGTCAGCTCCACATTATTGGATGGTTTTATCCCATGGTTTTGTAATATAATTTGATAATTTTTTGTATTGTATCTCCTATATATGAGGTGCCCGAGATAGAGGTTGTGTTTAAGAGTCTTATGGCTATTTATTTACCTCTAAATTGTTTATTACAATACTCTTGTGAAGAGATTTCTCTACAAGTATATTGCAATATGTTATTGATTGTTGAATAATATATTGAGTTCTTTTGGAGTGTAAGGTTTTTCTCCCAAAAGGGTTTTCCCCATGTAAATCATTGTGATGTGGTATGCATGCTATTGTGTCTATTTTTTTAAAGTTTCTATAACTATTATAATGATCACTACAATTTTTGCATTAACCTACTATCTTGGTTAGTGTAGGATGTTGTTTCGCTACTTAACTTCCTTACATATGTCATCTTTTTGAGTTTTGTATGGTCATTCATGTTGTACTTCATTGAGGTGGGATTATTTAACAGATCGATTAGTTTTGGGTCCTAAGATACTTCAAGACATGGAGAAAAAGTTTGTCCACATTTGAGAGCATTTGATTGTAGTGCAGCATCATCAAAATAAGGATGCAAATTCTTATAGAGTAGATCGTCGGGTTTTGGTAGGAGATCAAGTGCTTTTTAGAGTATGTACATGTAAGAGTGCAATATTTTATGAAAAGTTTTCTAAGTTGGTAACCTATTTTGTTGGACCTTTTGAGATTATTGAGAGGATTAGTCATATTTCCTACTACCTAGCTTTGTTGTTGAGTATATCTTGCATCGATGATGTATTTCATGTTTCAGTGTTTAGATAGTATATTCTAGATGTGATACACATGCTTGATTGGAATGCTTGTAGGTTGAGGATGGGCAACATTCTTTGGATTTTGAGGATGTAGTACCCCTCCATGATTTTATTTAGATACTTATTAGTTTGACTCGTTATATGTAGTTCATTTCACTAGTTTGTGTCTATGGATACATTGATGTGATCTATGTTATTGAACTATTTCATAATGCATATATGTTTCATGACATGATTACTATTATGCTTTATTTGAGATGGATATATTGATGTTAGTGATGGTATACTTACGACATGGATTCTATATTGGTGATTCATTATGATGTTTTATGACATGTTAATCTATGATTAGATATTTGGATTTTAAAATATTATTTTTTATGGATTTTATGCATAGAATAAATCTTTATTGCATTGTTTTCTTTGGGTTAGGGTGAAAGGAATGATTTCATATTACTCATTCATGAGCTCCATATGATGTCACAATTTCCTTTCACTAGATAGGATTATATATACATATAAATACAACACTTTTGTGTAAGTTGTAGGTACCAAACATTAACTCCACCTAGTCCCACAAGTCTGTGCGTGTCTTTAAATCCCAATGACGTTATAGGAGATACTAAAAGATCCAAAATGTATCTAGCCCTAGCCATTGTGCTAACCTAGGGTCAATTATCTACTCTTTATTTTTGTCCCATCAAATGTGTGGGATTTTTATGTTATTTTAGTTATTGATATTAATTATAATTTAAGTGTTATAAATTAATTAATAATTAATTATTATTTATTTTTGTTTTAATTGTATTTTTTAAATAATTAATATATTCCTATTATCAGATAATATTTATTAATTGATTAAATATTGTACATGTGATATTTTTAGTGTGGAAATTATGTTCGAGTGGAAATTATATTTTATTTTATTATTAGCGAAACAGATTGTTCATTCTTTGTGGAACTAGTTGTCTTATTTTTTTAGATAATTACATTTTCAGTTGGATTTAATTATTTATTTTTCATTGTTTAATTGTCAAGTGGGAGTTAACTATTTTAAGGGATTTTTGACTAGTTACATAATATTTAATTGTTAACGTTCAATTCTTTTGGTAGGAATTTTAATTTTGGAATTAATATAATATTATTTATTTAAGGATATTTTTTATAAATTTTGAAATAGGTTTTTTGTGTGCATAGTTTTGTAAGCTTTATTTGGTAGATAATTGGTTTTTATTTATTCTTCATGAGATATATTTGATATGAACCTTACAAAGTGTTTTTGGCAAGAATTTTAGTTTAATTGCATTATTAGTTAGAAAGGATTAGTGGGGAGATTTTGGAATTTGTATTTAATTGTATTTATTATTTCAAATTAGTTATTTAATTTATGTTTTGAAAGATTGCATTTTTCCAAAATCGCATTTTAGTTGTTCAGTTTTGTGTAATTCTTGTTTGAAATTCTTACAGTATGAATCTATGTGCTTCATTTATCTATGTTTTTATAAGGTTATCAAACCCTAATTATATTGGTTTTGATTAAATTTTTAATTTAGATTCTCTTCATTACCCACTTTTGTATATGTAGGAACACAGTATATAGGTGCAATAATATGACACATAAACGGATAAATATGACTCATATGTAAAAAATTATGTAAGAGATGCACATCAAGACTAAATGGATGCACAATACCACTATTTTTATCTTTTCACTAAGTTGTAAGTTTTTATTTTATCTCCAGTCAATTCCAAAGGCTTCTATAGGCATAGTAATTTATTGTTCATGCAATTTTGAGTTTTTAAGACCTTATTATATTGCATTTGTGTTTTTTTTCCCATTCTCAATCTTGGTTGTGGAAAGATTTCAAGTATTATGCTTCAGATTTTGTTTCAAGACTTAACCTTTTTTTATTGGGTCTTGCACGTAAAGTCCTATTTTAATCATAAAATATGAGATTGATATTGGATTCATGTTAGTTAATTTTATGTTGGAATGAATTATAATTTTATGTGTTAGGATAGCTAGGTGCGTTAATGGGGAGTGTCTCTTTGTGGGCCTGGGGTCTTAAGTGGTTGTCTGGGTAACCCATAGGAGAGTAAATTAATAAGTGATAAAATTAATTAAAAAACTTTGGGTTGGGTTTCACACACTAATAAGATAATGTTTTGTTCCCCATTCATGGCCTCATGTGCTTGTATAGAAAAAGGATGAGATTGGGAAGGCTTTTCCATCTAAAGATGTGTTGGACCTGGCATGTTGTGCAACGTTCTATCTTTTTGAAAGGATTGTGCACATGAGTTCTCCATGGGGGCTAGTGTTTAGAGTTAGGAGAGGGTTAGATTGCCAAGGTAACTATCGAGAGGCTATCCAATGATACCCTCTTTGTTGGTGTAAATAATTAATTTTTTTCTTTATTTTCTAATAAAAACATTTTATGGGCATCTAATAATTGTTTTTAATGAGTTTTTTAAATCTTTTAAAAACAAAAATATCATGGAATAAGCCAAATTGGGAACACAATTTTTTTCTTATCACTTCATACCTGTGTTGTAGTGCTTCAAACCGGCAGTCAAGGGTAGTGATCAATTTGCTCCTTTATATCTCTTGGCCACATCCTAATTAGAGGCATCTTTTTATGCAATATTCTACAGGGCTTCTTGGTGGCACCATTTTCATGTTTCCAGATTTGTAGTATCATGTTGTATGCTCTTGCATGACCAATGTTATACTCGCACTATCATAAGGTGCCACACCTCTTTGTATATTATCATTGTTTACATATTTGATGTAATCCTCTTGTACACATAGATTAGGAATATCTTGTGAGACTTGGTGCATGGCTCCAATTGAGACTTAGATTGTACACATTTGTGCATGACTCCCATGGGACTTAGATTGTACCAGTGGGTGAACTCACAAAGCTGGTTCCCACTTTTTGGTACGTCCTGATTTTTGCTGAAATCATACATTTTTTAGAAAATATAATTATTTAAGATTTAAGAGGTCCCATTTTAAGTAATTAATTGAAGAGAGTTAAATCAAAGGCTCTTAGATCAAAATTTCTTGGATAGAACCTCTCTACTTCTAAATCATACTTGCAACGGAGTCTCCTTTGCATCTATCAAATGCTGATAAAAAACCAGTTTTACATTAGCTTTTGGGGGATCAAATTAATTCATTCAAATTTTTATTTTTTTAAAGTATTTACTCCTTATTATAAGCTTTCCAAATAGTATAACTTTTAATATATTTAATTTCATTAATATATTTTTATTTTATTTCTTACAAATGTAGGTTTTTCACCGAACATGAACTTCTTTGTTCAATGCATTGGAAAAAATAGTAAAATAATTAAAAAAAAATCTGAAAAATATCTATGCACTAGGTATTGATGTTTTATTTCTAGCAAAAATAAATAAATTGAATTTTGATATATATAGAACAAGTTATGTGTTCAAACGTACACCTATATCTAAATTATAATTAGTTGAACTTCAAAACTTAATAAAATGAAAAATATTCAACATATCACTATCAAACCAACTACATGCCCTGGGTATTGATGTTGCAAACCAAAATTCAAAATAATTAAGTTTTTATCATTTATAGAAAAAAAATTATGCATTTTGGGATACACATAACTCTTAAAAAATGTTGTTTGCTGTAAAAAACTACTTTTTGAGGGAGATGGAAAAATCAATAAAATTTTATTCAACAAATTGGAAAAAAATATATTTAGAATCTACAAACAAGATTTTAAAAATCACTACTTTATATCATCTTCAAATTCTTAACGGTTTAAAAGTTATAGGTGTCGGAAAGTGAAGGGTTTTTTCAAAATATTCATTTAAGTGTCAAAGTTGGTCAAAAAGTGGGAACCAGTATTGTGAGTTCACCCTAGTATTTCTGCCATTTATGAGTATCCAGATGATGCTCAAAGCAGGTTGTCTCCATGCCTGATCTTCATTTTTTTGCAATGAGTGGTTCATCGTCATCGACATGGTACCTAGTTTTGTCACACTTTGACATTATTGGAGAAACATTGGCTCTCTTTCTTCCTGATGGGGAGGTATTTTGGTCAACATAATTGGACCATCTTTGCAGGAGATTCTACATTGAGGGTGGGCTTCATGGTCTCCTCTTCTCTCTTATGGGGGGGAGATATTTTGGTCTTCTTATTCATCATTGAGAGCATTGTGTACTTTCTTCATCTCTCTTTTGAGGGGGAATGTGGTTTTTCTCTCTTTTCCCGCTTTATGGGAGATTGCATTTGCATTTGTACATGGGTACCTAACATGGCTTTGTAGCTAGGACTCATATTGCATTTCTTAGTTGCATTTTAGACTTAAGTGCATTCCCCTAAGTTGCACTTAAGGGGGGGTGTTTGTGTAAATAATTATTCATCATAGATATTATTATACTATACTTAAGTTTACTTAGGAAATGAATTTCATAGTAGTTCGAGTATGAGACACTTGTGTGTTTGTGCCAAATTGGTATAGTGTGTGTAGGAGAATTTCCACCTTTCATTGTGTGATTTTGTTACTACTTTATCATATCCACTTACTGTGGAGTGATAATTCTACCTTCGGTGTGTGATCCACCTCATGTGGAATATTTTATTGTTTCTCCTACCTACCACACCTATTTCCTAACTACCCTTTTTTCTTATTGAGCCACATGTCATGTTTGTGTGCTCACATATCGATATTGCCTTACCTATATAAGCAAGCTCATCTACATTATATGTAATGAAAAAAAACAACAACAACATGATGATCTAGTTGATCGGTATTTTCATCTTGATATAATATAGTTTATTCCTATCATCTATTTTGTTTCTCTTATTTGTGCTTTACATTGCCTCTAGATCTTGGCAAAATCTCACACTCTCCTTATTTTTACCTTAGTATCGTATAGTGTTGTTCATTTATTTGAATGCCACTAGGAGTCTTTTGTTAGATTTTAAAGGTTTTGGATTATTATTTTTCTTTTCGAAGACTTTGGAATATTTTTGGATGTTCTTTTACGGACTTCGGTTGTTATCCTTACTTTCTTATCTTGCCTAGTAATGTCTTATCCTTAGTTCTATTATCTCTAGCCTTCTCCCTTGTTGTTTGGCACCTTGTGTATATCTACAACATGGGGGTGTGGACCTTTAGGTTCCACATGTTTAGGTGGTATTTCTTTACTATTCATTGGAGTTTTCCTCTAGAGTTTTTGTTCATGTGCAATTTGATGGATCTTACTATGTATTGCAGGGATTTTACATTCATATACAAATTGTTTAATTTTTGTAATGTAATTTATATGTATCTTCTATTAGAAATCTAAAGGATGAGTCATAAAATAATTGTACATTTGTACTTGTAATTGAAAGGATATTTTCAAATAAATTTTTTAAGTGGAAAGTATTTTAATAGGACTATTATGCTAGATCAATTTTTAATAATGAATATCTTGTAAGTGATGGAACTCATATGGATTATATGTATGTTTTAATTCTTTATGAATATTTAGATAGATATCTTTCATTTGGTGCTTTAAAACGAACTTAGCATAGATCATTATATGATGATTTATATGATCAGTAAATGTTTGTGAGTATTTCTTAAGAGTGACATCAAGGAACCATTAGAGATTTGGTATCAGATGTAATTAAGTGTTTTCCACCTAATGTTGTTATAATTTATCTATCTTATTCAATGCATTTATTTGGTGTTGTATTGCATTAAAAGGTGAATGATATTATTATTTTTTCCTTGAAAAAAAATATTTTCTTTTTATTTTATAGTTGTTAATACTCTAAGGTTCTCTAGTGGGGCATTACAGAAGACTATTTGGCTTGAGAAGAGGATAGAGTATGTTAGTGAAGACCACATGAATTTTAATAATGAAATTGAAATCAAAGTTGGAATGCCAGATAAGAGACACCCTTCTCCAATTAATACTAGGGAAGATGTTGTTGGTTTAAAGGCTCAAGACCCATAGTCCATGATGATGGTAGATAGAATTCTTAATTTGAAGGTACAAATTTTTAACTCGTAGATTCATCTGAACGATCTGGAAACCAGAGATGAGGAGTTATATAAAAAAATCTCATATGGTTAGAGCTATAAGTTGTCTCTATATTATTGTAGATGGGATAATGAGAAAGTTAGCTACAGGCTTTATCTTGGGGGAGAGAAAGTTAAAATGGGAAACAAAGAAACAATAAGGGATAGGGAAACAATGGGTGGATGCTCGTTTAGAAAATTAGTCTTGATGCATGGAAGGATCAAATGCAATGGCTCTCAAGGAATTGGGAGATCCTCAACAATAAATGATGTAGTTCTTGATGGGGTAGTGGGCTTCCTACTATTTTGAAGGAATTTTGATATTTAAGCTTAATGATATGTGTAGTTCTAGTATGTATAGAATCCTATTATGTCTTAAGAAATGATGGTTCTAGTATCTCTAAGTTTTATAATACTTTAAATTTGGAATGTAAGGCCTACGTACCTAGTATGAATTTTCATTCCTTTTTATAATAGTATGGTTAAAAGTGTTACTTTAGGTCCTAGCTAAAATGATTATTTGATGGATTATGGTTATATGTTTTCTATGCTAGCTGATAGGCTTGACTAGAGAGCTATGTCCCTCGCTATATGTGTTTTTTATTGCAATTTGATAGGTTTGTAGTAGGGTTTTTTTCTTTTGTTCTTTTGGCTATGTGTTGCCAATTGCTATTTTGTGCTAGTTGCTCTGAGGTTTTCTTTGCTAACTTAATTTTGTGAGGGATCAAGACCCTTTTCCTTTCTTATTTAATAAAAAATGTCATAGTATAATAAAAGAAGATTGAAGAATAAAATAAAATGAAGAGAAAAACCAGCTATTTGATAATAAAAAAATAACATAAATAAAAATGAAACTAAAAATATAACTATTCAAATAGTTATTTTATATTTTTAAATTAAGATAAATAATACTTCAATTTATAAATTAAATATATATATTTTTTTAAATTAAACCAAAAAAATTGCCAACCTTTTGTAATTAAATAATTTTTAATTATTTTAAAATATATGTTCTACTTTTTTATTATGGTGAACTTTAAGAATAGAGAAAATTTTATTTTTTCTATTTCGCATTGTTTTAGGGAGATCAATGTCATTGCGGATTTTTTAGCAAATAAGGTTGTTGTTGAGGGTGTTGATTTCCTGGAGGTCTCTCCCTCAGACATTTCTGCATCTTGCATGAAGATTCTTTTTTAGTAGGTGGTCCTCCTTCTTCAAAACCTACTTCACTATCTATGCTTTGTTAGTATATGTAGTAAAGGTATTGGCCTTCGTGATAATATTTGTGTTATTGATATCTTATGTTAGATTTTATTCATGGAGTAGGAAATTTGGTGGGTTTTCATCTATTTGTCTAAGATGCCAATTGTATTAGTACCTTCTCATGTCTCATTGCTTTGTGTGGTTGTTACTTCCCTATATGGCTATAGGGGGGATGTTGTCCTGCCTAATGGCAGCATTCTTGTTGTAGTCCTATTTGGTAGTATCTTCACACAAAGTCTGGGGGTAGGATGGATTTCTTTGGTTTGGATGGTAGAATTATTCTTTCTTGATTGAGTGGTCGGCTTTTGGTTATCTTGGTTGGCAGCCTTTTTTGAATTTATTTCGTAAGTTTGGGATCTCTTTGGCTTATGGCAATCATTACATATTAGTCAGTATCTATACGGTAGGGATACTTGTATAATATCTGTTTGATCCTTTGTTTTTGGTAATCATTTTTTGTTACGACTGGTTGTTTGATACCTTTCCATAAAGTTTTCATACCTTAAGCACTTGATTCTCTCCTTGTTTCATATGGCATCACAGTTGATCTATGATTTAGGGAGTTGTTCTAATGATTGGGGATATTATGGTATCTACTGGCTATATCATTGTGTGATCAACTTCATATTAGTAGGTTTCTTTTATGATGGGATAATTATGACATGGTGATCTCATTCTCTGTTATATTGTTATTGGTGGGCACTTATGGCTTTCATTCAATCTTTCTCTTGCTTTTCACTCGAATGTCATGTTATATTTTCTATGGAGAATTCTTGCCAAATTCGGTGGATGGTGTCTTTTTTTGAGGAATTGGAAAGAGCAGTTAATGTGGTATTGCAGAGGGTTTCTTATTCTGATATTACTCTGGTTATTGCTTTGGATTATTGTTTGGTTCGGTCTCATCCTTCTTCCTAAGGGTCTTCAATATCCTTCTCTGCTTCTTATTTGGATATGTCTATGTTTTCTCACCATATTTGTGATGGCAAGATCTCTTATTCTTGGTTCTCTCATGGCTCTGAGTTTTGTTTTCTTTAGAGCTTTGGATTCTTGTGGTGTTTAGATAGGTTGGATTTTGGGGTGATGGCACTGATTTTTGCTGGACATTCTTGTCTCCATCTTCAGATGCTCTTTGTTAGACTGATTCTTACAACTTCCTTTATATCTAATGCGGTTGGCATTGCAATAAATAAAATAAAATAAAATAAATAAATAAATAATAATAATAATAATACAAAATTTACATATTAATATTATTTTTATTTAAAAAAAATATTTGTATAATATTTCTATAAGCACATGGAAATGTAAGGGTTATATAATTAACACTATTTAGAATTATAAAATTAAAATAGAAGTTATATAATAGAATAATTTTTAAAAATAAATATTTATTCTTATATATAATTCACTTTATTTGAACCAAATTTATAATATAAAAATGTTTATTTTTTCAAATATTAAATAATTGAATAACTTAAAATTATATGATTGAAAATAATAAATAATACAAATTATCTAAGTGGTTATGAAAAGTTTATGTTTCTATTAGAAAAGACATGAAGAGCTCCTAACATAATAGAATAGAAAACATGAAATGAGAATTGCTAAGAAAGATATTGAAGTAAAACAAGTCCAACTCTTGTAGTTAAAGCTTGTCTAAATTTTGGAGATTTTAATATTGTTAAAATATATTTTAAATATATTTCATTTAACTCATCTAATTCAATATATGTTATAATAGAAGATAATCATCTGTAAAATAAACGTTCTTTTAAAGTATTAAACATCAAGAATACAAATCCAAAGTCGTGCATGCAAAATGTTGATTCTATTTTATTTAGAGTAATAAAATAACACCTCCACAAACACTAATCATAACTAGCTAGAATCATATTACTTAGGAAAAAATAAGTTATATTTGAATTTATATATTGCAGATCTTTTGTCAGGCCATTTTTTTGAATGTATATATTAAAGCTCCTTACTCATACCATGTGATCATAGTGAAAACTAATGAGACATCTCAGCAATTGGTAAAAGAGGGGGGTTTAAAATTTGTTTGACATCATTACTAGTCAATGATAAGTTATTCAAATCTATAGGAGGATACTCTCCTGTAGCAGAAACAATGTAATTATTGCTCTCTTTTGCATAATTTTCTGCCATTCCTTTCTTACTCCCAACTTCCCGTGCATAAACCTATCCCCAGACAATGAATACAATCTGCAGACAAAGATTAACATTAAATATTGATGTCTTATTAGATTCACAAAATATGCAAGGAGATTACAAAGGTTAAAATAAATGAAAGGCTGTGGTGGAAAGCAAGCTTCCTCTACACAACTTATTTTTTCAATACCACCTATTCCATTAATCCTTCGGCAATATGCGTAGATCAACTGAATGACTATTGTAACAGTCTTAACCCTATTTTCTCAATGACTATACTGAACATTACAATATAGTAACACCCAGATTTGAATATGGGAGTTAAAATAGATTTTTTATTTTATTTGGTGTAGCACGCAAACCACCTTTGGAAAAGATAAGGATGCAAAAGAACACGTATAACTAACTGTACATTATTTTCTCCCATCGCCAAACTTATGACAGCAAGCCATCCCAAGAGCGCGACTTGTCTACACAAAAAAATTGCTTATGTTAGTAAATTTTAAGAATATTTTATTTCTGATTATTTGAACAATCAGAAATATTCTTGGGCGTGCAGCGTTATATTGTTACTTTTAATGAAAATTTTAAAAATTAATACATAAAATGATACATATCAACAATTTTTTAGAAAAATCTGTGTTCAGGAGAAATGATTATATATATATATATATATATATATATATTACATAGCAGAAATATTTATATATATCAATGCTTTTATTTAAATTATAATTATTATTTTTCTATTTTATTCTATTTTCATAGTGATTTGATTTAAAATATGTGGATGACATTTCTTGCGATATATATATATATATATATATATATATACACACATAAATTTTAATATTCAAGGTATATTACATTTATATATGTTTTTTTTTTGATTGCCTTAAATGTTGGTTCAAGTTTATATCTAAAGAAAAGAAGCATTAATTTAAACTTTTGGTGAAAAGCAATAGGTCTTTAACTTCTTTTTGTGTAATGCCCTATGATCAACCTTTATATATTTGAACTTGGATGAACATTTTTGAGCCTGTCACCTTTATTTTCATGATATCCTAAGTAGGGGAATCCTTTTGAGCCTTAACGACCATAGATTATCTTAACAATGAAATTCACAACAAGAGTCTAACACATGATTTCCTAAGGGTTACCAACGAAGATTAATTCGCAGATTATATTAACACCATGGTTAATCCAATTGTCCATATGATTAGGTAAATTAAATGCTTAAGAATAAACTCACACATACATCTAAATTCCATAATGAAAGAATTAAAGTATTCCAATGCATTTATTTATCCATAAACCATTTATACAAAATATTAAGGCAACTGAATTAACATACATTCCACTAATATAAAATCTCAATGCATAAAATACATAATTTCAAAACTACCAACTATGAGATAACTCTATAATTTAATTAATTAATTAAAACCACTAAACACACAACTAAGCAAACCCTAAGCAAAGACTCATAAGAAGTCAAACGATAAAGTATGAAGGCCGAACAAACTGACAAGATGACCAACTGACGACACTCAAAAGAGTGTAATTGGGTAAAATAGGGTCAACTACTACCTCCTCCACTTCCATTGGACAAATATAAGGCATGCTTAGACTTGTGAAACCAGGTGGAGATGATACCCCATACCTATCCGGTACTTGTACCTGCAATATCCTGCATCACCGAGTATACAATATATAAAACATGGCATGCACACTGATGAAGGAGAATCGGAATGTTTCCTGTCTCACCGGAGTGAGTGAAGGAAAATCATCCCCTTGCATCCAATACACTCGCAGACACGCAACATATAATTACACATTGCATAGATAAAATAAAGTGTCAATACATAGCAATTATCCACAAAATACCATAAATCACAAGTACTGAAATATTGCAAATATATTATGCATGTCATATCCAGATAAAGCATGAAATAATGTCATATAAGTTTGAATAACACCTCATAGTAATGTATCCACTAAAAGTAAACAATAATAAAATATGAGTCTAATAAGTTCAAACGAGGAGGGTACTATATTTTAATTGTTGTTAATATGTTGTAGACATGCTTAGTGCCCCAAATTTTTTTTTCTAAATATGAGGATACTTTTATCTTGAGGAGAAAGATTTGGTGTTGTTGTGGCAATTTGAGTCTTGATGCAGATATGGTAGTACAATTCTTTATGCAATTGTTGTCATTAGTTGAAATTGTTGTATTTATGGTTCTAGTGCTCTGGAAGTCTTTCTCTGGATGCTGTCCTCTTGAAGTATATTTGATTATGCAGTATTGAGAAGATCATTGTGCTTTGGTTCCTTGAGTTATGATAATGATCTTTTGATGGTTTATTTTTTATGTCCTTAAGTTTGCAATACTAACTTGGATCATGATCATTATGCTTTGGTAGTGTGTTATTCAGGAAAGTCAAGAATATGCTTATTCTAGGTCAAGCTGACCTTAAGAGATTATGTTTAGCTCCAGTAATTGTAGTATGTAATTGTGTGTGTTCTAAATGGAAGTCTCAAAATTGTTGAAATGGAAATATGTATGATCAAAGAGAAAAACTTGGATAAAAGTTATTGGTTAGAAGTAGTATGCACAATAGTGTATCTTCTAAATACAAGTCTTACAAAATCAGTTAACTCTTGAACACGCATGGTTTTGTATAAAGCAAAGTGTTGATCACTTGATATTATTTGGGTGTGTTTCTTACACACACATACCAAAATAAAAAAGGTGTAAACTAGATGATAAAAGCCTAAAATGCATTTTACTAGTTATGGAACTGAAAAAAACCATATGGGTTGTATGATCTAGTAGAAAAAAAAGCTTGTAATAAGTAGAGATGTCATATCCGATGAAGTAGCCAAATATACCAAAGAAAATGAAACAAAGTGAAAAGAGATAGTGATTGATGAAAGTGAAGGATAGGAATAAGAAAAAGATGAGCCTAAATCATCTAGTGCAGGAAAAATAAGATATCAAAAATATCAAAGAAGGATAGACAAGAGTCATCCAATAACTGTAATGTTGGATTCAAATTTTGAAAAAATGACAACAAGGTCACAAGAAAAAAGTGAATTATGCATTAATGAAGTTGAAGTTATCGAAAATAATGAGCCACAAACAATTGAACAAGCTAAAGAAAAAAGAAGAGTGGATTGAAGCAATGAATAGTGAAATAGAAACAATTTAAAGGAATGACAGATGGGGTTCAATTTAGTTACCTCCTGATAAGGAAATTATTGGTACAAGGTGGGTGTACAAAAACTAAGTACATATCTTATAGGAGAATTACTAAGTATAAGGCAAGATTTGTAGCCAAAGGGTACACTCAACAAGACGGTATTGATTAAATTCAAAAAAATTTCACTTGTAGCACAAATGTATACTATAAAATTAGTTTTGGCTTTGGAAGATTGGAAGAGTTGGATAGTTTATTAGATGGATGCATAGATTGCTTTCTTGAATAGATATATTAACAGGGAAGTGTATGTTTCACAACCAAAAGGTTTTGAAATACCTTCTATAGAATATTATGTTTATATATTAAAGAAGGCCTTGTACAGTCCCAAACAGGCACAAAGAGTATTGTATTCAAGGATAGACTCATACCTTCAACCAAAGTATTTTTGAAGAAGTCAGTTAGATCAAAATATTTATATCAAAAGATTAGCTAAAGATATATTTATCTTTGTTCCCTATGTTGGTGATCTTATCTACACAGAGAATAATTCAGCTTTATTTGTAGAGTTTAGAGCAACCATGAGTGTTGAAATTGAAATGATAGATTTAGGAGAAATGCACTACTTTCTTGGCATAGAAGTATGGTATGGAAAAGATGCAATATTCACATCTCTGAAAAAAAATATGCTTGCCATACACTTAAAATTTCAAATGAAGACGTACAAATTAGATGCAACACCTATTAAATTTTTACTTTAATTGTCTAACTTAGATCTGCCAAATCTAATAGACCCCACTCTATACAAACAACTAATTGGAAATTTGATCTACTTAACTACTACTCATCCAAATATCACTTATTTAGTGAGCTTGGTATCTAGGTTCATGTCAGAGCCCATGAAAACACATTGGAGTGCAACCAAATCAATTTGTCAGATATGTTAGAGGGACATTGAGTTAAGGTCTCAAATTTCAGCATTCTGAAGATAGTAGGATGGTTGAATATACAAATTCAGATCAGGTTCAGTAAATGATCGTAAGTATCCTTTTGGTTACACTTTTAGTCTTGGTTTTGTAGTATTCTCTTGAAAGTCCAAGAAACAACCAACTATATCACATTCTACAGAAAAAGATGAATTTAAAGCTTCAACATCAACACCTTGTTAGACTGTGTAGTTGACAAGGCTACTAGAAGACTTACACCAAACATAGAATGGACCTACTTTGTTGTATTGTAATAATTAAGTTCTATACAAATGACAAAGAATCCATTATTTCATAGTAGAACCAAAAATATTGAAATACAACATCTCTATATCAGAGAATTGGTTCAAGAGGGCTTAATGGAAATAACAAAAGATCAGATTGTAGATATCTTCACAAAGTCTTAACTCGTGAAAGGTTCCAAAACCTCAGAGATCTAATACACGTTCTTTGCAATGGTAATTGGAATAATGACAACAATAATACCCATTGGAAAGATGATTGTATTAATGCATGGTAAGGCAAGTAGTTTTGGTTGCTATGTAATCATTATTAAATTTTGTTACTTTAATTAATTAGTGAAGTTGTATTATTTCTGAATATGTTTGTGAGCCATAATGTCACCCTGGTTCTCTTTATCTACTTAATGGATGCCCTGCCTCACATTTCATTAAGGTAATTTGGGCTTTTCCGTATTTCTTTATGTAATAATCAGCATATCACCATTATCCCTTCAATTCTCCCTATCAGATGCGAATCTGCTATAAATAAAATACATAAAGTCATTGAATGCAAGTCTTTAAATCTATCGAATGCCTGTATTTGACAACATATGTTAACTGGAGGTTGAAGCTATGAACCTGTAGCCATTTGTCGTTAATCAAACTCAAACTGTGGCTCAAATTGTTACTGATCTTTAATTGTTATTTTCAGTTTCAGGGGATCCAACAGCTCTCTTTCTCTGAACGATTAATGCACTTCTCAACCACTGAGAATGCGTTTCTCAACCACTGAGATTACCATTAGAATTGGCATTTTGGTTGTTTAATTTGGAATTATGTATCGTAAATATTCTTAATTTGAATCTTGGAAAATATCTTAACAATTATTGGAATCTAAGAGATAAGTTGTTCTTTTCAATGACTAAATGAATATATGAAATCATGATTAACAACGAATTAATGAAATATTGTTGCAACAATCTATAATCATACACTTTGATGGAAGGTTGGTTCTGCCAAACCTGTTGCAAAACTTTATATGATCCAACTGTTAAAATAAAATATAGACAAGTTCTATTATAGGAAATCATGGGCGTATCATCTTTTAATTACAACAATATGATTGTTACCCATGTACATGTTAGTATTGGAATACTCTATACGATCAAGTTTTAAAAGGATATCTACATATGGATTGTATACCGCTTATAGTTAGAATATTTTGAAACCAATGAATTAATATATGTTTTTAGTGAATTTTGTAGTCTTTGTTGAATACAAATGTGAGCATTAAATTGTCCCAAAGGCATAGTTGGTCCTTATTTTTTTGGAAATAGTTATCTAGCTTCTTGAATGCACCTATGCATCATTATATTTTATATATTACAAATACATTATGACATACATTTGGTGTATTCTATAGGGTGGATAGTCATTTCGTCTTTTTCTTATAAATTTTTTCTTGAGACTGACCGGAAATATAAAATAATGATATTACTATTAAGATTCAAGTATATAGTTTTTCAATCAAACTTGTTGACCCATATTCTCATTAGTAGTGCTTCACAAATTGCATCTAAAATAGTTGGTCCAATGCTCATGGCACTTTGAATGATCTCCTCGTTTTCCATTCCTTGACTATAAAATTTGTAATTTTCATATACAGTTGTTACTTTGAATTTATTTTTTCATTTGAGATTGAATTTGATATCATTCATAAGATTGTTTTACTATTTTATATGGAAAAATAATTTTTAGCTTGATTATTTTTTATATTTTCTATTTAAGAATTTTTTATTATTGATTATTTAACAAACATTACATTTCATAATTTAGGCCTCGCAAGTGAGCATTAAGATAAATTATGTCATGCCCCTACCTAACTCGATAAGAATGTGACACAAATTAAGCACTAAAAACCTCTTTACTACTAGATATATTTTTTAGATAAGATTAAAAAACCACTGTGAAAGATCCATGAACATCATAGAGTAAAGAGGTACACATAAAACATAAAATATGACTAACATCATGATAACATGTTTTCACCCACATGGGTCCCTCCAAAACCTATTGTATGGGGTTTCTGGTCCTCTCAAAACCTATTTTCCCATAATCAAAATCATGTGTTCACCTACGCTCTAACACCTAAGCATAACATCACATAATCTCTAATAATGTCAAAACCATGGAATAGAAGATCCATAACATAATGTACAACTCATAATCCTATCAAGAACCTCTACTACAAAAAAACTGTGGAGGGCTTGACATCCTCATCCCATAGGAATGCACTTCCTCCAGGATGTCCTCCAATTGGTGAGGGTATTGCACCCTCATCTAGGAGGTATCCTCCCAAGTCACTGATGCCTCATCATAGCTATGTCATTGGACCTTTACCTAGTCCAATGCATGCGTGTGAAGAGCTAGAGATCTTCATGCCAAGATTTGGATTGGCTCCAATGCCTGTTGATCTCCCTCCTACACTTGTAAGAATGTCCAATCCAAAAAATGAGAACTATCATAAACATACCATTTAAACATACATAGAATGCATCATGGATGCATGAAAGACTAGGTGGAAAGGCTAGATGATAAGTTATTGGACCAACTCTCTCAAGGATCTCAAAGAGCCCCACAAATAGAGGTGCTATCTTAGAGCCTTTCCCATAACAAATAGGACTCTTATGTGGCCACATGTTGAATAAAACTTGCTCACTGATAAAAAAGCTATAATCAACCCTCTTAGCATGTATATACTTCATCTATCTATCTTGAGCCTCCTACAGTTGTAGTATAATCAGAATAACCTATCTCTCTATATTGTGTACCATCTCAAAACCAAGAGCCACCCTATCATCTATTTGGTCCCTATTAAATGGGGTCCTACAAGGTCTACCATAAAGAGCCTAATATGGTGCTATATAAAGTGAATTATGATAATTATTATTATAGGAAAGCTCTACCAAGCCAATATAATCCTCCCATCTAGATTGTTGATCCATCACATACATCCAAAGCATGTCCTCTAATACCTTATTCACCCTCTCTATCTTTCAATTATCCTCTGGGTGATATGGTGTATTGAAGTTCAGTTGGGTACCCATCACCTATTGTAATGAAGTGCAAAAAGCTTAAGTGAACAAAGGATACTTGGTTGATACGATCTTATGAGGCACTCTGTGTGGCTACTCTCCTTCATACATGCATCTCAAAAGATAAAACTAAAGATTTGTGTAGAAAGGTATTCAAGGTAGTTTTTTTGGGAGACTTAAGCAATGTTATGAGGAACATAGGTGAAAGTCTTAGTATTCCTCTTTCAAAGGACTATATAATGATGATTAAAAATGCTAAACCCTATCCAAGGTTTCCCATTCTATACATTGAGTATGAGAAGCCCTTCTGGGCTAGAAAATTTGCAATTAAGAAAAATGTGAACTTCCTCTAGAAATTCTTTTGATTTTCCATGATTATAGAGAAGAATTGGATCAAAGAATACTCAAAGGTAGATGGCCTTACCCTTTTTTCTCCTAAAGATAGAAATGAAGCATGGGTGGTAGAGTTTAAAGAGATAATTGTAGAACTGGGTCCAAAACCTCTAGAGGAATTAGTTTGCTTCCCTTCTACTCCTCTTATGCTAATTAAAGAAAAATTCCCTATTATCATTTGTCATGTCGAATCCTCTCTTCCCTCTAGTTTGGGACATGGTTCAATGGCCTCCTCCTCTCCTCCTTCACAACTCTTAGATAGGTTTTTTCTTTGATGGTCTTTTCCTCTCCATGCTCTTTCATTTGGATCTTTTAGCTTGGTTTTTTTTGTAGAGACCATCTCATTCATCTCGTTGGACTTTGGTTTCTCTTGCCTTGGTTGGGCAATTTTGCTTAAATTTCTTTTGTTATGCAGTTCAGACTTTAATGATATTCTATCTTATATTGTAATATTAATCTATATTTTAATATATTCCCTCTCTTACCCTTAAAAATAAAATAAAATATAATCTAGTAAAATAGGTTAAGAGAATACATTTTACACCTCTAAATAAAACAAAATCAAAACATATAATGTAGAAAATATTTTATTTATTTATTGAATTAATTCAGTATGCAGTCCTACAATAAAATTGTTCTAATTAAGAAAAATATTAATTGTGAAATATATATATAATTTTTTCTATTGAAACATATATAAAACTTTATATCTAGATTATATGCCATTTTTCTAAAACCCTCCTTTTTACAATAAATTTAAAACGAAAAAAAATAATTAAATATAGATTTTCAGCTATTGAAAGAACTGAATAGAATGGAAGATGTAATAATTCTAATATTAGTAGAAGTACCGATGTTATTTCAATTTATATATTAATTATTAAAATTATTAAAAAAATATACAATGAAAATGGACTGGTCGATCACACCACAAGCGTAAGAAAATTTCTGATTTTTCACGTACAAAAACCAAATATTCGAAAACTTCAGTAACATAAACAATTATTTTGTGAACTAGTCACACTATCCGAATGGGTTTCTGTCATGAGTTTGGTGATGAAAGAGAATAATTTATATACACACTATTTTGTAACCCTTTAGTGTAAAGCTTTTCTTTTAGGGTTTAGAGTCATCCTTCCCTAGCGTTATACTTACTATTTTGTACGTTGCCATGGTTAAAATAATGGAATAGGTGGTATTGAAAAAATTTGAGTGAGTTTTTGCTTGTTTCTCAGCAAAAGACTCAAAGAGCTTGGTGGTGGGCAAGTGAGATGGACCAGTTAGATGATGATAGGCTACCTTGTATGGGATAGGTTATCTTCCATTACATTCTTCTTTCGGATAGGATTTCCAATGTCATATAAATCACTATCTATTATATTGGTGTTTTACCTAGCTTTTCTATGAATGTCATTACTTATTCTTGTAAAGTATGACTTTACTCTAGTTACAGGTGTTGTGTAATGTGTTGGATGTGGTTATATTTGACATTTATTTGAAGCATGATTGTGAATAAATCATGGGAAGAGAATGAATATAATTAGAGGCTCACATTTCTAGGTACCATATATTTGATTGAACTTACAAATTGATTCAATTTTATAAATATGGAATCTACAACTTACACAATTTTAAAAATATAAATTCTTTATGACATGTTCTTGTTTTTCTATTTATTCCAACTTGTAATGATACTTGAAAGACATTGTTCAAAGAAAGAGGTTGGAAACTAGGTTAGATAGATCTAAGAGAAGCCCTTAAATTAAAGGAACAAAATGACAAAAAAAATTAGAAAATTTTGTTTTAATATTATTAAAATCTCTAAAATAGACCAACTTTCGTTTCAGTACTTAGATTCATTTTTCTCAATTTCTTTCCTATCCAATTTCATTTCAATTTTTCTATTGTTTTATACTAAATGCTATTTATGTGCTCTTCAATAGAAATTACAAATTTATAGACACCACTTCCAAAAGTTGTATGCTTAGTCTAGTTTCTTATTATTCTCATCAAATTTTCATTTGTAAATACAATATTAATTCCATTTTATTACTTATTCGTAAACTTTTTAAAGTATTACTTTGGAAAACCAAGTGAAGGTATGGTTGTTTTTTCTTAGCCTTTGTTCTACTTGTTTTTTAATTAAATTTTTTATTGTATAAATTAGGTTTCTTTATAAATTATGTTTATTTTGAGATACCATTAAGGTAATATTATGTTATGAATTGATAGGTGAAGAAATAAGATAAGAAACAATTATAATGTAGATTTAAAAGTGCATAATTATCCATTATCTTATTGAAAACCAATCACTGACATAATCCATTGTTATGTCTTTTTATCAAAACTCTCATTGTTGCTTCAAGAAACCCCTTGACCTTTCTCTCTTGCATAGCAATTAAGTTTCATATATTTTTATATTCCTATAAAAAAGTAACTACTAGAAAAATTATAATCAATTCGTTCATGTACAACATGAATAACATATTAACAAACTTCATCATTAATGTTCTACAATGTGAATATCTTATAGCCCAAACATTTTGCAACATGATTAACATCCTACAACATGATTAGTTACGACATAATAACAATCTCTAAATTGGAGATTAATGTGGCTCCATTTCAAAATAATCTACCACTAGGAGACTAATCCAGTGGCAACATCATTGCACCTATAACTCTAACTGACTTGACTGGTTCTCATTCCACCATTATCATTCTTTAAGGCCACATGACATTAATGAAGAAATCATATTCTCTTGTGTTGTCACCTCCATAAACATATCAACAAGATTTTCACTTGTATTAATTTTCTACAGTTTCAATTGAGAATCCTCCAATATATGACTAGATGAAGTAGTATCTATTGTAAATTGTATACTTTTAATTACATGGTGCTTGCTTTCACACTCTTCTAGCACTCGTTTTAGTATTTATCATTTATTTATACATTATAAGACTTTTATTATATTAAATTCATATTTAATTTAATACTATGAGTCTTATTTCCTTTTATTGCATCAATCTTCTATTATTTGGGTCATTATTTTAAGTGTGTCTTTTATTTTTTTTATTTCAAACTTATATTGGTCCTATGTCATTTTAAAGTTCAATGCACCTTGTTGCACATATAAATATTATAAATTTTCATATGAATTGGAATTAGGACCCTATTGTCTCACAACCCTAAAAATTTAGACCTAGTTTGTTAGGACAATGGCTTTCCAAACACTATTGCATAACACTATTTAGCTAAAATTTTGGGAGGATAATATGTTGGTATTTTCATTTACAAACATATCACCAATGCAAAAATATGATAATTCTAAGTCAGTTAAAAGATGATTTTATTTTCAAATCCATATAGAAGGCATCACTTCCTAATTTATTTCATCATCCACAAGTTTCATTCTAGGAGAAATCATCTCATTTTTGGAGTAGATCTAAGTCCAAGGAGCTACAAGCTATGTCAATGCATATTCCATTTTATTTTCATGATAATTTTAGAATGGATTTTATGATGATTTATTATGTTATTGCATCAACACATGAGAGAATTATCTTAAGAAAATTTCATCATCAATTGAAGGTATAATCATTTAAATTAAGAATTTCAATTCAGATTTCTACATCCAATTCATCATCACTGCAAGGTTAAGTCTCAACCAATGGTTTGACTAACGAAAACCCCTGCAAAACTCCAAACAAAACTTTATCTTCTTATGGGTATATTCAACTTTAGCTACAAGCTTTCAATAAAGACCAAGGATGGGAAACTGCTCGGGACCTGGAGATAATGGACTTGGATCAGTCATACCTAGGGATAAGCCCAAACACACATTACATTCACAATAAAATACTAAAAACACAAATGCACAACAATGAAGATATAATTAATTTCAAAGAAAATTATATATAAAAGTTCTAAATAATCACAAGCTTAGATTCTATAATCCATTTATTCTTTGGTTGTGGTGTACACCTTCAAATAGATCTATAGTTTACTTTCCCTCCAATGGAAAATTCCCCAACAATCCTCACCTTATCTCAAATTTTGTTCGCCTCTATTCATCACATTTGGCCAAAACTCTCTCTGCTAGGCCCAATCAACCCATTCCATCTATTTATTTCTCTATTTTATAGGTTGTACATAGTAGTTAAACTATAAACTATCATAACAAAATCCCAATAGTCAGATAAACGGTCCAAAAGGAATTGTCAGAAATATAAGGATCTTTTTGTGGAAGCCTCATGATGGCTCCTTGATCTCACTATGAATGATGTTGATCAAAGAGGCATACCTTAATTAGAGAAGCCCCCTTTGTATCTCATTCATCCACGATGAAAGACATATTGAAGTGACAAGAAAGTATCAATGAGAGACTTTTTATGCCCATTTGATTCAAGCACAAAGAAAACATTAGGGTGACAGATATTGTCAAAGAGAAACCTTTCAAGTTTCTTCAATACCAGATTGAAAAGACTTACCAAAAAGACATGAAATCATTGAAGATAGAATATTGGAGTCTCTTTGATCAATTGATCTTGAAGAGAATGCCATCCCCTTGACGTGACTTATTCACATTGAAGAGATATTGAAGAGTCTCCATGATCAAACAATGAATGTCAAGGAAAAAGGGATATCAAGCCATTTGTTGGAATCCAAGAACATTGAGAAGGGGACGAATCATTTTTTTGCCGGTAAATTCAATTCTAACCTTATTACAACATGCATTCACCAACCACTAAGCAATACATATATAATTGAAAGCAATTAAGTAATCAATGAACCAATCACATAAATTAACACCACAACATAGAGAATTTATATGTGGAAAACCTCAAAGAGGAAAAACCACAGTGGGATTTGTGACCCATAATATCAATCCACTGGCCATATGAAAAGATATTACATAATATGGGGGCCTACACATGTAGGAAGGATTATAGCCTAGAGCACATTGCTCAACACAAAGGAGTCTCACCAATAACAATCACTTTGAATAATAAAACATAAGACTGAACTCATTTAATGCATCTGTTATTCTTGATTGAGTTCTAGTTCAAGCTCTGACTATTTTGATTCTAAAACCCTAAACCCTTACCAGAATTTATAACCTTTGGATTACTAATCTAATCACACAACATCCTCAATTACAATCATTACAATCATATCCTAACATATCAAAAAATTATCTGATCAAACAACCTATATAACCTTACAATCCTTCGTGACTCATGTCATCTTACATAGATATTTACAAAATGATTATGCATGTCGGCTCATTACATATATACATAAATAATAAAATGAATTGTCAATTAATGGATCTCCTAGTTACGTCGGCCTCCTATACTAGTGCCCTGTTTGTAAGTTATGTTGGTCTTCAGTGATGGTACCCATATAATCCTTCCTACTAGTGAAGATACCTGTCTATGTCGGTGAAGTATCTGCTAGTAAAGAACCAAACCAAGGAATGAAGCCAGAACATGTTTTCATCAATGAAAACATATGAAACTAATCAAATGAGTGTCAATTTCTAACAATCTCCCCATTTGGCATTGATAGCAACACTCATGTTAATAATGATAATCGTTTCCACCTACTGATTTCACCCTGAGACTACTCCCCTACACTGAATATCCATCTCTAATCATGATCTGGGCAAATTACTCCATATCTCCATTATAACTGAGCATTAGGATTAGTCGTAGGATCTAGTGGTGCTGCTATTGTTCCATCTATGTAATGTGTGAGACCTTTTTCCATTAATTTTGCTCCATGCTTTAATTTTCCAAGATGCAGAATTATATGGAGTTAAAGGTGGAAATTTATGAAAACTAATTACAACCAAAATGAAAGAGCACAAGGAAAGAGAGGCACATTCACACAAGACACCCCCCCAAATTCACTCAATCAAAGAACCCCCCCCAAAATGATGATTTGGCACTTTATATTTAGTGTGTTTACAATGGGCCACTTGAAAAAAATAGCAAAGTGGACTTTTGATTTCAACTTTACAACTGCATCAGTGAGGCCAAAGGAGACTCAAACTAATAATGCAAGAGATCTAAACTAAGATCTAAGCAAATTACAAGTAACAAGTAGGCCAAAAAGGACCAAAATATGAAAGTACAATATGTACTCAAAATATCTAAAAATTGATCATAGATTATGAAATTATATGAAAAATTATGCAATTTTAAAAAAATAGCACCTCAAAAGGAGGTGGTATGAGCCCAAATGAAGCCTTTGAAGTTGCAAAATCAAGGATTGGATAGGTACAATAGAGAGAATCCAAAAATTTTGAAACACCTATGCACCAAAATCAGAAAATAACCAAACCACTACAAAGAGAAAAAAAGATTAGCCCAAATAAAAATAAATTGCACCCAAAAAGGAGCAAAATTGAGAAAGTTATGAGCCTCCAAAGTTGAACCAAAAAACCAAATTGCTCAATGGAGAGGCGTCTAAAATTTTCAAAAAGATGCTGACGCAGGCTGATGTCAGCAAAATATTATGTTAAATTGGTGGTCATTTGACTGTCAAAATGGTTGCCGCACCCATGGATCAAGCTAACTGGCATTGATTGGGTGCTGACATGGCAGAAGGTATGGATGACTGCATAGAAAGGTCAGTGTGGCAACTGACGTGGCAGCTGACTATGCACTGCTAATGTGGAAAAAGGTACGAATGACTGGGAAGAAAGGTCCATGTGGTGGGTGATGTGGCAACTGACTACACGCTGCTAACGTGGTAGAAGGTATGAATGACTGGGTAGAAAGGTTTGTGTGGCAGATAACTTGGCAAATAATTAGGTTGAGTGGCGTGGCTAGAGGGAGGGCCCAGTTGCCAGTGCGAGGTGGCTGGTAGTGGAAGGCAATCAGCAAGAGGTAGGGTCAAAGGGGATGGAGGGGCCACTGGGGCCACTAGGGCCGGAGTGGCCGATAGGAGGCCAAGGGGTTGTCGGAGACAGAGGCAGGGTCATCGCTGGCTGTCGGAGGCTGTCTGGGCGGCTACCAGAGGGGCCGGCAGGAGCTATTGTTGGAGAGCTACTGCTACACAGAGAACACTGTTACCCAAGCTCGGAGGGGCTGCTGGTGGCTTTCGATTTATACTTGCAAGCTCTGCATATGGGTACAAAGGGGGGTGGGTCATGGGACCCCCCAATTTTTTAATTTTTTTAATTTTTTCCAAAAAATAACTTTTGCAGACTATAATTTTTTAATTAATTAATTAATTAATTTTTAAATCCAAAAATGGCATACCATACCACTCAAGTGGGGTAAATGAATTCCTCTACACCCAAAATTTGAATTTTGCCAAAATAGGTTGAGTTTATACTCAATTTCTATGGAAATGACCTCCCAAATGCAATGGGGAGGTCAAAAACATTCTAGGATGCCTCCAAAATGCATAGTACCTTAGATTAGAAAATAGAAGCCATCCAAGATGTCTCCCAAAACCAATCAATGAAGCCCCAATAGCTCTAATACCATGTGAGATTTTGCCAAGATAAAGGGCAAAATGAAAAGCATAAAGAAAGACAAAATTATGACAAGAAAAAACTATATTCTAATCAATATGCAAATGATCAACTCAATTAACCAATACAATGAATATGGGCCTTCTTATATAGGCAAGGCCATATGGATATGTGAGCACACAATCATGACATGTGGCTCAATGAGAAACAAGGGTCGGTAAGCAAAAGTAGGGGTAGGTAGGAGAAATAATATAATATTCCACAAGAGGTGGATGACCCACCAAATGAGGAGTGTAATAGCAAGATAAGACCACAAAAGGTGGAATTTCTCCTACAACCTATATCCCTATGTGCACACTTCCCTAAGTATCTCATATCCAAACTATGAAGAGATGTGTTATCCTAAGTTAACTTAAGTAAAGTGTAATAATATCCATGATGGATATTTGTTTACACCAACAGGCAAGAACAATGTATATTTAGGGTAACGTGTGCTGATTTGATTTGTAGATCTCGCAGATTGACTTTGATGATTGTTTGTGTGTTCAAGGTTAATAAGTTGTCATATGGGAAGTATGTGGACATTTTGTTGTGGTCTGCATGTGCATTGGAGTTGGATTTGAGCTAACTTATTAACATGTTTCATGTTTTGTGGCATGTTCTTGAAGCTGACATGAAATGGTTCTTAATTTGATAATGTGGGTATATAAGACCGATTGTTTTGATCATTTTAGTTATAGATGGTTGTGTGGAATAGCGAATATGTGCAGTTTCATGTGTGCAAGTGTTTGATTGGTGCTCCAAATTGAAGAACAATATCATAACATAGCAGTATTGTAGAGTTGACTGAGATACAGAGTTTTGTACTTAACCAAAATTCTATCTAGGCATTTCTAGATTCTATTTGATAGTTCAAAGCTCATTGTAAATTTTTACAATCATTTGTAAGGTAGTGAGCCTTTTGGGGTTGTTTCCGTTAATTGTAATATGGGTAGTGAGCTCTAGACATTGTTCCTGAATGCATGTGCATTGCCCTTATTTAATATTTTTATACTTCTAATATAGTATACTAATATTATGCGTTTGAATCCCATCGTGGTTTTTTTCTTAACCTAATTTCAACATAAACATCTTGGTGTTATGGTGTTGTTATTCTTTACTTTTTGTTTCTACAGTTTACTTTCCATCATATGCATTAACTGGTTCAAAGATCAGATTGATAAAGTTAAAAATTGTAGAACACTGATTCACCCCCCCTCTCACTATTCATTGATTCCAATATATGGTATGTTTGGCTAAATTAGGGTCTAACTCCTTTAGGTCTTTATAAGTAAAATAAAATAGGTCAGTGTATTCTTTATAGATATTAGTGAAGACCACATGCTCTATTTTGTAGCATACCTTTCCCAAGTTGAGAGCTCTTCTATTAGCCAATAATATTGGCTTGTAATCCCCTTTCCTTGTAGCCAGGTTCATAGCTTTCCCCTTTACTTGGTCATATGAATTGAAGATTCTCTGTGGAAGGTGATTAATTTGTTAGAAAATTTATTTAAATTGAGTTTCATAATTTGATATCCATATCGGTTTTATAGTAGAGATTGGTTCTTGATAGAGAACTCTACCTCTTCTTGTAAAAATATTTCAATTTATTGTTCAAAGTCAAATACTTGCATATTCATGTGATTGTCAGGAACAACAAGCTTAACCATGAGCCCAATCTGTTGTTTTTTCTTGTTAGCAACATGGGTTGGTATGTCATATTGAGCACCTACTTCTACTAGCCTATCAACATGCTTATTTTGATTTCTACAGACACTAGATATGTTTAAAGCTTCAAACCCTTCTAATAGGTCCCAAACTCTATGTTTGTAAGCTTTGAGAAGGTTGTTCTTGGTTTTGCTTTGAGATCTAATTTATTAACAACCAACTCACTGTCTCCATGCCCATGCAATGATTTGATCCCTCTTCTTTGTGCTATTTGAAAACCTAAGATCAAGGTTTCATACTCAGACATGTCATTGGTGCATCTAAGATGAAGCCTAAATGAAAAAAATAATTTCTCCTTATCAAGAGAGATGAGTAATATACTAGCCCCTGCACCATTTTTGTTTCTTTAGCCATCAAAAATCATGCTCCATAATCCATTGAATCCATTGAATTATTTGGTGAGATAGATAATATTAGTGTGCTCCTAATGAATGCAATGAGTACCAAGACCTGTATCTATAACCTCATCGATAATTTCCATAGAAATTCAGATTATGACATTGCTAGTAGGATTTGACTGTGTAGTTTTTGAGTCAAAACCATGGATCCATGTGTTCATGAGTAGTGGTTCACAAGAACTCATCTCTCATGAAAATGAATGGTCCACTTATCACTTAGTGCATCTAGGTGATGCTCATAGAGGTGAAGTATTGGGCCTTCTTGGGAGGTCACCCATCTTAGTATTACCCCAACTGAAGTGAGATTATGCATGGAGTTTCCTTCAAGGTTAAATCCCCTTAGCTTGCAGCCCCATTTTCTAAACCTTTAGAAAATATTGCACCTTATGAACCATTCATTATAAATCCCCTTTAGCTCATCAATTTAAAAGTAGGAGATAATTTCTGCAACAAGTAAAATTATGATATTGCTATTAGGATTCGACTATGTAGTTTTTGAGTCAAACTCATTGACCCATGTGTTCATGAGTAGTGTTTCACAAGAACTCATTTCTCATGAGAATGAATGGTTCACTTGGCACTCATTGTGTCTAGGTGATGCTAACAGAGGTGAAGCATTAGGCCTTCCTAGAAGGTCACCCATCCCAATAATTCTCCAACTCAAGAACACTTAACCACAAGGTTTTCTCCAAGGTTAAACCCACTTAGCTTGCAACCCCATTTATGAAACCTTTAGCAAGTGTTGTGCCTTATGAGCTAAAGGGGCTCTATAATGAATGGTTCATAAAGTGCAAGAATTGTTGAAGGTTTTATCATGATTCAACTATGTAGTTTTTGAATCCTAATAGCAATATATCACAATTTGACTTGCCGTGGAAACTATATCCTACAGTTTATCAATTGGTGAGCTAAAGATGGTCTATAATGAATGGTTCATAAGGTGCAACTATTTCTAAAGGGTTTTGCATATGGATTTGCAATGTAAGTTGTTTTAACCTTGGAGGAAACTTCATGGTTAAGTTCACTTGACTTAGAGTAGTATCGAGCTTGGTGACCTCTCAGGAAGGCCCAATGGTTCACCTATTTGAGGATCACCTAGATGTAATGAGTGATAAGTGGACCATTTATTCTCATGATAGATGGGTTCTTGTGAACCACTACTCATGAAAAAATGGGTTAATAAATTAAATTCAAAAAACTGCAGAGTTGAATCTTGAGAGCAATATCATAATTTGACTTGTTGTGAAAATTATCTCCTACTTATCATTTCAAATATTAGTATAAGTTTTGAATTTATCTCAATTTATAAATTTCATATTAAAATTTTCATTAAAATATACAATAAAAGTGCACTCGTAAGTCCGTCAATCACAACACAAGTCAGTAAAATATCGCACATAAAACTATGTCAAAAATATTTCTGATCATTTAGGTATTCAAAAACAAAATATTTTGAAAAAATTACTTACATAAATAATTTGTTTATGAATTAATTGGAATGGGTTTTCTCATGAATTTGATGATGAAACTCAATAATTTATATAAACATTATTTTGTAACCAACATGTAACTATTAAAGTTAATATGATTAATTTCAAAATGATAAAATTGAGATATTCAAGGTATTTCTCCTTTTAGATTACAGTAAGGTTCAAGTAAACTATTGAAAATTAATTAAATTCTTGTCTATGAAACATTCCATGATGATACTTTTAGTCAAATTTATTGTAGCAAGAAAAATTGACCAACTCTTTTTTATTTCCCAACTTATAAGGTCTATGAAGCCATTGTAACTTAGTTATAAATGATGATAAAGTGTAATGATTGAATTCCCTTAATAGAATAAGGTCTCTTAATATTATTCTTCTTAAGTTTTTGTATCCATTAGTTTTTAATAAAATTTAAAAAAATTGTATTTTCTTGTCATATATTTTGGACATGACAAAGTATACCATGCACCAATTGCATATATTAATAAAACATAAATGAGATGTTCGAATTTTAATGATTTTTCTTGTATTAATCCTTCTACCCATTATATCAAAAAAAATCTAAATTGATAGGTGCTCTACAACTCCAACTAGACCTAGGGTTTGGACTCTAGGTTGCAGGGTCATAAGCACTGATGTGGGGGAGTACGATGGTGCTCCTCCACATAGGTAAGTGGATACCTTGGTTTGTGTGCTAGATAATTCCTCGCATCCTTCTCAGTCATCAACTTTCCTTTCTCTATGCGAGCAGTTAATACAAATCAATGGAGAGCTCTTCTAGAGGTGCCGAAAAAAATCAGTGAAGAAGTGATATTTAAACCCAAGTCATTCAAAGATGTGGTTAATCTCTCCTCTCTCTCAATCGACGAAGGTGGGAGGTTTGTTAATAACTTTAATGGCAGCCCCCATAGAGAAGGTAAGGGCCCTCACTCTGCTTGGGATTCCATCTCCATTTCCCCTAATGATTTAATGTATAAAGAAATTAACATGGAAAAGAATAGGCTTAAAGATACAAAAAAATTCTTTGCAACTGTAGATGTAGATAAATGTCTCGTGCGTAAATTTCTGGATGATAGGATTAGAAATATTTGGAATATTAAACTAGGTTATCTAGTTTCATTTTGTAGGCTCATTCAAAAAGGTTTGTTTGTAATTTTTTTTTAAGGATCATAAAATGCAAAAAGAGGTTCTTAATTAACAATACTGGACTATCGGGAAATGCACATTTTGTGCCCTCGAATGGTCACTTGAAGTGGTTAATAAGGAAATGCTTGCAATCTCATGCCCTAGATGGGTTTTAATTCAAAATGTGCCTCCCTTGTTGTGGAGATTTATACCTCAAATAGTTGAACCGATAGGAAAGGCTATTCGGGTGGATAATTTGACCTCTCTAATTCCACATCTAGATGCTAGGGTATTGATTTCAATCAACCCTGGATGTGATTTCCCTAAAACGGTTAACATTAACCTAGAATCTGAAACTGTTACATGCCCTATTGAAGTCCTTGGTGGGGTGTATGTGTGCTTTCTCTGCAGGAAAGAGGGACATATTTGTAAGAATTGTCCTATTATTAATAAATTCAAGGGAGCAGATAGACCCCAAAGTCAATCTAATAACCTGCACCTTGTTCATGCGAAGCATATCCCAAACAGGGAAAACCTTAATGTCGTTAGCAAAAAAATTAATAATCTTTTCACAGGAAAAAACTTTAAACCCCAAGAACCTGATAAAATCTTCAATTTGGGTAATTCTGGAGTTGTCCCCACCCCTCATTCTACGATTTCAAACCCTCTAAAATAGAAGAATGAAAATTCGTAGGATGGGTTTCAGGTTGTGGGGAAAAACCCTAAGAAAAGAAGGAGGAAAAATGCTCAACAATTAGCCCTGGAAAAAAATAGGGAAAATTTACCCAATAATTCAAACTATGCTATAAATAAAATGCATATGGAGAGCAATTTAATATTGCCTATGGATGACAATGTGCAAGAGCTTCCCCTAGAGATAAAACTCTCAAATTTAGCCTCTAGTTTGAACAACCCTCGAAATCAAAATCCTGAAGATAGAGATGGTGTGAATGGTGAGCTTAGTAGGGGAGGGAGCTAGTCTGGGATGATGAATAAAGTTCCCCATAGAAGTTTGGTAGACATGGATGTCTCCTTTGAGGCTGACTCACCAAATGTCTATGTGTAAGATCCTTCCTTCCTTGCCAAACCCACCCCTGACATGATCTTTTTCATTTCCCCAAAGAAGTTTGTTGGACTAGAGGACACCTGTGTGATCGAGGTCATTGTTGCTGACCCTAAGGCTAGTGAAGCTAATTCCTTAACTAGTGATATAGTTAACTTAAACCATCGAGATAGGTTGAAGGAATTTGATATTTTCTCTAAGACCCTGGAGATCCCCAGTCAGGGTGATAATAGGAAGGTGTCTGAGGTTGAGGATGAGTATCAAGTTGAGGAGTGCACAAGAGAAGAAGGAGAATGGACAATGGATAATGAGAATTTTGAGGCACTTCTTAGAAGAAGAAGAAGAAGAGGTAGACCTCTTAGATCTAAAAATAGGGGTTCTAATAATAGAAGGAATAATGAGGAGAAGAAAGATCTCCCGAGATGCTTTAACAAGTTTAAGGCATGCAAAGAATAAATATAATACACCTTGTAAAGATGAAGTGCATCTCTTATAACAATAGGGGTCTGGAATCTCTAGACAGGAAGCAGATTGTCAGGAAGTTTTTCAATCAGCATAAGAATGTAGACTTTGTTATGTTTCAAGAACTCAAGGCTGTCAGTTTTACCCTAGAAGTCAACCTAGATTTTATATGGAAAGACTATCAAGGTTTCCTCAAAGCATGATAGAGGTAGAGGAGGAGTTGAGTTACTTATCAACCACAAATGGAAGGAGCACATAGTGAACCAAGGATGCTCATCGTGTAACAGAGCGGTCTAGGTTTCCTTAGACTACAATGCTATTAGATTTGGAATTTGTTTAGTCTATGCCTCCAATGACTACAAAGAGAGAACTGAAATGTGGGATTGGATCACTGCATTACTGGATATACCATGGATTGTTGGGGGTGACTTCAATATGATTGAAGATCGTGAAGATAAAACTAGAGTTGTCCCTATGGAATGGAAAGGAACAAAGAAATTAAATTGGGAGAGAATGAAAAGCCAAAAGAAACTTTTTGACCCCCTGCTCTACAATAAGAAGGAAAACGCTGAAATTTGGTACACTTGGTGCAACTATCAAAGAGGAAAACATAGGATCTATTGTAGGCTAGACAGATTTTATGTTAACAAGGAACACTTCTCCTTTGACCTTGGCAAGAATGGCAATTCAGTGACAGTTTGTCCGACCACACTATCAGAACATCATCCTATCATCTCACATATTAGGCTCAGAGACTCCTCTGAGAGACAAGGAATTTCTAAACATAAAGTCTTTCTAAACTCCAATCTTTTAAAAGACACGGATGTGTTGAGTGCAGCAAAGATTGTTAGGTTTTTTAACAAGAGTAATAAAAAGTTGAACTCTAGTGTTGACAGATGGAATCAAAATGTCAATAGTTGGCAGGTGTTGCTGCAAACCATAGGACAAAAGAAAGCTAAGGATTATAGGTGGAAAGAGAGAGCACTATCTAACAACCTTCACTTATGCAAGGCAGAGATCCAAGACAATCCTTGCAATGTTGAACTATCTCAAAAAGTAGCCCTGGCTAGGGATAACCTCAAGAATCGACAACAAACTAAGACCAAAGGGGCCATGATTAGGGCTTGGGCTCATTGGATACAATTTGGGGATAAAGGATATAAGTTCTTCTTCAATATGTTGAAGCAAAAATAGTGTAGAGAACAAATTGATAGGCTTTGGATAGAGAACAAATAAGTAAACGATCTTGAGGATATCAAGGAAGTATGATTTCAATTCTACAAAGGTCTCTTCATATATGAAGATTCCACTAACTCCTGGGAGGCTAGAGAAAAATGCAGAAGGATTATCCCCTCTAAGATTACAATGGAGTATGTGTAGGCATTAAGGGGTCCTATCACTATGCAAGAACTAAAAGGTGCCAATAAAAGTCTAAATAACAATAAATCCCTAGGCCCGGATGGTCTGACGGTAGGGCTCTACAAAGCTAATGAGGATTGGGTTTGTCAAGACTTGCATGAGCTTTACTTTGAGGCATTTGATACTAGTTCCTTAGGGGAATGAATTAACAATGGGATTATCAAACTACTTCCCAAAGATGGAGACAAGTCTCTTATCAAGAACTGGATACCGATAACACTTCTTAATGTATCCTACAAAATATTAGCTAAGGCTCTTGCGATCAAACTGGAGAATTTATTTCCTAAGTTCATTTGCTCCATGCAAACAAGCTTTATCAAAGGAAGATATATCCTTGAAAATATAATTACCAGCCAAGAGGTCATGGAATGGGTGAAGACTTTAGGCTAGAATGCGACCATGTTTCTCCTAGACTTTGAGAAAGCATATGACAGGGTGGAATGGGGATTCATTCTGATGATGCTAGGAATATTTGGTTTTCCAATAGAATTCTGCAAATGGGTGATGGTTCTCCTCAAAGATGCTTCGACCGAGGTGGAAGTTAACGGTTCCCTGTCACAGAATATAACTCTAAGCAGATCTATTAGACAGGGCTTCCCCCTAGCCCCTGTTCTCTTCATTATTGCAGTTGATGCTTTGTTTTACATTCTAAGAGACTCTACCATTTCTCCTAATGTTCACTAGATCAAACTTTTGAATGGTGAGGAATTGATCAATTCTCAATTTGTTGATGACACAACACTCTTTATAGAACTCAGTAAACCGAATATGGAGGCCCTAGAAAGAAAAATCAAGTTCCTAGGAGAAATATGAGGGGCTAAAATCTCTTAGAGAAAATATACCATGTTTGGGTGGGAGGATCGACCTCTTGAGTGGCTACAACAATTTGGGATCCAATGGGGAGGGCCTAATAAAATAGTTAGATACCTGGGAATTTTGTTTGCCATATCTCCATCCCTTAAAGAGATGTGTTTTTGGGTTAGAAGCAAGATAGACAAATAGCTTAATAAATAGGATAATAGGTATCTCTCGCTCGCCTGGAGAGTGCAGGTGTGTCAAAAAATTATCTTTCCTACAACATTTACTACTCCTTAGTATGGATGTTCCCCAATTACCAGATCCTGGAAATTCAAAAAACCATTAGGAACTTCCTTTGGTCTAATGGAAAAGGTAATAAAAGGATGCATTCTATGAAATGGGAATGGTGTCATAAGGACAAGATTCTGGGAGGGCTGGGACTAAAAGATTTGAGAATTGAAGGGATTTCTCTTGCAGCAAAATGGATCTTCTAGGCATTTGATGGCAATGAACCTAGGAAGGTTCTGATTAGGAATAACATCTTGAGGGTTGTACAGAGAAAGGCCAAATTTTGGAAATCCCTACCTTTTTTTTGACCTTGTGGTTGGAGACTTCACGGTCTCAGTACAGGGTTCAAATATCTTCAAGTCTATTTGGAAGGATTGGGAGAGTATTAAGCCTTTCATCAGCAATACTAGAGTCAACAACAATGAGCTAGTCCATGGAGGTAGATCCATTTGGTGGAACCTCTTGCACTCCTCCAAACCATTGGCACTTATGGAGGGGTGCTCTGCTAAAGCATGGGCAGCAAAAGGAATTTATTGCTTTAAACACATTATTGAGGATGACAAGCTGCTTGATTGGGATATCCTCAGAGTTAGATTTAACCTTAAATTCTCCCATAAGCAGACTTATAACATATTGGAAAAAGATTGCGAGAAACTTTATTTGCCCAAAAGGTGCAAGAATGACATTGACCATTGTAAGGAATTCTTGTGGAACAATACCATCTTTGTATCTAATATTAAAGCTAACAATATATATATATATATATATATATATATATATAAGACCCTAACATATGATGAAGTAATAATTTTTCATGTTAATAAATTATGGTTTGAAGATTTTTCAATTAAACAATGGCAGAAGGTGTTTGCAAGACTATGGAGTAGTCATGTTGTTCCCAAAGAAAAGTGTTTTAAATGGCTTATGATTATCAATAGGCTGCCCTTCAGAAAAGAACATAATAGCTATGGTATTTGCAATATTTGCAGGGTTCCTAAATCAGTTAGACATATTTTTTTTGAATGTAGCATTGCTAGAGAAATCTGGTTATTATTTGGCATTGCTATTCCTAAGCAATTTATTGTGCTTGATGTTATAATTGGGTATATTAAGGGTTTGAAAAAAGACACTAACCTCTTTTGGAATGTTCTTACTTCTGAAATTTTATGGAACATTTGGAAAATTAGAAATGATGATAAATTTTAGGGCATAGATAGGGCCCTTATTGAGTCTTTTCGTAGACTCGCCCTTCATCGAATTCTTTTGCAGGTATTAGTGACGATGAATATTGAAAAGAACAAATTTTTCGAGTTCATTAAGGATGGAAATGCAAGGATGTATCTTCACGAGATGGAGAATGGATATAAATGGAAGCATGCAATAAGAGGGAAGCAGGATGTTGACCTAGCACTGGAGTGCTTGGGAGTAGAGGCTACCAAAGCTAGAGATCCTGTCAAAGTGTTCTCAACTCCATCCAGACTCTTTTCAATGGCATCTGATATGTTTTCCAAGCTAATAAAGCTATTGCGGTTAGCGCTGATAATCTCCTCAGCATTACCAATCACTTTGGTGAGCTCACTGAGAGAGTCAGGGAGGGAATTGAAATTTCCTGAATCTAAGGCCTGTAATATCTCAATTTTCCCTGCTTCTTGGGTTTTCTTGGTTTTAATGCCTTCAATTACCTTATGCATCCGACTAAGCACCTGTTTGAACTTTTCCATACTATTATTGATGCAGAGATCAATATGCAAGTGATGGTCTTCCTAGTTCTTATCACCCATAGTATTAAGATTAACCTCCAAGCCAACCTCTCTATCCTCAGAGCTCCGAGGTTCTTTCATTGCCGTATCCTCTCCCATCAATCCCTTCTCATTTAAATTAGTCCTGAGAAGTGACCGGTCCTTGGTGCCCACTTGCTTACTTTTAGAAGTCTTCTTTTTCTGCTTCAAGCTCACAAGGGTTTGGACCTCCTCACTTTCGGTGTCCATATCATTGTTAGTCCCATACTCTTCCTCATTCCAACTATCATCCTCCCCTCTCTTCTTATTTTTGGAAAACCCTTTGATATGTTTCCCCTTCTTTGTTTTTATGTTTCTTCTGCTTGACCCGACAATTTGGGGGTCATCCTCTATCTCCACTTCCGTATCATAGCCTTTGCCTTCCGTATCATCAAAGTCATTGAAATCCTCATCCAATTCGGAAATCTCAGCTATATTCAACTAGACACTCATGTTCTTGATGTGATTATATATAATCACTATCAAACCTTCATGCATTGTAGGATTGATATAGGGGTTGGAAATTGCATCCTTGATCCCTGCATTAAGGGAACAGAAAAGATAATAGGGAAAATAAATTTTATCTTTATGCCTAAAATGATTAAGTAAAACAAAGTGGTAGCTATAAATGCTAGAGCATCTACCATCAAGAGTGATAAACTCCATAATAGAAAGAAAAACCCTTTGCCAAATTAACTTAATTACCTTTTACGAAAAGTAGGTGTGGCTGCCCTTCACAAGTATAGCCCTTTCCTCCTTATTCTTTGGAATTTTCTTCACAGAAATGTTTGAAATCTTTATCCTTATAAAACTTAATTCCCTCCATCAGAAGACTTGTTGCCTCTAGAATAATTGTTTTTGTCACCATGACCTTCCTATTTCCAATGGTTAATGTCCTTTCATTCCAGTCCTTCTTGAAGATTCTCATGATTTCGGGTCGTTTCTCTTGCATATTTTCCATGAAATCTGTCATCTTGGAGGCTTGAAGGATTTCCCAAACCTATGAATGACTCTTACATTTCTCAATGGTAGTAGCCTCTGTTCTCTTCCATTTACCACCCAGGATCCTATTAATTTCAATAATCTGTAGCTTTCACCTGATTCCTTTCTTTACAATAGACTCTCTGTGATGACCACTTCAAATTCTATAGGAACTTTTTATGCTATTGTTGAAGAGGGATAAAAATGCCCATAAAGCATGTGAAGTTAACCTAGAATAATTAATGTACCTCCTTCTTGGTAATCTACAGAGCCAGTGCCTGCTGCCACGACATTTCCTTACACTTCAGGAAATGATATCAGATCTACCCTTGCTTACCATGCAATCTTTCATAAATTAAGATATCACATGCCGCACATGGTAGTTCCCCTTTGCCAATCCAGGTAATAATTACCTCACTCTATACTGCCACATTGGCAACCCAGTTAGCACTCCGATTAGCCTATCTATAGACATGTGTGATGTGGTAGTTTTTAAACCCCTAAAGCAGCTCTCTGGTTGACTCAATGATGTTCTTGATAGTCCACGAAGGTTAATGATTGTAGAGAAGGTAGTTAATAATGTTTTTAGAGTCTCCTTCCAACCAAAGCATTTTGACCCCTAAATTAGAGGCTAATTTAATATATTGAAGTGCACCCATAGCTTCTGCCATATGATTGGTTTGAATTCCTAAGGGATAGGCCACTGCTCCAGTGCAAAAGCCAACACCATTTCAGATGACACCACTACAACTAGCCAGACCTAGATTTCCTTTTCTCGCCCGATCAAAGTTGGCCTTGAACCACTCATTGGGGTGAAAGGACCAGAAACACAAACTTCTATTGATTTAGTTGATGTGAGAGCCCAAAGAGGCTAGGATATTCCATCTTTTGAGAACATGAAAGTCCTCCTTGCTGCTATAACAATGCACTCCCCTGGCCATCATATTCTCAACACAATTAATTTTTATCTTGACCCATACCACTTCAGAGGTGTTAATTTCATTCTAAAATATTCTATTATTTCTCTCTTTTCATATTCCCTAGAGGATATGGGAAAAAGAGAACTTCCAAAGATTTCTTATGGTGATATTATTGGTGGAATAATGTCAGCTTCTGAAATAGTCTTGCATCTCCTCCTACAAAGCCAAGTTCAGCCCCCACATTTGAAAAAACATCCCCCAAATAGGAGTGGTATAAGGATAGTGTAAACAAATGGGGTTCACAGATTCCTCATTATCAAGGCAAAGGTAGCAAAAGTTTGGGAAACAAAAACCCCTCATTCTCAAATTGTCAGTAGTAAGAATCTTGTTCTGCAAGAGGATCCACAAAAAGATAATGATTTTGGAGTCAACCCTGGATACCAAGCCTTGGCCCAACACAGAGTAGGATCTTGGGAATGTGCCAGTAAAAGGATAGAAGAAGATACTGAATAAATCTTTGACAAAGTCCCACACCACACCATATGGTCTTCCCTTCTAGAATTTAAGACCGCATGGTTGATCATTAAGTTTCCTTGTTTGAATTTGGGATCAATAGGTCTGAGGTCCACCCACTTTTGATCTTTCCAATAATCAGCCACTTTGGTACCTATCTTCTCCTTGCAATTCTAGATGAGTGTATCAGTAGCCAGATTATTAAGAGGGGCTCCTCCAATCCAAGCATCGTCCCAAAAATCTACCTTCCTACCATCACCAATTTAAAAGACATTCTCGAGAATAGAAATACATTTAGCTTGGATAACACTATTCTAAATGAATCCTCAATAGTGGAAGCTTTCCTTAAGTACTAATTAGCCTTCCAGATATCATTCCATTCACCTTTTCCCTAACAAGTTCTACAAATTTGTTTGGCCAGGAGAGTTTTGTTCAAAGTTCTCATACTCCTAAGACCCAATGCCTCCTTCTTTTTTGGTTTGCAAATATTTTCCCAGGCTATGAGAGCCATTTTCTTCTTCTCCTCCACTCCTGACCATAGGAAGGCTTTCTGGATTTTCTCAATGGCATTAGCAAATTTTCTAGAGACTTCAAAAAGGCTTAGAGCATATACAGGAAGACTCTAGAGGGAATATTTTTAGAGTTGGAATTTTCCAGCTTGACTAAGAAGGGTCCCTTTCCAACCAACCAACTTTCTGTTGAATCTATCAACAAGATAATTTCAAAACAACTCAAAGGGTTTCAATCCTAAGGGAAGGCCAAGGTAGATAGTAGGAGGCTTACCAATCCTACCAATTTGGAAACCAAGGATCCGAGCCAATCTAATTTATCTTTCTTCTAGGGTATTAAAGAAGAAATCAATGCTTTTCTCACAATTGATGGTTTGACCCGTTGCCTTACTATAATTGTTAAGAAGGTTCTTCAAATTGGAAGCTTCTTTGATAGTCGATGTTCCCATTAAATTTGTATCATCAACATATTGTTGATGAGTGCAAGCACTAAAACCAGAGAGGGCAACATACCACAAAGAAGCCCCATAGAAATAGAGTCGTAGATGAATCTACTCAGGCATTCATCCAAGATGATGAAGAGAATGGGGGATATAGGATGCCCCTGCCTAATACCCCTAGAAGTTTTGAAGAAAGTGGAAGGCACCCCATTGACAATGATAGAAAAAGAAGGGGTCGAGATGAGTTGGTGAATCAACTTAATGAATATCACTCCAAAATGAAAAGCACCCAGCACCTTACCCAAGAAACTCTAGTCCACACGGTCATAGGTTTTAGACAAATCCAACTTCATCACAAATCCTTGTTTTTTTTAATCCACCAACGAATGAATGTTTTCATGGATAGAAATGATGGAGTCAAGGATTTGTCTACCAGGAAAAAATCCACTTTGTTGGGGAGAAATGATTAGGGGAATAATCCTTAACAACCTGCTAGCGACCACCTTAGAGTTTATTTTATAAAAAGTTGCATAAGCTTATTGGTCTAAACTTATCCATAGAATCTGCCCCCAAGATTTTGGGTATCAGAACCACTAATGTAGCATTAAGTTCCTTTAAGATCATTATAGCCCCAAAGAACTCCTGCACACCTTTAACCACATAAACTTTTAAGATGTCCCAGAAGGTTTGAAAGAAGAATAGTGGAAAACCATCCGGTATGGCCATCAAGGCCTTGTTCTGGTCCTTACTAATAGTAGGAGGGATGTTGTCAAGGATGGCATTATGAGATTGACCATCTAGACTAGAGTCCATCAAGAGAAGAGAAGTAAAGAAGTTCTTGGCTTGCTTCCCAATCTCCTTATCCTTCCTCATTTAAGTTCCCCCAATTTTTAGCTTAGAGATTTTGTTAGCAGCTTTATGTTTCATTGTGGTCATATGGAAGAATCTAGTATTTTTGTCCCCTTCTTTAAGCCATAGGGATGTAGACCTTTGTTTCCAAAATTCTTCCTCTCTTCTGATAATCTTGTGGTACTTCACCAACACTTCATTTTCCTCATTGATTAAAACTTCATTGTATCCACTAATTTGGATTTTATCCTACATTTCCTTGAGTTCCAGCTCAGTTTTAGTTTCATGGTAGCAAACAGATCTCCAAAAACCTCCTTATTCCAATTCTTAATATTTTCCCTCACATTTCTTATTTTTTTTAGCAATTCTATACATAGAAATACCTTTGACATCAATAGACCACCACATCTCAATGACCTATGCTAGGTTAGGGTGATCTAGCCACATCCTTTCAAATTTGAATGGGAAATTTCTTTTAACAATGGTGTTATCAGCAGTAAAAAACACAGGGAAATGATCAAAACGTATTCTAGAGATAACTGAGAGGGAGCATTGATAATGGTTAAACCACTCATTAGAAATTAGGGCCCTTGTCAAGTCTGACTTGAATGAGATCATCTCTCATCCTTTTGTTTGGCCAGGTAAACTTGGCTCCTTGGAGCTCAATATCATGTAGGCCTTGATTATTGATCAAGTTCAAAAGATCCATTCTGTTATCTAGCTGAGAGGGGACACCTCCAAATTTCTTATTGTCTTGAAGGGGGGTGTTGATATCCCCCATAACAATCCACATATCATCCTTGTAGAGGACCCTAATAGCCTCCAGCTTCTTCCAAAATTTGCTTCTACCAAGTCTATTATTAGGGGCATAAATATTGGTAGCAATTAAAGAGGTACCATCCCTAATGTGATGAAACCTAATAAAATCCAGATTGCTATCCTGCATGACCAGCTCCCTAGAAACTCGCTTTAGGTTCCAAAAAATACTCCCTATAAACCTCAAAAGTCAATGTTGAGTTTCAATTGAAAGAAAAAAGAATTTTGTAAACATTATTTGGTACATAAACATTTATATTTATTATTTGAAGAGTTTTGAATTTTGTGTGACCTAAAGAAATATTAAATTTATCAAATAAATTCATTAAATACTTTGATATTTATAATTTAACTTATGTTGTTTTGATTAAAAAGTTTATTAATATAATGTTAAATTTTATTTTTTAAATATTTATACAAATAATAATATTAAGAAAAGAAAAATGCTAAACAAAAATATGAAGGTTGTCTTCTAATGTTAGGTGGAGGTCTGATTGCGAAAATAAAATTGAAGACTTATATTTTGAGTTGGGAGCTTGCCCTAAACTTGATATTAATTGTGAGGATGGAGTGGTCTCGAGGCCCTCTTCGTCTAGTGATTTTTGGGTTAGTTCATCTTATTCTTTGTCCAAACTGATACTGAAGATTCATTGTTTTTGGTGGATAGCAGCTCAAATTATAATCCCTATAATCCTTATGCTGGACAATCTTGACAAGAAGGGCTTCCAATTTCCTAATAGATGCTATGTTATCATTCTTTCAGTGCTCATTTGCTCACTAAGTATGGTCCATGATTATGCCTCGAACTTTGGTTGACTGGGTCTTTCTTGGTAATGGAAAACTTGTCCCTTCAAACATGAAGTTTTAAGGGAATTGTGGAAGCAAATTCAGAATTTTCAGGGATTCATCCAAAATGAATAAGTAGGTCTTTTTAACAATAAAGCATCACATGTCTGAAAACATCAATGCTGCCTCTTTTGGAGAGACTTAAAAAATGTGCCTAATCTCCAGGAAGTGCCAATTCAACAGCTATGGGGAATAACTCAGAAGCTAAGCTAACCAATGTCAATTGGACTAAAAAAAACTAATAGATCAAATACCTCTTGATAACCATAAGGAAGGTGGGATTAAATGCAACTTTGATGGGTGCTCTAAAGGCAACCCAGGTGAAGTAGATGCCGGAGCTATTCTTAGAGGCCACAAAGGAAGACTCATTGAAAGCTCGGCTAAGAATTTATGAATCAAATCGAATAATTTTGCAAAAGCCTTAGCTGCGTGGAACGGGATAATGATGGCCGGGGACCTGAAATTCAACAAGGTGATAATTGAAGGAGACTCCAAATTGATTATTGACTTTCTAAAAGAAGAAGTTACAGGCCCATGGGAGATAAGAACCATAATAAGGGAATGTTTGCATACAGTTAGGAGATTCAATCAAACCAAAATCCATCACATTTATCATGAAGGAAACAAGGTTGCTGATCTAATTGCAAATGAAGGACTAAAGAACCAAGACTGGAGCTGCTGGAAGAGTGAGTCAGTCTGGCCTAACATCCACAAAGAAATATCAAATGAACGAGTATAATTGTAGTTTTTCAAATTTAAATTTGGGCGGAAAAGATGAAATGCAACTTGACTCAGGCTATGGACTGGTTGGATTCGAAATAAGGATATCACGTGGTGCTGATATCTGTTTTTTTGGCTATAAGATATGGGTTCTTCTATGGTTGTCTGATAGTTTCTTGTAAGGTTCTGTGTGGCACAAGTTAAAATCGCTAAGAGAGGCAGTTTCCATGGTTGCATAACATAATATCAATTTTGAAAAGAAAATATATATTTCTAAATTGAATTGTGTCAAATTTTTCATCATGATGAAAATTCTACACAATTAAATTCTGGACTACAGAAAATTCCCGACTTTAAATTCTGGACTACAGAGTGGAAGAGTCCATGAGAGAGCATTTAGCATTCAAAATAAATATCGACGAACCAGACGTATAACGCATCTAATAACGCAGAAACACAGTAAATTTGAGCATATCGGAATCAGAATTTGCAAAGAAATGAACGGATTTGATGTTCGTAAATGGACCCAAAATAAATCACAACACAAGCCAAAGAATATTTCTCATCGTTCAGGTGATCAAAAACAAAATATTCGAAATATTCATTAACAAAAACAATTGTTTTGTGAACTAGTCACACTATCGGAATGGATTCTGTCATGAGTTTGGCGATGAAACAGAACAATTTATATACAAACTATTTTGTAACCAAGAGGTAGCTATTAAAGTTAATACGATTAATATTAAAATGATAAAATTAAGTTATTAGGGAATTTTAGTTCCCTTCTTAGATTAGTGTAAGGTTCGAGCAACTTATATTAAATAAATTAAATTTTTGTTTATGAAACATTCCATAATGATACTTTTAGCCAAATTTATTGTAAAAAAATATTCTCACCAAGAAAAAATTGACCAATTCCTTTTGATTACCCAGCTTAATGACGTGTAGTTATAAATGATCATAAAATATAATGACTAAATTCCCTTAATAGCATAACGTCTCTTAATCTTATTATTCTTAAGTTTGTGTATTCATTAGTTTTTAACCCTCAATTGAATTGAACTCTAGCCTTAAATTTGATTGACACTAAACCAAATTGAACTATAAACCTAAAAAATTTGAATGACAACAATCTAAAACAAATTGAATGACAACAATCTAAAAAAAATTGAATGACAACAATCTAAAATAATTCAAAACAAATCTAAAACAAATTAAATGACAACAATCTAAAACAAATTGAATGACAACAATCTAAAACAATTTAAAACAAATGTAAAACAAATTGAATGACAAAAATCTAAAATAAATTGAGTGACAACAATCTAAACCAACCTAAAACAAATTGATATAAACCTTTACGGTAAACCAATTTCAACTCTAACCCTAAACCTAATTGAATTTTAAACCAAAATAAACCTTGACCCTAAACAAAATTGTACACCAACCTTAATAATACACCAAATTAAACTTTAACCCTGAATTGAATTGAACTCTAGCCTTAAACTTGATTGAATCTAAACCAACTTGAACTATAAACCTAAACCTAATCAAACCCTAACCCTAAACCTAATTTCACCCTAATCCTAAAACTAGACCAAATTGAATGGTAAACAAAATTGAACTCTAACATTGTACCAAATTCAACCCTCACACTAAACCAAATGAAAGAGTAACCCCAACCCTTAACCCTAACTCTAACCATTTTCTAAATCCAAACCCCACAAATTAACTTAACCCTCACAATGATGTAAACCATAACCATAATTATAACCCTTATGGTCTATTATATAAACCCTAACCCTAAATCCTAAGTATAACTACAATCTTAACCCTAACCCTAACCTTAACCCTAAACATGATGTAAATCAGACCCTAACCATTAACTTAATCCTAAAATTGATGCAAACCATAACTATAACCCTAACCCTAACCCTTAACTCTAAGTCTAAGCCTACGATATAAGCCCTAACCCTACACATAATCCTAACCATAACCATAAATCCTAGCCTCAACACAATATTAATCCTGACCTTGACCCTAACTCTGATCCTAACCATTAAGCTAACCCTAACTATGATGTCAAAACTATCTATAATCCTAACCCTAACCCTAACTCTATGATATAAACCCTAACCATAGACATAACCCTAACCATAATTCTAATTATTAAACCTAAACATGATGCTAATCCTAACCCTAGACATAAACTTACCCATAACCCTAACCATGATGCTAATCCTAATCCTAATGGTGTGATATAAACCCTAACCCTAAACATAAAACTAACCGTAATCGTAAATCCTAATGCTAACCCTAATCATAATTCTATTATACAAACCCTAACCCTAGAAATAATCATAAAAATAACCCTAAATCCTAAGTCTAAAAACAATCATAACCCTAGCCCTAACCTTAAACCCTAAATTCAAATGCTAACCATTAACCCAACCCTAATTACTAACCTAACCTTAAAAGTGATGTGAACCATAACTATAACCCTAATCTTAACCCTTAAGCCTAAGTCTAACCCTGATTTAAACCTTAACCCTACACATAATCCTAACCATAACCATAAATCCTAAGCATAAACACAATCTTAACCCTAACCCTGACCTGGCCCTAATCATTCACCTAACCCTAATAATGACGTAAAATATATCTATAATCCTAATCCTAACCCTAACCCTATTATATAAACCCTAAGCCTAGACATAATTCTAAACGTTAATCGTAATCTTAAACATAACCATAACCCTAACCATGATGCTAATCCTAACCCTAATGCTATTATATGAACCCTAACCCTAAACATAAAACTAACCATAATCGTAAAACCTAATGCTAACCATAATCTTAACCCTTACCCTAACCCTAACCCAAATCATGATGTAAATCCAAATTCTAACCATTAAACTAACCCTAACAATGATGTAATCCCTAAATATAATCCTAACACTAACCTTGGCCCATTGATATAAACCCTAACCCTTAGCATAATCTTAACCAAGACCCTAAATCCTAAGCCTAACCACAATATTAACACTAACTGGAACACTAACCTTGATGTAAATGCAAATCCTAACAAAGATGGAAATCCTAACTATAATCCTAAACCTAACCCTTAATCCTAACTGTAATTGTAACCCTATGATATAAACTCTATTTGTAGACATAATCCTAACCATATACCTAAAACTTAAGCCTAAGCAGAACCGTAAACTTCACCATGATGTAAATCCAAACCCTAACCATTAGCCTAACCCTAACAATGATGTAAACCCTAACTATAATCCTAACCTTAGCCATAACCCTACACATAATCCTAGCCATAATGCTAAATCCTAAGCCTAACCACAAATTTCACCCTAACCCTAATCCTAATCATGAAGTAAATTCAACCCCTAACCATTAACCTAACCTTAACAATGATGTACACCCTAACTATAATACTAGCCCTTATCCTTAACCCTAATCATAGCCCTATGATATAAACCATAAGCCTACAAATAATCCTAACCACAACCCTAAATCCTAACCCCAATCACAATCTTAACACTAACCGTAATACTAACCATGAAGTAAATCCAAACCCTAATGATTAACCTAACTCTAACAATAATGTAAACCCTAACTATTATCCTAAACCTAACCCTTAACTCTAATCCTAACAATAATGCTAAATCCTAAGCCTAACCATAACATTAACCCTAAAATTAACCCTAATCATGAAGTAAATCCAAACCCTCACCATTAACCTAACCTTAACAATGATTGAAACCCTGACTATAATCCTCACCCTAACCCTAAACCCTAATCATAGCCCTATGATATAAACCATAACCCTACACATAGTCCTACCCATAGCCCTAAACCCTAAGCCTAATCACAATCTTAACACTAACCGTAATACTATCCATGATGTAAATCCAAACCCTAACTATTAACCTAACTTTGACAGTAATGTAAACCCTAACTATAATCCTAAACCTGACCCTTAGCCCTAACCCTAACCCTTAAGCCTAATAACAAACCAAAATGAACCCTATTCCTTATATAATTAGGCCTACTATATTTTAAACAAAATCAAATCCTAACCCTAATAGTAAACCAAAATGAACCCTAATCCTTATTGAATTATGTCTTCCAATTCACGCTACAATTGCTACTAGCTTATATATATTTAATAATATATATAGAATAAGTGAGAGGTATCCTTCTCGAGGCACCTATTGTAGTTTAATGTTGAAAAATTAATTAAAAATAGGCACCTCTAGAAGGATACCTCTCGGCTTATTCTATATATATTATTAAATATATATATAAGCTAGTGATACTTTTAGCCAAATTTATTGTAAAAAAATATTCTCACCAAGAAAAAATTGACCAATTCCTTTTGATTACCCAGCTTAATGACGTGTAGTTATAAATGATCATAAAATGTAATGACTAAATTCCCTTAATAGCATAACGTCTCTTAATCTTATTATTCTTAAGTCTGTGTATTCATTAGTTTTTAATAAATAAAAAGAATAGTTGTATCATATATTTTGGACAAGACAAAGTATACCATGCATAAATTGCATATATAAATAAAACATGAATGAAAAGTTCTAATTTTAATGTTTCTCTTTGTCTTAATCTTTCCATCCATTATATCACTTGCACAACACATCTAAATTCTCATCTAGACTATTATCCTCTAAATTTATTACAATTATAGTCAAAAAAAAAAAAAAAAAGATTGGCTAGATAAATCAAAATATGCAAAATTGTTAATGTATCTTTGATCTATTATTGAAAAAAATTATTTTGTTTTAAAGTATACATGCATATTTGTTAACTTTATAATTAAAAAAAAATATTTCTCTTGTAAACGATTGGCTAATACTTTTTTCCCTGGTATACATGGGTTTCTCTGAAACATAATAGATTTCTCCATCAGCTAATGTTATTAAATTATGTTTTTGGATTGATATGGCATTCTAACCCTAACTCTAAAGTTTATCATAACTCTAATTGTAAACCTAGCCCTAATTCTAAATGTAATCCAAATTTTAGTGTAGCTGTAATTCTAAATGTAATCCAAATTCTAACTTTGTTCATGTTAACAAATAATTATTTATTCATTGAAAATTTATTTAATTATAGAATAGATATATTTTAGTTTACTTGGATGAAAAATAATTTTAATTTATTTACATTGTTCACTAAAAAATTACTATTATTTAGAGTTATTTTACTCACTTAAAAATTATTTTATTTTATTTTCTTAAAAAAAAAAATATTTACTTAAAATAACTCTTTAGCAAATATTTTAAAAAGATAAATATTTAATAAATAAAAAAGTTGTTTATATAAGAATAAAATATTTTTTAATTTTATCACATAGATCTAAAACATTTTATCATATATAATCTTTTATTTTAATTTATATATTATGCTTTCCTCTATCCCAAAAATTAAAATTGAAGCATTCCTTAAAAAAATATTAAATAGAATTATAATACTTATTTAAAAATTTAAATTATAAGCTTTTTCAAAATAATAACAAAAATACATTATGTAAGATAATATAATAATAAAAAATTACTCTAATAATTAAAATTACAATATTATTATACCATCTTATGTTATATTTCTATTAATATTAATTTATTTTTAATATATCACATATTTTTATTATTATTATAATATTTAAAATTAGTATAAAATTATTATTATTATATTACTATTTTAGAAAAAATTAAATATAAAAATATATAAAAAGATATCACTTATTTTTTAAATTTTTTTAAAAAATATAGCTTTCCGAAGACATTTCATTTCAAGAGTTACTTATTCTTTTTCCTTATTAATTTAATTTAATTTTTTAATTTTTTTCTATTTAATAAATTAAATCATAATTATTATTAAAACTATACTAAAAACAAGGCAAGTACTAGTGGCACTTGTTTCCTTTTGTTTTCATTTTTAGCACGGAATTATATAAAGTTAAAAGTTACATTATTTTTCTTTAGAGTTAGTGAACCCGCAAGCACAGTGACCTATGGAAGACACAAGGCTTGTGAGCAAAAAGGCCTTTAACAGCAACACTACATGTGAAATTTAAACTTTTGAAAAATTTATATTTAGATAAAAGATGGTCATATTTTTCAAACTAAAATTTTGAATAATATTAACTAAATTATATTATATTGAGAGTTAGGATCTTTTGTTGACTTGCACTTTAAATTTGAAGAACTTGCTCACTTATTATTCCTTTTCTTATTAAGTGAATCTTTAAATCCATGACAATGACAATTAAATAAATAGAATACCTATTTTGACCAAAAAAAAAATGTATCTTTAATATTTTTTTCAATCAAATTATAAATTATAGAGAAAAATAAGATTTCACAATTTCACCTTTAATCTAATGTTTAAAACTAATTTTCTAAAATATATTTCTAATGAAATTAAAATGATTATTATTATTCACAAAAATATATATAACAACAATCAGAATAAAAACAAAATCTAACACTTCTAGCACAATAAATTAAGAGAATTCATATGACACCTCTACATAAAAGTAAATCAAGACCTCATTTAATTATTAAATTAATTTATTATGTATTCTTACAAATAATTTGTTTCTAATTAAGAACAATATTAAATGTAAAACATAAATATAAATATTTCTATTAAGACATATATAACATACTATATGCCATTTTCCTAAAAGCCTCCTTTTAAAATAAATTTACTATGAAAAAAATAAATTAAAATATATATTCTCAGCTGTATAGAATGAAAGAAGTAATAATTCTAATATTAGTAGATGTATTGATGTTATTTCAATTTTATATTAATTATAGAAATTTGAACAAAAAATTATACAACGAAAATGGACTGATAAGTACGTCAATGACAGCACAGGCCAATAAAACGCTGCACTAAAAAGGGTCAGCCGAAGAATATTTGTGATTGTTCAGGTAATAATAAACAAAATATTTGAAAAATTCAGTACAATGAACCATTTTTTTTGTGAACTAGTCACACTATCGGAATGGGTTTCTGTCATTAGTTTGGCGATGAAACAGAATAATCTATATACACACTAATTTGTAACCCTTTAGCGTAGAAGCTTTCTCTTTAGGATTTAGAGCTATGCTTCCCTAGCGTTAAAGAGTCATTTAGAAAATTAAGGTAAAAGTATTGGAATAGGTGGTATTGAAAAAAATTGACTACGTTGAGGGTTCGGAATGATGGAGAGAGATTGTCAAGAATCTGTATGGGCGCCAAGATACCTTATGTTGCTCCTCACTTCACGTCGAGAAGAAAGAAAACAAACAAATTAAATAATTTTCATGGAGGCTAAGATGGCAAAGATGAGATCATAGGAGATACACCTAGTGAGCCTATTTCCTCTATATTAATAGTGAAGTGGGATATTTTTGCTCCTCAAATTCAAATTTTAAAATTTGAAATTTTTTCACGTGTAAAATTGTGATGAGGACTAAATAGTTGTGATGGATAAATTATAGTCATATTGCAATTAGTCATTGTCACATACAAAATTAGTTAATAGATAATTTATTTATTTAATTATTTATTTGACATATTAGATATTTTTTTGGATTATTTGATGATAATTCACTTATTTAATTACTTATGGTTCATTTCATGATACTTGTGTATGTCATCTCATATTGTAATTTAAAGTTCACAATTCATAATATAAATTTATTTTAATAGTTGATAACATTTTTTATTAATAACTATCAATTTTATTGGTATTTTACCTAATTATTTTAAAATTATCATTACTTTTCCTTGTAAAGAATGGCTTTGCTATAGTTAGTGTTGTTGAGTAATGTGTACAATTGCTTGTACTTGAGATTTGTTTGAAGCATAATTAGAGGTTCACATTTATAGATAAAATATACTTTATTGAACTTATAAATTGTTTCTTGCTTATAGACATGGAATATACAACCTACACAATCTTTTACATATAAGTTATTTTAGTATATATCCTTGTTTTTCTATTTATTCCAGCATATAGTGATACTTGAAAGACAATGTTCAAAAGAAGAGATTGAAAACTAAGTTCATAGATCCAAGAAAAACCCTTGAATTAGAGGAACAAAATGAGAAAAGACAAGAAAATTTTATTTTAATATTCTTTAAATTTCTAAAAATTCGAACAGCTTTGGTTTCATGAATTCTATTTGTTTTTTTTCAATTTTCTTCCTACCCATTTTTATTCTAAGTTTTTCTACTCAGAAATTAAATTTGTCTTCTTCAATAAAAAATATAAATTTATGACTACAATTTCTTAAAGTTATGTACATATTCTAGCGTCTCGTTATTCCCATCTAGTTTTCAGACAGTATTACTTTGCAAAACCAAATAAGTGAAAGTATGATTACTTTTTCTTCAATTTTTCCCGCTAATTTTGTTAATTGTGCAATTTTAATAGCCACCCCTGTATGCCTCAGCCATTCCGTGTACATGCAAACATATGATTACTGCTGATCCAGGCACGTGGCAGACGGTTTGGAGTTTTTGGTCAAAAGTTGTTGGGGAGGTTCGAACCAATAACTTCCTCCATACTAATTCTAGTCTCCAGTGTTGCACCCGATTTAGCGGCCCTTTAATTTTATTATTTGAATGGTAATAGAAACGTGGTCGGCGGGGCTCGAATTGCTCAAAATGGTACATTAGTGTTGCGCCATTAAGCACTTTAATTAAGTTAACGGTGGATGGTATTGATCACGCATGTTTGCGGATCTGGTGAACTCTGTTATCAAATTTTTGCTCTCTTTTTCTTGATACATGTTTTTGTCAACATCTTTACTCTGCATTATTTATTTTTACAACTAGTAACTAAAGATTACATTTAAAAACAGTTACGAGTTAGAATTAGTTATTTTAAAATGTTGAAAAATTGCATAAAGCTTACAATTTGCATTGTAAGATATCCTAACATCATTTACGTAACACAACTAACAGTTATTACTCTTCCCCACACTACATTTTCTCTGCATTTTGAATTTCATTTTTGCGCTATTTTTTTTTTTCGAACGTTTTCTATTTGCAATTTCTATACTCTAAATTTTGTTTGACTATATCATGTATAAATCTTAGGATTTGCAAGGTATAATAACATCATTTATGCAACACAAGTAACAGGTATTATTCTTCCTCACTCTGCATTTTCATTTTCCTTTGTGCACTAATTTCTCTTTTAGAACGTTTTCTACTTTGTAGTTTCTGTATATAAGCTTGCTTTGTACAAATATTTTGACTATATCACTAGTCAAATAAGAGGTATGCCCTTCCTAAATTCTAAATAGGTATAATTTAAATATGATCTGTCTTAGTTAGTTATATCTACAGTGTTTCCATATATTTGATTTTACAATTTATTTAAACCATCATTATTATTTGCGTATTTTGCATCTCTCTGTCTTTATTAAGTCGAGAGGTTTTTACAATCGCAGCAAATTTATGTGTTGAGGGTTTTGAATTATTTTGACAGGTTAATAGATTTGGTTTTCAAAACCATCACCAAGTAATTAAAAATCGTAGAAACCTAATGCACCATTCTTTGAGTTGTAGTCTTGTCATTGGCAAAAAGAATTTGAGATAGAGAAGAGATCAATTAAACAGTTTAACGTTAGATAGAGGTGAGTGATATTGTTTTGACAGATTTCACTTTTCATACTGTTTTCATATATTGTAGGTTTGTTGAATATGAATTAATGACTCTATTAAATTGTAGAAAAATTGCAGAATCATCACCATATTAATCTTCAACCTTTACAACGTTATCAGGATTGATTGTTCATTGAAGATACACAATCATTGAAACTTCATTTTGTTTTCATTGCCAATATCTCCTCCGATTTTCTGTTACATTTTGGTGTATGTTTTCCCTAATCTCCGCACGCGATAGCCACAGTCATTTCCACGCTAAGCAGCAGTGGCAAGATGCCCACGCCACTTTCTATGGAGGCTACAATGAGTCTGGAACTATGGGTATATGTATATTATATAAAATGAAAGAACCAAATAGAATGAAACAAATAAAAATTCTAATATTAAAATAGAAATTTTCAGCCATCGAAAGAACCGAATAGAATGAAAGAAATAAAAATTCTAATATTAGTAGAAATATTGTTGTTTATATATTAATTATTAAAATTTTAATAAAATATATTAAAAAAATTGAGACTTGTAAGTACGTCAATCACAACACAAGCCAATAAAGCGCTGCACTAAAAAACTGTGAGCCAAATAATATTTCTAATTTGTTCAGGTAATCAAAAACAAAATATTCGGAAAATTCAGGAACATCAACAATATTTTTGTGAACTAGTCACATTATCGGTATGAGTTTCTGTCATGAGTTTGACGATGAAACTAAATAATTTATATACACACTATTTCGTAGCCATTTAGTGTGGAAGCTATTCTTTAGAATTTAGAGCCATTGAAAGTCATTGAAAAAATAGAGCTACGTTGCCATAAATAATGGAATAGGTGGTATTGAAAAAATCTGAGTAAGCTGTTCTCTGTTCGATTTCTTTTGCAAGTAATTCCAGAAGACATTCAAATACAAAATTGCATAGGTTACTTCCATTATATTCTTCTTTTAGAGAGAGATTTCCGGTTAGTCTCATATACACACTATTTTGTAACCCTTTAGATAGTGTAGAAGCTTTTTCATTAGGATTTAGAGCCATTTTAAAAATTAAGGTGAAAATTATGGAATAGGTGGTATTGAAAAAAATTCAGTCAGTCTATGGCTCTTATGGCACAAAAGAGTGAAAAACAACTTGCAAATGGGCAAATCAGATCGAGCACGATCGAAAAGCTTGGTTACTTCCATTCCATTCTGAATAAAGGATTTTCAGTCTCATACAAATCGACTCATGATGACAGCAATTGGAAATAGAATGGTCTGAAACTTGAGATATTGCTTGAATATATAAATTCAAATTTTAAAATCTAAATTGTTTTTGAGTGTAATAATGCGATGAGGTATTAAATAGTTTTGATGGATAAATTGTTGCCATCTTTAATTTTATTGAAATTAAAGTCTTTGTCACATATATATTAGTTAATAAATAGTTTATTTATTTAATTGATATATTGGATTTTTTGGGGGATTATTTGATGATGAGTGGTTTATTTAATCATGTATGATTCATTTCATGATACTTTATGTATGTCATATCATATTGCAATTTAAAGTTTAGAATTCATAATATAGATTTTTTTCTAAAAATAGTTGATAACATTTTCTATTAGTGACTACCTATTATATTGGTATCTTAACTATCTGTTTTAGGATTGTCCTTTTAAATAATTTCTTTGTTCTAGTTAGTGTTTTGTGATGTGTTGGATATAGTGGTATTTGATATTTTCTTGAAGCAGAATTGTCTACAAATCATGGGAAGATAATGAATTTAATTAGAAGTTCACATTTCTAGTAACATATACTTGATTCAACTTACAAATTGATTTTAGTTTATAGACATGTAATACAACCTACACAAACTTTCACATATAATTTTCTTTCTAACATGTTCTTGTTTTGCTATTAATTCCAATTTGTAACGATATTTGAAAAACATTGTTTAAAAGAAGAAGTTGAAATCCAAGTTATATTAATCTAGAGGAACAAAATGAATAAAGACAAGAAAAGACTCTCCCAGGTGGAAGAAATTCTCATTGCTAGAGTGAACCAAGTATTACAAGTAACCCACACTCTTGGACATGATAAGCTTCATATAGGACATAAACAATGTTCATTGCAAAGGTACTTCCGTGTATAACAGAAGAACTAGATGTGCTCATAGTTCGAAGATCTCATGTACACAAGGACATTGTTATGACTATTATGTAAGTAGAAAGTTAGAGATGCATCGCAATACAAAGTCAAATATGACCCATACTATAATGATGTTACCATAAGTTTTGAATATTTAGCACAAATCCCTTGCAAACAATGTTTCGACAACAAGATTGAACTCCAACCCAAGTAGAATTTTGTCAAATTTTACAAAACATACGATATGCAGAACCAACAAAAGAATATTGGCAATTTTTAATGATATGTGTGAATAAACAACTTACATTAATTGAGAAGGAACAATTTGACAACTCTATGCACCTATTTGTTACTCTTAATTACGTTAGAGTGCACAACAAAAGAATGTTGAAATTGGTGAACTATTCAATTAGAGCAAGCACTACAACAACCACCAAGAGTGGAATAGATAATGCAACTAATGATGAACAACTTGAAAAAAAAGTACTACTTTGTAGAGTGCAACACATCATGTGCACAACCAATATATCTAGACACAAGTAGGACTTGTGAATGGAGCTCTTGATGAAGTTATTGACATTTTTTATAGCCCATGTTGTAAAACACTAGATGCTCCAAAGTACGTCGTATCAAGTATCAATAATTATAATGGGCCATCATGGAACCAAGAAGACCCAAAAATCATACCGATAATGCATCTATTGCTAGGCCATTGAAGGCAAATAGCACTCACAATGGCATGGGCTATTATAATATACAAAAAACAAGGTCTCACGCTATAAAAAATAATGATCGATATTGGAAAAATAGAAAGATAGGCACTAACATATATAGCTATATCCAAAGTCAATTCATTAAATGACCTTCACATTCAACTGACATTCTCATTTGAATGATAATTTAAAATGTGAAACAATCCATACATAGAATGCATCCAACCACCAGACAATAAATGCCTAAAAGGTAACCAATTTTTTATTTATATCTGCCTATCTTTTTAAAGAATAATTGAAATTAATGTCTTCACTAATAATACCCATGTTTAATGATTGCTTCATGTAGAATGCTAACAATTGTACGTCCTCAAAATCAAGATGTACACACATTATTAAACTATACTACTTTCCATCTTCCCTGTGAGGCATAGTCCATTGCCAAGTGACTGTCGCAGGGCGATGGGGGTAGGCATATAATACACACCCCATCATCCCACGAGGCGTAGTTGCACATCATAGAAATTGAGCAGGATAAGAAACCATTCTTCTTAACATCTATCCATTGCTCCGCAAGGCATACTCCATTGCCAAATGACTCTAACAGGGCGATGGGGGTAGGCATAGAATACACACCCCGCCATCCTATGAGGCTTAGTTCCACATCATCGAGATTGATAAAGGTAACAAACCATTCTTCTTAAAATCTATCTCGCTACCCCATGAGGCGTACTCCATTTCCAAATGACTCTCGCAAGGCGATGGAGCTAGGCATAGAATACACACCCCACCATCTCGCGAGGCATAGTTACACATTGTAAAGACTGAGTGGGGTAAGAAATTATTTTTCTTAAAATCTATCCTACTACTCTGCGAGGCATGATCCATTGCCAAATGCACATCATAGAGACTAAGTGGGGTAAGAAACCATTCTTCTAAACATTAATCTCACTCTCATGAGGCGACGAGGGTAGGCATAGAATACACACCCTACCATCCAGCACAACTTAGTTGCACATCATAGAGATCGAGTGGGGTAAGAAACCATGTTTCTTACATCTATCTTGCTACCCCGTGAGGTATACTCCATGGCCAAATACCACATGATTTTTTTAAATGTTTTGGATTTGTACATCTTAATCACAAATTGCAAATAATATAAACTACTATCAGCATTACACGTTGCACCTTACCCAGGTGCAAACGCTAGTTAAAAATTGTAGAAACCTAACGCACCATTCTTTGAATTGTAGTCTTGTCATTGGCAAAAAGAATTTCAGATAGAGAATAGATCAATTAAATAGTTTAACATTAGATAGAGGTGAGTGATATTGTTTTGACAGATTTCACTTTTCATACTGTTTTCATATATTGTAGATTTGTTGAATATGAATTAATGACTCTATTAAATTGTAGAAAAATTGTAGAATCATCACCATATTAATCTTCAACCTTTACAACGTTACCAGGATTGATTGTTCATTGAAGGTACACAATCATTGAAACTTCGCTTTGTTTTCATTGCCAATATCTCCTGTTATTTTTTGTTACAATTTGGTGTCTGTTTTCCCTAATCTGCGCACGCGATAGCCACAGTCATTTCCACGCTAAGCAGCAGTGGCAAGATGCCCACGCCACTTTCTATGGAGGCTACGATGAGTCTGGAACTATGGGTATATGTATATTATATAAAATGAAAGAACCGAATAGAATGAAACAAATAAAAATTCTAATAATAAAATAGAAATTTTCAGCCATCGAAAGAACCGAATAGAATGAAAGAAATAAAAATTCTAATATTAGTAGAAGTATCGATGTTTATATATTAATTATTAAAATTTTAATAAAATATATTAAAAAAATTGACTTGTAAGTACGTCAATCACAACACAAGCCAATAAAGCGCTGCACTAGAAAACTGTGAGCCAAAGAATATTTCTAATTGTTCAGGTAATCAAAAACAAAATATTCGGAAAATTCAGGAACATCAACAATATTTTTGTGAACTAGTCACATTATCGGTATGAGTTTCAGTCATGAGTTTGACGATGAGAGAAAATAATTTATATACACACTATTTCGTAGCCATTTAGTGTGGAAGCTATTCTTTAGAATTTAGAGCCATGCTTTCCTAGTGTTAAAAGTCATTGAAAAAATAGAGGTACGTTGCCATAAATAATGGAATAGGTGGTATAGAGTTAATGGAATAGGTGGTATTGAAAAACTCTAGTAAGCTGTTCTCTGTTCGATGTTCTTTTGCAAGTAATTTCGGAAGACATTCAAATACAAAATCGACATTCAAATACAAAATTGCATATGTTACTTCCATTATATTCTTCTTTTAGAGAGAGGTTTCCGGTTAGTCTCATATACACACTATTTTGTAACCTTTTAGATAGTGTAGAAGCTTTTTCATTAGGATTTAGAGCCATTTAGAAAATTAAGGTAAACATTATGGAATAGGTGGTATTGAAAAAAAATCAGTCAGTTTATGGCTTTTATGGCACAAAAGACTAAAAAACAACTTGCAAATGGGCAAATCAGATCGTGCACGATCAGAAAGCTTGGCTACTTCCATTACATTCTGAATAAAGAATTTCTAGTCTCATATAAATCGACTCATGATTACAGCAATTGGAAATAGAATGTTCTGAAACTTGAGATATTGCTTGAATATATAAATTCAAATTTTAAAATTTTGAATTTTATTTGTGTGTGATAATGCGAGTTTTGATGGATAAATTGTGGCCATCTTTAATTTTATTGATATTAAAGTCTTTGTCACATATATATTAGTTAATAAATAGTTTATTTATTTAATATGATTAATTATTTAATTGATATATTGGATTTTGTTTTTGGATTATTTGATGATGAGTGGCTTATTTAATCATGTATGATTCATTTCACGATACTTCATGTATGTTATATCATATTGCAATTTAAAGTTCAGAATTCATAATATAGATTTTTTTCTAAAAATAGTTGATAACATTTTCTATTAGTGACTACCTATTATATTGGTATCTTAACTCTCTGTTTTAGGATTGCCATTACTTTTCCTTTTAAATAATTTCTTTGTTCTAGTTAGTGTTGTGTGATGTGTTGGATATAGTGGTATTTGATATTTGCTTGAAGCATAATTGTGTACAAATCATGGGAAGACAGTGAACTTAATTAGAAGTTCACACACTTTTCTACGTAACATATACTTGATTAAACTTACAAATTTATTTTAGTTTATAGACATGGAATACAACCTACACAATCTTTCACATATAATTTTCTTTTTAACATGTTCTTCTTTTGCTATTGATTCCAATTTCTAATGATACTTGCTATTGATTCCAATTTGTAATGATACTTGAAAGACATTGTTCAAAGGAAGAAGTTGAAAACCAAGTTATATTGATCTAGAGGAACAAAATGAATAAAGACAAGAAAATTTAATTTTAATATTATTAATATTGATTTCATGAATTAGATTTGTTTCTTCAATTTCATTCCTACCCATTTTCTTTTCATTCTTTCTATTGTTTTATACTTAAAGTTATTTTTGTCTTCTTCAATAAAAAATAATCAATAATTATATGTTTATTCTACTACCTTATCATACTCATCTAATTTTTATTTGTAAATACATCATTAATTCCATTGCATTATTTATTCCTAAACTGTTGAGTGTTACTTTTCAAAACCAAGTGAGTGAAAGGTTGTTTTTTCTTAGCAATTTGTGTCGCTTGTTTTTTAATTAAATTTTTAATTATGTAATTTTAATAGAAATATTTCATAGTTTGATAAGAAATTATAAGGAGGAGAATTGCTTATTGTCTAAAGGTATTCATGAGTTTTAGTTGCATATTTTTTTAATTTAACAATGAAATAGTTAATAATAAATCTTTACAATATATATAAAAAATGGTAATTAATTATCTTTATTTTATAAGGTGAAATTTATTTATGATTTTTGAATTATATAATATTTACTAATAACTAGATAGTATATATTATATTACTTTTCAAATAAAATTTAATATTAGTTTTTATATATTTAATTATATATATAGACTAAGCTTAGAGATACTCTTCAAGCGCCTATTTTTCAACAAATTTGAATTAGAGATGGATGTATGAATAGAATTATATTAGGCCAAAAGACTTGAATAGATTTTGCGTAAGGTGATAAGAAACACCCATACTAAGTTTGTTAAAGGGAGATATATTCTAGAAAATCTACTCAGTTGTTGGGAAGAAATGCATTGGGTGCATGAGTCTAACTAGAATGGATCTATGATGTTCTAAGATTTTGAAAATGCCTATGACAAAATTGAGTGGAGCTTTGTTATTATTATGTTGGGAAGTATGAGATTCCCCAAACTCTTATACTAGATGGTGTAAACCCTCATGAAGGATGTCAGGGCGTGTGTTGAAGTGAATGGGACTAGATCAGATAGTTTTTCTCTTACCAGATCTATTAGACAAGGTTGTCCTCTAGCACTAGGACTTTTTGTAATCATTGTTGACGCACTATTCTTCTTAGTAAGAGAAAAATCCTTTTCAACTAAGTTTAAAGGTATAAGGCTACTCAATGAAAAAAATACTAAACTTATAGTTTGTTAATGACACTGTTGTACTAGTAAATCTAGAGGGAAATAATTTGGATGTACTAATGACTAAACTCGAAATATTTTGTAATGCTTTTGGAAGTAAGGTTTTCATTCCTAAATCCATTATGTTGGGGTGGGATCATCACCCATCTGATTGGTTTCATAAATTTCCATTCATGTGGAGTTGTC